>NC_138376.1:58192057-58282387 GCF_054177405.1 Leptonychotes weddellii
AGCCTGGTGATGGGTATTAAAGAGGGCACGTACTGAATGGAGCACTGGATGTTATACGCAAACAATGAATCATGGAACACTACATCAAGAAAAAAAGACAACTTACCATTCTGTATTTTAATTGTTGCTTTACTGTTGTCTCCTTCGTATTCTAAACCTCTCCAGAGCTCGGACCATTTTCTATCACTTGCTTTGCATTCATGGGTTATGCTTTATACACATCACATAATATATACTCAAAAAATGGTTTTTGAATGACTAAAAGAAAAAAATGAAGCACTAAATAAACTATTCAACTACATGATAGATCAACTATAGGTTATTTTATGATCATATATAGTTTCACATGTAAAGGCATACCCTCATTTTTAGTGTTGTTTTCATAGAAAAATGTTTTAAGTTCTAAGCAGTATTTACTTATTCAACCATCAAACATTTTTAAAGCATTTCCTATCACTGTTCATTTTAAAATAGCATTTAATGTGATAGTAATTATTTTGCTTTCTGTTTTATATGTTCCCTCCATAGGCTGTAAGCTTCAGTATTTGCCTACTCATAATTGTATTTTTTTTTTCAATAAATGTGTAATAGGTGCATGTTCTGGGCACCAAAAATAGAGAATGAGTAAAACTTAGGCACTGTGCTGAAGGAGTCTTATGATAGGAATAGACTAATATATAGAAGTGTTGTGAAGAAACATGTACATGAGACAATACAGTAGAATAAAAGGAGATAATGTTCATTTTACTTGAGAAATTCCAGAAAGATTTCATAATGGAAGTGAGTGACTCTTTGTATCAGATCTTGAACAGTGACTGAAAGTAAAGCATTCCAGTTCCACGCTAGAATGCAGCAAGTATGTGTATTCAGAACACTATATGCAGTTCATTTTGGCTAGGACACAGGAGTACCTGGGGGAAATGGAGGAGAATCAAGATAAGACTGAAGAAGAAAGCTATAGACAGAACATGGAGGAAGGCCTTGTTTGCTATATTGAGGAGTTTGGATATTATTGGTGATTAAAAAAAAACACAACCTGCTTAATTGCTAGACCTTTTACAAATGTTGTCTCATTTGACATGAAACTGGCATTTCAGTTGCTGTTTAGAGATGAGAACTCTCAGGATCAGAGTGATTATTGGCAGGTAGGTTGCCCAAGGTCAAACAGCTAGGAGGTGGCAGAGTTTAGACTCCAGTCAAGAATTTTGACCTCAAAGCTCTTGCTCTTACCCACTGTAGTATGTTGCTGCTTTATTGTCTTGGCAGTGGGTGATTGAGTTTTAAGTAGGGGATGTAGCAGATGCTATTGATACCCCACACTTGTATCCCTTGGCACTTCACATTTGTGTGCATACAGGCCCAACTTCCATATGCCAACACTTGTGAATTCCTTGCCAGTTTTTCCCTGATGCAGTTTTTCCTGGCTCCACCTCCAAGTGGGCCAGCCAGTAGTGCCAGAGAATTAACAATCCTTCTCAAGCTCTAGCAGCCTTCACCTAACAACTGAGGGGAGTGAGTGGAAAGAGACTTTACCCCTTGGGCAGGATAACTGAGGCATGTGTTCTGCCCTGGTTCCCAGAGTTTCTCTGCAGGAATAAGTTCCAGTGGCCCATAGTGGTGACTGCCTGACAATGCATACTTTAATGGCTTGCCTTCCTTTCGTTTCACTTCCCACTCTCCTATAGTATTTCTTGGGATCATCTTAAAAATTAAGTGTACTCACATCCTTGTATCAGGGTCCATTTCTGGGTGCATTCAAATTAAGATAGGGAGTAGTAGGAATAGATTGAACGCATCATATGAGTTGGCTTCAGTTTTTCATTATTAAAAATGGTGACAAAATGAATATCCTTGTTGCTAGATATTTATACATGTTTTTAATTATGTTTTTTAGACATTAATTCCTGGCTTATACATACTTTTAAGGCTTATGAAAAATTACAGTCTAGGATGAAAAGTTTACATCTTCACTATAAATATATCCTTGGCATAGTGGGTATTATTTTCTTTTTTAACTTTGCCAATTCAGTAGTCAAAAAAATGTTACTGTCATTTCCTGTGTTTTACTCTTTTTTACACTGAGGTTAAGCTTTTTTTCATGTAAATTGCCAATTTGTAATACTTTGTCCATTTTTTCTATTGTCTTCATTAATTTATGGGAAGTTTTAAAAAATTAGTTTCAGCTGTGCAGTATAATGATTCAACAATTCTGTACATTTCTCAGTGCTCATCAAGATAATTATACTCTTAATCCATTTTATCGCTCTATCTATATCCTATTCCGCACTTCCCTCTGGCATCCACTGGTTTGTTCTCTGTAGTTGAGTCTTTTTTGTCTCTTTTGTTTGTTTGTTCATTTGGTTTTTAAATTCTGCATATGAGTATAATCATATGGTATTTGTCTTTTTTCTGGCTAACTTATCTTACTTAGCATTATATACTCTAGAATCCATATTGTTGCAAATGGCAAGATTTCTTTTTTTATGGCTGAGTAATAGTCCAGTGTGCGTGTGTGTGTGTGTGTGTGTGTGTGTGTGTGTGTGTGTGTTTGTCTGAATGTCTGTCTCACATCTTCTTTATCCATTCACCTAAAGATGGACACTTAGGTTGCTTCCATATCTTGACTATCATAAATAATGCTGCAATAAACATAGGGATGCAGGTATCTTTTTGAATTTGTGTTTTTGTCTTCTTTGGGTAAATACCCAGTAGTGGAATTACTGATCATATGGTAATTCTATTTTTAACTTTTTGAGGAACCTCCATACTGTTTTCCACAGTGGCTGCACCAGTCTGCATTCCCACCAGTCATGTACAAGGGTTCCTTTTCTCCACATCCTCACCAACATTTGTTATTTCTTGTGTGTTTTAGCCATTCTGACAGATATAAGGTGATATCTCATTATCATTATGGTTTTAATTTGCATTTCCCTGAGATGAGTGATGTTGAGCATCTTTTCATGTGTCTGTTGGCCATCTGTATGCCTTCTTTGGAAGAATGTCTATTCAGGTCCTCTGCGCATTTTTTAATTAGATTATTTGTTTTTGTGGTGCTGAGTTGTATAAATTCTTTATCTGTTTTGGATATTAACCCCGTATGGGATATATCATTTGCAGATTATCTTCTCTCATTCAGTAGATCGCCTTTTTGTTTTGTTGATGGTTTCCTTCCCTGTGTAAAAGCTTTTGATTTTGGTGTAGTCCCAATAGTTTAATTTTGCTTTTGTTTCCCTTGCCAGAGGAGACATATCTAGACAAATGTTTCTATGGCTAATGTCAAAGAAATTATTGCCCATGTTTTCTTCTAGGAATTTTATGGTTTCAGGTCCCACATTTAGATCTTTAATCCATTTTGAGTTTATTTTTATGTATGATGTGAGAAAGTGGTCCAGTTTCATTCTTTTGCATGTAGCCGTCCAGTTTTCCCAGCACCATTTGTTGAAGAGACTGCCTTTTTCCCATTGTATATTCTTGCATCCTTTGTTGTAGATTGTTATAGGCCATGTAAGTGTGGGATTATTTCTGAGCTCTCTCTTCCATTCCATTGATCTATGTGTCTATTTCTGTGCCAATATTTACTGTTCTGATTACTGCTGCTTTGTAGTATATCTTGATATCTGGGATTGTGATACCTCTAGCTTTGTCCTTCTTTTTCAAGATTAATTTAAGGGAATGTTAAAATTAAGATTATCAATAATTGTCTTTCATGTATTGCAAAAATTTTCCCAATTTCATATTTGCCATATAACTTTTTACAGTATTGAACATTCAAAATTTTTACGTTTTATTTAGTCAAATTCATTAATCTTTTCTGTATGTTTCTTGCCTTTGGTGTAACACTTATTGGGTCCTTCGGAAGCTTAAGGTTATATAACCATTAACTAATATTTCCTGGAACCTTTAGGGACCCTTTATACTACATTAAATATTTGCTGTGTTGGAATTTATTTTGGTGTAAGGAAAAGGGTTTTATTTTCTCCTAAATGGTCAGTTGCTATACTGAAATTATGTACTGAAGTCTTATCCCTTACTGCTTGTGCAAGAACCTAATTGGAATTGCCTTTAAAAGTAAAAAGTATTAAAAAATTTTTAAATAAATAAAAAAAATAAAAGTATTGCTTTACATAACCTTATGGGTAATATGCGCTTGAGGTATGCAATGGTCAAGGCTCTATTTCTTTTTTTTTTTTTTTAGATTTTATTTATTTGACAGAGAGAGACACAGTGAGAGAGGGAACACAAGCAGGGGGAGTGAGAGAGGGAGAAGCAGTCTTCCCGTGGAGCAGGGAGCCCGACATGGGGCTCGATCCCAGGACCCTGGGATCATGACCTGAGTGGAAGGCAGAGGCTTAACGACTAAGCCACCCAGGTGCCCCAAGCCTCTATATTTGATGCAGTTCTCCTGGCTTTCCTGCAGCTTCCTGCATGATACCAAAATGGCTGCAACATTCCCAAGCCTTACACCACATACTGTACCATAATAAGAAAGACAATAGTTCTTATTTCCTGCAACCACATAAAAAATATTCCTGTAGTTCACTGTAAATGGACAACCTAAATTTGTCTTTGTGGCCAGAGAAATGGCATATACTAATTAGCTTAGATTTGGATTTCTCCCCATTTTTAACCTAATCCTGTAGCAAGTTAGGTGTGACCTATTTTAGACCTATTAGGATTTACCTTGAGCCACATAGTTGCTACTTAGAGAAAGTAGGGGCAGAATGTATGACATGAGGATTCCATATTGCTTCTTGTGCCTACTGGTTTGAAATGTTACTGGTATTTTATTTGCAATCTTCAGACATTCTTGGATCAGTTTCAGAACACTAGTTCTTTTCATCCTGGTTATGTTCCTACATTAGTACCACATTATTAAATTATTATATCTTTGTAAAACTTATGTAGGGCAACTTCTCCCCTCATTACTTTTCTACTAAAAAGATTTCCTGTCTGCAAGGGACATGTTAAATGACACCATGGGGATACGATCAGAAAATCCAGACAGTATAAAACTCTACAGTCCAAATAAAACTTCTGTTCATATTTTGCATTGTTTATATATTAATTTCAGGAGAATTGCTGATTTTATAATATTGTATCGGGTCCATTTATTCAAGCATTTTTTTATATAAAGTTTTATGGTTTTCTTCATGTTTATCCTTTTTAAGTTTACTCCTGCCATAACATGGTTTTTTATACCTATTGAGAATGTTACCTTGCTGCCTTCATAGACTTAAGTACTTACTCTTATACTGACCATTTTGTGTTTTAAAATCTGCCCTTTATAAAATTTGGATATAAAATAGCTTCCCAGGAGCTTACTTGGGAAAACTTAATGGACTAGGCTGGAATATTTTAGTATTTTTTAGTTTGTACCCAATATGGCAGGATTTCCCAATCTCAGCATTATTTTTAACATCCTGGACTAGATAATTCTTTGTTATGGGAAGCTGTCCTATACATTGTAGAATATTTAGCTATATTCCTGGCCCTACCCATCAGGTAACCAACTTGTCCTGATTTACTGGGGACTGTCCCAGTTTTGCAGCTGACAGTCCCATGTCTTAGGAACCTCCTCAGTTCCTGGCAAACAGGAGCATTTATTCACACTGTCTACTTACTGCATCACGGTAGCGTACTCCCCTAGCCCATTTTAACAATCGAGTATGTCTCCAGACATTAACAGATTTCCCCGGGACGCAAAATTGCCTTCTGCTTAGGAGCCATTACCTTATAGATAAGCAGAAAATCTCATATTTTGTGTGGGAGGCCACCAGCCAAACATTACCAGGAATATATCTACGGTGAAACAAATTTAGGTTTATTTAGCATGATCAGCAGACACTCCTGTAACATTCAAATGCTTTACGTACAAATAATTCCTCATATGTATACCTCTCTAAGTTCATACTTTTTGTACAAGCTAATGTAAAAATTACTACAAATGGAGTGACAGTTATGAAATTTTCAGCAAATATTTGTAGACTTTAAAGTTATTTTATGTAACTTTTAAGAAAGTTTTAAACATCAGGCAAACCAGTTCTTTCTGCATACTCTGTCATTCTGATTTTAATAAGTTCAGGTTTCTACTTTATGTTTTAGAGTCATTGCATTTAGTAGCCAAACCTTTTAGTAATCATACTCTTGTACTTTCTGCTTCAGGCAGAAAATGTAACTGTGACAAAGGACTTTAGAAGAGTGGAAAATGCTTATCATATGGAAGCAGAGGTATGTACTTATCATAACAAATAATTGGAAACAGCATGACTTTGTGGGGACAATTTGCATTTATTTTTATTCTTGAAATGTACAGGAGAAATGCTTCTCATGGTATTGATAAAAATTATTTTTCTCAAAATCATTTTTGGTATTAATATCTGTGGGGTTTTTTTGTTTACTTATTTTTTTTTTTTTAGTAATCTCTACACCCAACATGGGGCTCGAACTCACGACCTCAAGATCAAGAGTCGCATACTCTTCCCACTGAGCCAGCCAGGTGCCCCTGTGTGAGCTTTTAAAAAAATTTTAATGAGATTTATTTGAGAGAAATCATTTGAAATGGAATAAATATAGCAAGAAGGAAGTGGCAGTTAATTGCCACCTAATAAAATTTTAGTAAAGTTAACACTTTGTGAGCAGGAAACACTGTAGGAGAGAAATTTCTTCTCAGATAAAAAGCAAATTAATAAAGTCCTAACATAAGGATTGAAACATTTTTCAACTCTTTTCTTTTGTAATGCAATTTTACTGTGTTGTGGTAAGTTAAATTTTATTTAAATATAAAAACCTCTTGTGGGTGCCCATGTGGCTTAGTTGGTTAAGCATTGGACTCTTGATTTTGGCTCAGGTCATGAACTTAGAGTCACTAGGGAGTCTAAGATTCTCTCTCTCCCTCTGCCCCCCTCCCCACATGTGCATGCACACACTCTCTCTCTAAAAGGAATAAATAAATCTTTAAAAATAAAAAACACTTGGGGCACCTGGCTAGCTTAGTCGGTAGAGCTTTCAACTCTTGATCTTGGGGTTGTGAGTTCAAGCCCCATGTTGGGTGTAGAGATTACTTAAAAATAAAATCTTTTTTTTTTTTTAAGATTTTATTTATTTATTTGAGAGAGAGAGAATGAGAGAGAGCACATGAGAGGGGTTAGGGTCAGAGGGAGAAGCAGACTCCCTGCTGAGCAGGGAGGCCAACGTGGGACTCGATCCAGGGACTCCAGGATCACGACCTGAGCTGAAGGCAGTCGCTTAACCAACTGAGCCACCCAGGCGCCCCAAAAATAAAATCTTTCAGGGGCACCTAGGTGGCTCAGTTGGTTAAGCGTCTGTCTGACTTCAGCTCAGGTCATGGTCTCAGGGTCCTGGGATGGAGCCCCAAGCCCCATGTCAGGCTCCCTGCTATGCTTATCCCTCCCCCTCTACCTCTCCCCCCTGCTCGTGCTCTCTTTGTCCCTCTCTCTAAATAAATAAAATCTTTAAAAATAAAATAAAATCTTTAAAATAAATAATTTTAAAAATAAAAAAAAATAAAAAGGCACTAACCCTTTGCCCAAATTAAAAAGAACAAAATAGTTTTTGTACACTCAATGATAACATTTAGTTCCTACAACTGCCTATACTTTTTACTTATCTTTAAAGATTTTATAATCAGGATATTATGAAATCAGAGTATGTTATAATTGTGGTTAGGTTATAGGACTGCTCTTTGTTTCAAGCTTCCAAACATCTTGGGATACGTGCTAGGTCCATACTGCCTCCTCATCACAGAAAGCAAACAAGAATGGAGTTAGAGTGGACTCTTATTTATCTAGTCAGATAATCTTTATCTTTTTTTTTTTAAGATTTTATTTATTCATTTGAGACAGAGAGAGAGAGAGAGAGAGCATGAGCAGGGGAGAGGCAGAGGGAGAGGGAGAAGCAGGCTCCCTGCCAAGCCAGGAGCCAGACATGGGGCTCAATCCCAGGACCCTGGGATCATGACCTGAGCCGAAGGCAGATGCTTAACCATCTGAGCCACCCAGGTGCCCCAGATAATCTTTATCTTTAGAGGTGGGAAATATCTCAAGAAATCATCTAGTCCTACCTTCAGGCAGATAATAGATTATTTTTCTAATTTTAAAGATGTGACTTTAATCTCAGATAACTTGGGCTCAGACTTCTCAAAGACTATTACAAGAATTAGAATGGAAATTAGAATCCTGGCTTCTTACCTCTTTGAGATAGTCATTTCTACAAACATTGTTGCTCCTGTACTTATTTAATAGTTTTGTGATTTCTCCACTTAAAATTATCAATTAATTGCTCATGATAATTTTAGGGATCCACGTGGCAAAATTTATTTTATAGTAGTTGGGATTGAAAAGTATCTTTCAAAACAGGATGAAGGGGCCCGGGGGGAATGGGCAAAATGGATGCAGGGGAGTGGGAGGTACAGGCTTCCAGTTACGGAAGGAGTAAGTCACAGCAATGAAAGGTACAACATAGGAAATATAGTCAATAGTATTGTAATAGTGTTGTACAGTGACAGATGGTAGCCACACTTCTGGTGAGCATAGACTTGCTGGGGCACCTGGCTGGCTTGGTTGGTGGAGCATGTGACTCTCCATCTTGGCGTTGTTAAGTTGGAGCCCCATGTTGGATGTAGAGATTACTTAAAATCTTTAAAAAAAAAAAAAAGGTATAGACTTGTTGAATCACTGTGTTGTACACCTGAAACTAATGTAACATTGTATGCCAACTATACTTCAATTTTTAAAAAAGGGAGTTACTTCTCAGATATAAAAAGTTTTAATATTTTTAATGATTTTTATGATATACACTATGATATCATTGTCTCATATCAATTGTCTTCTTAAAATAGGTTTTCCAATTTGGGGCTATTTGGGTGATATTCACAATAGAGATTGGATGTCCAAAAAAAAAAAAAAAAAACCCTCAACAGGATGAAGAACAGAGTAGTAAGATTCCATATTATGGAGATCAAAAGCCGGGAGTTATTCTGGAACTCCTCCAGTAGTTATTACCTATCAGGACTTCAGGCTGTAGTGAATGTACATTGGGCTCAGGTTATCTTAAGTTAATGGGGTTTATTGTGAAGGTAAAACCAGGAAGTAAGGAGGAAGAAGAATGGTCCCAGCAAATACACAGACAGGCTTCATAGAAAACTGGCATGTTTTTCAGACTGAGTTGTTTTAGGGACTCACTGTGCAGTTATAGAAAATGTTATTAGAGCTGCTTGTTTTGCTGTAAGAATATGACTAAATGAGGACTTGGCTAAACACTGCTCCTCTTCCTTCTGCTATACTTACTTCTTAATGTCTTACACTCAATTTCTTCAGAGAATCTGATTATATTTTGTATAGTGTTCCCTGATAGCCAGAATTCTTATATCCTGCAATCTGATACATGATTGCTCTTAGGTCAGCATCAGCAGTCAGTGGAGACCAGGGGTCACAAGGTACAAAATAATGTCTAACATATACCAATATTCTCATAGACAGTTAAATATATAAAGTAAGATCAGGGGCACCTGGGTGGCTCAGTCGTTAAGCGTCTGCCTTCGGCTCAGGTCATGATCCCAGGGTCCTGGGATCGAGCCCGGCATCGGGCTCCCTGCTCAGCGGGAAGCCTGCTTCTCCCTTTCCCACTCCCCCTGCTTGTGTCTCACTGTGTCTCTCTCTGTCAAAACAAAATCTTTAGGAAAAAAAAAAAAGTAAGATCAGATGATAGCATATTACATAATAACTAAAATTTACATCCTGAAAGGCACTTTAGAGATTCTTTATCTAAACTCCCACCTACCCTGCTCCTTCTCTTTATTTTAAAGATAATATTGAAGGTTAGAAATTATGTACGTGCATGAATATAAAAAGTTTATTCCATTTTCAGACATCTAATCAATACAAAATTTTGTAACATTAAGAGAGAATTGACTTACTACTATTCATCCATTATGTACCTCTCCAAGAAGAACAACTTGTTCCTTCAGGTAGATACTTGAAGTTCAGTATCATGTTGATGCTCCTTTTTTCTTCTCCAGGGGTAAGAATCCCCAGTTTCTTTAATCACTTCTTATAGTAAGACAAACTCTTTATTGAGCTTACCAATTTCCATCTAGAGCACCTACAGCTATAGTGTCCTAATTGTGATTTAGCCAGTCCATACTAGAGAAAGACGATTATCTCCTTTATCCGGGAATGTTTAAGACTGAACTTCTAACACTCGCATCACATTGTTACCTTCTTTTGAGCTCACAGTCATAATTAGTAATTACAATTAATTTAACTGTCTTTCTCATATGCTGCTTTTAAATCATATTTCTCCTATTTTATACTTTGTTATTGCTATTTCAAAATGAAGTATAAGAGTTTAAGTTTACCTCTGTAAAATTTTATCCACTAGATTTGACTTGTATTTCTAGCCTATTAGGATCTTTTTGGATTTTGATTTTATCAAGCAGGGTTTATAGTCCATCCTGCCAGCTTTCTGTCACCTGCTGATCTGATCATCTGTGTACCCATCTGTGTAATTAATAAAAATATTAAGTAGCATTAATCAACTATGACACTAACCAACAGTGTTGCCATGAAGACTATATGTCAGTATATCCTAAGACTTGTCTAAATAAGCAAAATATAAATCCTTTATAGCTATAGTATTTCTCTGGTAACTTGCCAGCTAGGAAGTCAAGTTAGTACATCTTGACTTGTTCTTAATACTCTCAAATCTACAATCTCAATAGATTGGCCTTTGGATAGAAATAATTTGGCAGTGGTTCAGAAGATAAGAGTTTAGAAGAAAAGCATCGAGTTGGTGAACTTCACTCCCAAGAATAAAAGCAAAGTTAAAAGTCAGATGAGTTTTCTACTTAATATCCCACCAAGAAACTCAGTACTTAGAGAACCTGATAAGATTTTAGTCTTAAATTCCTGTGTTCTTATTTTGTTATTCCTGGATGCCTTCTTGAGGACCATTAAAATGAGAAAGACTTACATTCTTTTCTTCAGAGACAGGACCAAGAAAGCCGGGGGAGATTTAAAGAGGGAAGAAAAGACTAGATTGTGGCAATATGAAAAAGAAAAGAAAGCATGCAAATTGCTTGAGGCCTATGGCAATGAAACAAAATGAATCAAAAGGCCCTATTCTTTCCTTCTCATAGAAACCTTTTTTCTTTCTTTTCTACTTTCTTACAAACTAATTTTTAAAATAATCTGTTTTAGAATCTTGCTTAGAATTGAAAGGTGTCTAGCCTACTACATGTAGTTTGTTCAGTGTTATCCACTTGCCTTTTGGGGAAATTAGAACTATAAGTATTTTTAAAGAGGCTTTTGGCCTGTTTCTTTATGGTAAGTGAGATTAGCAATAATTCAGAAGTCTCATTTGCAGAAATTTTTAATGAACTGAGATTTGATTTATCCAATAGGAGACAAATTAATCAAAAGCACTTAAAATCGCACCTATTTGGGGGGTATCTGGCTGGCTCAGTCAGCATAACATGTGATGATTGATCTTGGGGTCATGAATTAGAGCTCCATGTTAGGGGTAGAGTTTACTTAAAAAAAAAAAAAAAAACTCACCTATTTTGGAGTTCAGTTTCTTTTTTAGTACTAAAATTTCTAAACTAATGATTCTTCTTGACCAAAGAGATGGGAAGCATTTATGTATCAATCTGTTTTGTAATTTAATATAGCTAGTACAAGATAGTAAAATCTATATATGTGTATACATTTGTAATCACATTATCTTACTGTGATGAAAAATGAGGATTCTGAATATGATATATGAATTTATCTTAAATTTTTTATCTTCAGTGTATGAGATAGATTGAAAGTTTTTTATCCTGAATACCTCTTTTTAAATAATGTGATGCAACATCTCTATTCTTTAGTAAAGTGACTCTGCTTCATTAACTTGTATTTCTACCTAGCTATGTATAGATTATATACCACATTGCTGAATTTAAAAGCAGAAGTTCAGGGCATTGGAAGGCTTAAAACAGTTCTTAAACTGTTAGAAAAAGCAGAATACAGGTTTTTTCTACCAAATTTACTTCTTGTTAATCATTTAACCCACACATTCCTAAACTATAGTTTGTCCATGGTTTGGGACAAAGACAAAGAGCTGATAGTCTGTTTACCAATGTAGATGTACTTCTAAAAGCTCATCTGCTAACTTTTTAAGTCATGCTAGTGCTGAGAGGGATGCAGGGCAGAGAAAATCTTTGAGCAGCTCCGGAGCTGATCTCAACAGATAGCTTTTCCTGTTATTTATAAAAATAGAGCAAGTAAGTACCACATGTTAAACCTGATTCTGTGGAACTAGATTTGCCTCAGATAATTGGAGGTGGTGGGGAATTGAAGAAGAAAGAATTAGTATCTTTTCTGCAAACTGCTTAGGAATTTTCACTGTCCTTCCTTCCATATACTTCTTTTTTTAATAGCAAAGAATACAAAGGATGCATACAAAAGATTCAGCATGTTTCATAGCAAAGCGGGTATATTTATAAACATTATTTTTGTTTTAAGCTATCAGAGTAGAAATTGGAATAATTTTTTAAAATAAAATTTATTTCGGGGCCCCTGTGTGGCACAGTCAGTTAAGTGTCTGACTCTTGGTTTCCGCTCAGGTCATTATCTCAGGTTCTTGAGATCAAGCCCTGCATCAGGCTTTGAGCTCAGCAAGGAGCCTGCTAAAGTTTCTGTCTCCCTCTCCTGCCCCTCCCCACACTCATTCACTCTCTCTCTCTCAAATAAATAAATAAATCTTTAAAAAAAATAAAATTGAATTCAAGGGCACTTATATAGCAAAGAATTGCTTTTGTTTTTTTTTGTTTTTTTTAAAGATTTTATTTATTTATTTGAGACAGAGAGAATGAGAGACAGAGAGCATGAGAGGGAGGAGGGTCAGAGGGAGAAGCAGACTCCCTGCCGAGCAGGGAGCCCGATGCGGGACTCGATCCAGGGACTCCAAGATCATGACCTGAGCCGAAGGCAGTCGCTCAACCAACTGAGCCACCCAGGCGCCCCAAGAATTGCTTTTGTTGATACTTGAAACCTATTATGCTCAATCACTTTAATCTGCATGCAGAGAAACCCTTTGAACTCTCAAATTTAGTTACCTTCCAACTTCCACAGAGGCACTGTAAATCTTGCCATATTTCATAACATGTAATGAAATATATGTACAGTGCCTCTGTGACACTGTTATAGATTAAATATAGCAATAAAAGACAGAGGATTTGTTTCATAGACTATGCAAATGCATAACTATGCAGAAGTATGAGATTGTCTTTTTTTTTTTTTAGAGAGAGTGAGCACACAGGCAGTGGGGAGGGGCAGAGGGGGAGAGAGAGAATCTTAATCTCACAACCCTGATATCGTTATGTGAGCTGAAATGAGTCGCATGCTTAACCAACTGGGCCACCCAGGCATCCCTGTATTTTTCATTCTTTTTTTAAAGATTATTTATTTGAGAGTGAGAAACAGCACAAGTGGGGGAAGGAACAGAGGGAGAGAATCTTCAAGCAGACTCCCTGCTGAGCCCGGAGCCCAACAAGGGGCTCAGTCTCACAACCCTGAGATCATTACCTGAGCCGAAGAGTCAGATGCTCAAGCGACTGAGCCACCCACGTGCACCCTGTATTTATTATTAAAGGCAGCCTACAGGCATTTTGGAGCTTTGATTTTCAACCAGGAAGGAAATGCAAATTTTTAAACTATTCAGAGGTTAAAAACTAGCAACCTGGGTAAGGCTGGGGAGATTGATTTTTGACTAATAGATTGGTATTCTGACTAATACCATACAGTATTAAAAAAAAAAAAAAGGAAACAAAAAAAAAAAACCACTATAAGACTTCTCTTCAAAAGGCAGACAAGACTTCTTCTTTTGGCTAAGATAGAATCACATGGACCAGATTCACCTTCCCACCTGAAACCGAAAAATGGACAAAGTATATGAAACAGTGCTTTTCAAAAGAGTGGACATAAGGAAGTGAAACACAGTGATCCCTGAGAAAAAAGAAAGAAGAAGTCCTACCATGTTGGTGCACCTGGGTGGCTCAATCCGTTAAGCACCTGCCTTTGGCTCTGCTCACGATCCCAGGATCCTGGGATCCAGCCCCGTGCAGCATGCAGCGTTGGGCTCCTTGCTCAGCGAAGAGCCTGCTTCTCCCTCTCTCTCTGCCCCTCCCCCCACTTGTTCTCTCTCTTTCTCTCTCGCTCTCAAATAAATAAATAAAATCTAAAAAAAAAAAAAAAAGTCCTACCATGTCCTAGATCACTGTCTTAAGAGTGTCCAGGCAGCTTCAAAGGGAAGGGAACCCACACAGAGCTTGGCAAACTCCTTGTATTGAGGAAATGGAATTGAGAGGCCAAACAAGACAACTAGAGTTTGTAGGAGAGTAGAGGGCTACACAGAGAGGTCTTCAGAGAACTACAGAGGGGACACCCCCCCGACCCCCTCAAGTATTCAGCAGAATACCCAGCACATGTATGTACAGAAATGACCTGAGGCTAGAAAAAGAATCACCCAAAAAATTAGAGGGAACAGTGTTTGGCATTCATACAGGGCTGGGGTACAGCACCAGCCAGACTAGAAATCTTGATTCACAGGGCATGAGGTGGAGTATACAGAAGTGTCCTGCGTCATTAGGGGGAAATAATTAATGCCAGATCGAACATTACTTTACTTCCACGTAACAAATCTTAAAAGCAAACCTAAAGAGATCAGTTTGCAAGTTAGTTAGCTGAGTTCTAGAAAAATAAAGAATGTTTATAGAAATACAAGAATATCCAATACTTCCCGTAAAGTTAATTTACAAAGATTACCTGGCATGCAAAATAGCATGGAAATAAAGCTCACAATAAGGAAAAAAATCAAACCCACCCAGAACCAGTATAGATGTTAGAATTAACAGACAAGATCATTAGTTATTATAACTGTATTTCACATGTTCAAAAGTTAAGTAGAGACACTACTTTAAAAAAATTTAATAAAACGTAATAATTTAGTTGTAAGGATCAAGTAGGCTTATCGGTCACATATTATAAAATGACCTCATTGTTATCTGGCTTTACTTTTTTTACTCATATTTAGAGAAAATTTTGAAAGAATGCATCACCCATGAAAATAATTTCAAGTGTCATTTCATTTACAGGTCTGCATTACATTTACTGAATTTGGAAAAATGCAAAATATTTGTAACTTTCTTATTGAAAAGTTAGATAGCTCTGTTGTCATCAGCCAACCCCAGTTCTATCATACTCCAGGTTCTGTTGAGAATCTTCGGTAAGTTAAGTACATCTTTAACTAAATTACCAATTAATAAAAATTATTCAGTGTTAGAGTTCATTGAATGTCATATTAATAATCTCTGCATTTAATTCCTAAGACGAAAAGCCTGTCTTGTTGCTGTTGAGAACGCATGGCGCAAAGCTCAAGAAGTCTGTAACCTTGTTGGCCAAACTTTAGGAAAACCTTTATTAATCAAAGAAGAAGAAACGAAAGAATGGGAAGGCCAGATAGATGATCTCCAGTCATCCAGACTCTCAAGTTCATTAACTGTACAACAAAAAATCAAAAGTGCAACAATACATGCTGCTTCAAAAGTATTTATAACTTTTGAAGTAAAGGGGAAAGAGAAGAAAAGAAAAAACCTCTGAAATTCCAACTAAAATATATTGTGTTTGTGTCATTTTATTTTTATACTTTTTATGTTTGCTTTTGTCCTGAAAATATATATTGTATATTATATAAAGTATTTCTCCCCAAAATCTGTCAGTCCTTGAATACAGTCCCACAAATACCTAAGTTTACTTTCTATTTTTAAAAACTTACTATGTGGAGGGGAGGGGGTGCCTGGGTAGCTCCGTTGTTAAGCATCTGCCTTCAGCTCAGGTCATGGTCCCAGGGTCCTGGGATCGAGCCCCGCATTGGGCTCCAGCCCCGCATCGGGCTCCCTGCTCAGTGGGAAGCCTGCTTCTCCCTCTCCCACTCCCCCTGCTTGTGTTCCCTCTCTTGCTGTGTCTCTGTCAAAGAAATAAATAAAATCTTTTAAAAAAAATAAATGAAAACTTACTATGGGAAATACTCTGAAAATAAATGTGTTATATGTGCACAATTATATACTGATAATATAAGTGATGTGTAAAATTTTTATATTTCTATTACAGGAATAAATATTGGCAGTCTTATTAGCATGATTCTTAACATTAACAGAGAGAACAGAAAGAATAGAATGACGAGTAATATATAACTTTTGATAAAAGGGTAGTGAGGTATACTAGGAAAATATTTTGATGCCAGAAATAAAATATAGGGACCAGATACTCTTCACCAGGCTCCTTTGATTATACCAGCACTCTCCAATACAAGTAAATGCAAGCCACATATGTAATTTAAAATTACCTGGGAGATACATATAAAAAAAGTAAAACAAAAAAAAGCCGTTGAAACTAAGTTTAAATATTTAATGTGTCCAAAATATTATCATTTCAGCATGTAATCAATATTTTAAAAATAATTAATGGCTAAGTTTTTAAAATCTATACATTGTATATCATAACAAATCTTAATTCAGATGCTAAATTTTCATCAGAAATACTTGATCTGTATTTATTTCCTAAAATGTAGTTGAAAAACTAGATTCATACCTGCAAGTTGTTCCAAACATGCTTAAAAGAGCTAGTAACTCTGCATCAGGTAGCAATTTTCAAATTAAGATTTTTAAAAATTTACAATTCAGTTCCCTGATTGTACTAGCCACATTTTAAGTACTTGAAAGTGGTTAATGGCTACTATGTTGGACAGTGCAGGGTTTTACACTGAGATAATACTGATCCTTAAGGCTATTTGAGATGTAGCAGCAAGTACATGGCATTGCTGTTGCCTTGCACATTATCTGCAGGTGATCATAAACCAAGACTGGTATGTAGCATAGGCTTCCCATTCCCCACCACAGAGCTGTGGGTCCTAGGGTTTTTCCTCTGACCTATGTCCATATTGCTATACGAATATTACTTTCCCACAGCACACTCCAGTACGTAGTTGACATCTCCACCCACTTCGTTAAGTGGCACCGAAACGGTTTTATCCATCTCCTCTGTAGTGTCCTTGGCAGGAGAGAATGTGAAAGCTAAGAAGAAAAGTTTTAGGATCCGACACCCTGTGTTCAAATCCGGACTTTACGACTAAAATGTAAGCTCCTTTAGAATAAAGATCTTGTCTTGTTCACAGCTGCAGTCTCAGACCCAGCAGAGTGTCAGGGCCAACAAAGAGTAGGCTCTCAAATATCTGCTGAGCAAATTTACCAGATGGGGAAACTTAGCAAGCAAGGCACTTTGATCTCTTCAAGCTTCTCTTTCCTCACCAATAAAATGAGGCTAAATACCTACCTTGCAGTGTTACTATAAGGATTAAAGTTGATAAATACAAGACCACAAGAATAATGCCTGCCACACCACAGCTGTCAGTCAGTAAGTAGTAGCCATTATAGCAATTGCATTCTTTGATTACTGCCAACCCCACTAAACTAAAAGTTGGCTCTTCCAAGTCTTCCGTTAAGATGGATTTTTAAATACTTATATTAAAAACATTATCACAAAACCAGTTTAGGATATGTTTTTATTTCAAAAAAAAAGCTAAGTAAATTATATTTTAGCTTTTATTTATCCAGTTGGATAGAAAAGTATATTGGGGCTGAACATCAAGAAAAAAAATTATACTCAATAAAAATCTAATTATGTGGGTAGATTTTTCTTAGCTGTAGCTTCATTATATTTTAGTTTCATCATATTTGGTAAAGTTTTCAGCTTAGCATGAAATAACCTAAAAACAAATTTTCAGTTACCAAACACTTTTTAGAATTTACAGGAATTTTTAAAGATGGTGCTTTAAAAAAAAAAAAAAAGTCTAAATTGGGCAGTTCTGCAATTCTGTAGAGTGGCCAAGAGAAAAAAAATCCTTCAAAGATTGGACTGCCTATATACGACATCTGAAGTGCTCAAGACTAAGGGTATCAAATTTAGCTGTCAACTGGTGGCAGTTCAATTTCCGACACACGGCATATACTGGAGTCTCACAATGACTCAGGGGGCCTCTGCCACAAGGCCTGCTGGAATAAGCCTATCCCCAAACTAACCCTGACAAAACTTCTTTCTTCTGAACCTCCTTTTTAAAAACTCTTTTCAGAAAACAGCAAATTATAATTGCTGTTTTCTGAAAGAAAAAAAAATTCCCATTAGGATATCTGAAACAGACCCACCATCTTCCAAGCACCTCTGTAAAAGGAAATACTATTAAGTAAATAAATTTTCTAGGATTCTATTACTCAGTTACATGGTAAAGATTACATTTTTTTATAGTAGCAATTTACCTTATTTTTAAGTATCAGTGTTCTTACTTGACAGTTAATTTTAGTTTAACGTAAATAAATAAGACCTGGAAAAATAGTTTGTAACTTAAGATGCTGTACTTCATATCCCATATTTGTTATGTGTCCTCCCAGCAATGTAGGTCGAGGATATCCTAATTCCATCTGACGATGAGAATTTGATAGCGAGGAATTCTTCTCACTGGCCTAAAAATATAAAACATGAATTATGAGGTCAAATATGGGAGTTAATATATTATTATCTACATTACAAAATTATATGGGAGGCAAATGCTTTACTACTCATTACCAAAAAAATCCACTATATAGTTTAACTAAAATAACGTTTACTATTTTTTATGCATATTGTATTTACAGCCAGACAGCTTCTACTTATAATCTAATGTGGCCTAAATTCCTTTAACATGTTCAGTTTTGTTTAAAAGGCTAAAATTCACAGTGACCAATCCAAGTCAAACAGTGTTCTCAGGATAAGGTAATAGATATTTTTCAAGAGGAATGATTTGTGCTGTTTTACTAAAAGAATAATACCCTTTTATAACCTGTTTATCAGGAGGATATTTCTGTTTCAGCAACTCTTGTGGAGCTCTGGCTTCAACATCCCAACCAACAATTACCCCCGTTAGCCACCTTCCTTGTGGATGATCACCAGTCCCACCTCAAAACAGTTTCCACGCTATCTTAGTTTCCACACTAAGGGATGAAAAGCCCAAGTGGCAGGAGAAAGTGCCGATCAAATGATCCTAAAACAAGTTAGTGATCCCTAAATTTAAAAAAAAAAAAAATTCTCCAAATACCATGTTACTTACCATCTGATGGAGGTGGGGTGTGTGTGTATCTGTTTTTTAAAATATAAAGATTCTATCATTTAGCCTCTGTTTCCCTTCTACAAACAATTTTGGGCAAAGAGTTAAAAACAGATTAATAGTTCCAATAGTTCATACATACATCAGGTTTACACTGATCACATTAATTACATACTAATTATGTTTCATCTGTCTCTACACAAGACCATGAACTCCTCAAGAGCAGGGCTATATCTTAAAATATTTCTTTTCCCAGTATCTCTGGCTAATAAAAAGCTAAGAAGAGGAAAAGCTGGCTGTCAGATATTTCGTTTTACTCCCTATCAGAGGGATAGCATTTATAGCAGAGTACTTGAATGTTGGTACACACAGAAGTAGGGAAGGAAAATACAAAGCACTGATTCGAAACGTATGTTCAAAATGTTTGCACATTTTATCGCTAAAGGGGTATACTTTTATTTCTCCAAAGCTTTGCTTTCTCAGAAAATAAGTCTGTGGCTATGCAACAACAAAAATTTTGTTGTCTAAACTAGTCTCTTAAATTATTTCAGACCCTATATTCATTTTAGGCTTTCAGATCAGCTCTCAGTGTGTATCTCTGCCCTTCACCACCCAGCATTGTCACTTGTACCACACATTCCTCACCAATAGGACATAACACACTGCTCAGGAAAGTTGCTTTTGAAATTCTGACTGCAGCCACTATAAAACTGCATCTAATAAGTTAACTTAGAACTTTTAATAAACAGATGCTTAAATTGAATTTGTTTCCATTAGCATTAATTTTACTTTCAAAGCTATTTTAGAAAATCATATTTGTACCTGATAGCAATAATGCATTTATAACTCAAAAAGTTTTTATGCTTTTACCTTTTATTGAATCAGTCATATTTATTGTAATATGAATTTAAAAAGAATTAGTACAGTGATTCAAATATATCAACTCTAGCCCAAGTAAGTAAATAACATCAAAAGAAAATTTTTCTTAGTTTATGCTAAATGAATCATATATCTAAGATATTATATTCTATATTGGAGTAGGGGTAAGGTATAATTAACTCACTGTTGAATGTCAACCAAATAAAATACAAAATTATTTTTAACATATCAAATGTTTCACTAGCTCAGAACCCTGTAAGGTAAGCATAGATTTCTTTTTCATTGTCATTGTACCTATTTCTAAAATGATAAAGAGGCAGGGATTATAAACTGATGTGTCTCTGCAAAGAACCCAATATGAATATGCAGCAGAAACCTTTAAAAAATGTATTTGCAAACCACAGAGGCCATCATATATCTGAGGAATGACTATATTGGTTTCATTCTGTAGGAATGAAATTTCACAGTATTCCAAAATGTTACTACTCTTGAACATTACATGCATTTAAAATATTCAGTTGTTTAGTACTTCATTTGAATAATAGAGAATTAGCTAATATTAAATTCAACACATTAGAAATGTTTTATGTAGGGGCGCCTGGGTGGCTCAGTCAGTTAAGCGTCTGCCTTCAGCTCAGGTCATGATCCCAGGGTCCTGGGATGGAGCTCCGTGTCGGGCTCTCTGCTCAGCGGGGAGCCTGCTTCTCCCTACCCCTCTGCCTTCTGCTCCCCCTGCTTGTGCTCTTTCTCTCTCTCTGTCAAATAAATAAAATCTTTAAAAATGTTTTATGTAAATGTTAGGCACTTCATTAGCCAATATTAACTAATGATTTTTCATATTATTTGGGAATAACTCCGGAAACATAATGCTGCAACAACCACACCACTGAATAATTCTGAGAACACCCGCAGCTCTGAGATTTGTACAGATTCCTGCCATTTACCCCACCACAGTAGCCCTGAAGGCAGGAATAGTAGAAATCCCAGCAGTATCCACACAGCCCACCCAACTACCACTTTTCTATGTGTGAACCAGAATGTTCAGAAAGGGAACATGGGAGTTGAGAGAATAATGCAAGGCATGACAGGATTAATATCACTTCCAGAGGTAAAAATGGAGGTTGTACTTTCTACTACTTATCAGAACTATTATCCAAGCTTTTTGAACACTTGTAGATAAATGCAATGCACCTATACCTAAGTATGAAGACTAGAAAGAAACAGGTAAATCTAAAGAATTTTAAAAATCATGATCAGGAATACAGAATGTAGTATATAGCTGTAATGCTACACTTGCAACATTGTTTATGAAAAAGAGGCAAAAGCTAAAATCAAAATGCTTGAAATCAATAAAAAAGAGAAATCACCAAAATTTTGTTTAAAATTCTGAATACCCTTCTCTCCGCTTCCTCCCTGTCTCACATTACAAACTGCTATTTCCCATTATGTTCCCTGTCTAGTCCTAGAAAGTCAGGATAAACAGCCAAAATTTACACATAAGTGCCCTCAACTGAGTCAGCCATATCACAAATAAGGCCAAACGTTTTTTAGTTTTTGCCACTGAGAACTCGGATGAATTATCATGGATGAAGAGGTTTTCATGACTGATTTGGAAAAAAGTGGATTATGTGTTTTAAACTGTTTATCAAGTCTTAATAGTGATGGAAAATAAGGTATATTATGTTACTACAGCATATTTCTTTTTTCATACTCTTTCCAAAATAAATCCCCCTTTCCAGCCAAGCCTAAAATAATCTGGGACAAATGTTGGAATAAATATCAAGTTACCTAATTATTTCTTACAGTTTTTCTCATTCTTACGCATAGAAAAATCAGAGTCAAATCAACACAAAAATGTCAAAAATAAATTATTCTTACTTTCGAGGTTTGAAATGGACTTTGGATAATCCTCTTACATTTGTAGTACTCATTAAACTATTGTTTACTAGATGCCTGTGGTCAATGATATCCCTTTGCAAAAATTTATTTTTAGACCACTTTTCATTCTCAAGTGGTCTTAATGCTTTTAAATTAATGGATTTCCATTATTTTTTTTTAAAGATTTTATTATTCATTTGAGAGAGAGAATGGGAGAGAGAGCACGAGAGGGGGGAGGGTCAGAGGGAGAAGCAGGCTCCCTGCTGAGCGGGGAGCCCGATGCGGGACTCGATCCAGGGACTCCAGGATCATGACCTGAGCCGAAGGCAGTCGCTTAACCAACTGAGCCACCCAGGCGCCCAATGGATTTCCATTATTATCTGAAAAATATTAACATATGTATAGAGCTAGATATGTAGATATATAAATCATCAAAATAAAAGGGATTATTCCTTTGCCATATCTCCATTACTAACACTATAGTTTAAAGAAAATGAATCTGCCTCCTCTTTTTTATTTTTTTTAAAGATATATTTATTTTAGAGAGAAAGAGCACAAGCAGGAGGGCCAGAGGGAGAGGAAGAGAATCTTAAGCAGACTCCATGCTGAGCGTGAGCCCAACTCGGGGCTTGATCTCACCACCCTGAGATCACGACCTGAGCCTAAACCAAGAGTTGGACACTTAACTCACTGCACCACCCAGGCACCCCTGCCTCCTCTTTTTTAAATAGGAAGTAATTATTCTTACTCTTAGCTCCCTGGTCTTTAAAATATTTATGTAGGAATAACATGGATTTAATAAGTATTAAGTAGACTACAAGAAACCTGGTAAATCTTCCAGATGATCAGAAAAGACCTTTCCTAAATTTCTCTATTTTGTACACAATACCTTAATTCAAAATGTATTTTGGAAAGGGTATGTGCAAGCCAGGAATCAGATTAGGACTCAAAGGCAAAATTTGAAAGCAGATTTACATCACATAGATATATCCTACCTTGTCTTTAATAACCAGTGTTTTATATGCATCATCTTTCATCTTTTATGCATTATCTTTCATTCTCTGGTATAACCGTCTAAAACCATTCCAAAAATCAGAAAGCATTAAAAACAAAATGCTTAAAATAACAAGTGGCATTATGCATATTAATATATAGCAAATGATGCTATCATAGGGGAGAAAGAGTCTTTTATCCAACCACATTGAGTTAATCTGTACAAAAGTAAGAGAAAATAGATCTCTCTCATGAAACAAGAGTATTAAAGTACATACACACATTCCATATCAGTAAATTTTCTTTTGTGAAATAAGGTGTCAGAACTTTAGATTATTTTATAACAAGAATATAATCTTTCAATCAAAAAAGTATAATCTGGCTATATGATATTTTCCTGCATTTCTACAATAATTTTATTTTTCCTTACAGCCAATTTCCTTTTTCCATAAAGGATCTTTTTCTCATTTTATACATGTTTAAAAGGAAAATAAATCATGGGCGCCTGGGTGGCTCAGTCGGTTAAGCGTCAGCCTTCAGCTCAGGTCATGATCCCAGGGTTCTGGGATTGAGCCCCATGTCCTTCCTGCTAAGCGGGGAGCCTACTTCTCCCTCTCCCTTTGCTCCTCCCCCAGCTCGTGCCCTCTCTCTCTAATAAATAAATAAAATCTTTAAAAATAAATAAATAAAAGGAATATAAATCAGATAAAGTTTATTGTTTAGAAAAAACTTTTAGGAGCATATTATTTTTAGAAAGTGAAATACATCTTACAGGGCAATCAGTAACCTCTGCAATACTTGGAAGTTTTTCTCCTTGTGGGGTCAAAATTGGTCATCTGATGGTAAAAAGAATTCTAAAGTCCTACATACCAATATTTAGCATTGATATGTGATTTTATAATGATATTTGGCTACAGTTCTCTGATGTCCCAAGAATTCACAAAACTGCAAACAAAATAATGAGGCTCAGGGTAAAATCCAGATTTGGGGAAGCCAAAAATCTTACCACATCCTCTACCTCAGCCCTCACTGACATGACATATGGTGCCTGTCTGAAATAGCAATACTCGGTTATTTCTTTTACCCCAAAGGAAAAGTAGAATATACACAAATAAAATGCTGAAAGTAAGATTTTATGTATGCTGGAATAAACTACCATCAGGTATATGGAAGTCTGAATATTCTTTTTTTCTGAATATGGTTTCTTTTCCAACTATATAGGGAAATGACAGATGAAATAAAGTGAACAGGATGCCTGGGTGGCTCAGTTGGTTAAGCATCTGCCTTCAGCTCAGGTCATGATCCCGGGATCCTGGAACCAAGGACCACATCGGGCTCCTTGCTCAGGGGGGAGCCTGCTTCTCCCTCTGCCCCTCTCCCTGCTTGTGATCTCTCTCTCTCTCTCTCTGACAAATGGATGAATGGAATCTTAAAAAATAAATAACAAACAAACAAAATGAACAAGGAACTAAGATCACTTTTCCTTTATCCTCATAGTTTTGCTTCATTTTCCTTGAGATAAACCTGAAAAAATAAATATTTTTCAGAAATCATACTTTGTCAACTAAGGTTACTAAGTGACCTACTTTTCTCCAAAATTGTCTGAGCCCCCATTTGCCCATCAGTGCTCAAGCTAGTTTTTATTTTTTTAAGCTAGTTTTTAATAGATTTGATGAATATTTCGTTTGTTTTTTAAAGCTAACTACAACCTTTAAGTAGTCAAATAACTCAAATATTGTTGAAAAGTATTCAACTAATCTGGATAAATAGATATAGTGTTATAATTTATTAAGCCACCCTCTCCTGCCCTCCATGAAAAAGGAGGGAAGATTTGATTACACAGCTTCCACTACAAAAAAGAGAATGCATACTGATCTTGGATTTGTTTTGTTTTCAAATATCTACAGAAGGATGATTATATCAATGTGTTAGGAGGTTTCTATTCCTGGACTTTACCTTTCAACATAAATGATAAAATGTGCACATGTTGTTTATATCCTTTATTTGCCAAAAGCCACTAAGTTGATTAATCATTATTTTCTGCCCCTGCAATCCCAAAAATATTATTTTAAATAATATGTCCAGGTCTCCTTTGAAGGACAGTAGCAACTTTTTTTAAGGATGAAAGAAAATAAAAGAATTACAATACAGCACAACTCTTTTTTTTTCCTTGAAGACTCTGAGCAGAATTGTTGCCACATCCCTGAAACAAAACACTGAACTGGTAAAGCTGCCTGCAAAATACAGAGCTGCAAAACCATCAGCACACTATTTGCCACAATCTCCACAGTAGTAAGTCTTCCAAGATGCTTCTTTATGTAGTATTATCAGGCAAAAAGGACAAAACAATGTTTATTCACCTTTAATGTGAAAATTCCTTTGGCAGTATCTGCACGTGAAGCAATAGATGTTTTTCCAATTACTACTGCCAAACTCGGTAAGTTACTAATCTTTAGTTTTTGGCATTTTATTTTTTGGATTGAAAGCTAATTATAAGCATTACCAGGTCATTAGGTTTCTTTCCAGCTACTACTCAATTTAAAATAAATGATAAATAGCATAACATATTTCCCCTGATTCATGCACCCAATTTCCCACAAAACTTGGGTTCACTTAACAGGTGTCTTACATTTGTGAACCCAGATGAAAGCTCACTCCATATAGGCAGTAAAAATAGTTAAAGAGAAAACTTAGACTGCAAGAAAAGCTTCCTTCACTAGGATTAAAAGATACTTTCTTAAGGGGGGATTGACATTCCTGAGACCCATTTAATCCATAGTTCCTGTACTAAAACAATGAAAGGTTAGGAGGGCGCCTCGGTGGCTCAGTCAGTTAACATCCGACTTTTGGTCTCGGCTCCATGATCTCAGGGTCATGAGATCCAGCCTGCTTCTGGCTCCACGCTGGGCATGGAGCCTGCTTAGGATTCTCTCTCTCCCTCTCCCTCACCTCCTCCCCCTGATCGCACACTCTTTCTCTCTAATAAATAAATAAATCTCTAAAAAAATAAAACAATAACTTGGGGCACCTTGCTGGCTGGTTCAGTCAGTGGGGCGTGCAACTCTTGATCTTGGGGTTCTAAGTTTGAGTCCCACGGTGGGTGTAGAGTTACTTAAAATCTCAAGGGGCACCTGGGTGGCTCAGTTGGTTAAGCATCGGACTCTTGATTTCAGCTCGGGTCATGATCTCCAGGTTGTGGGACTGAACCCGCATGGGGCTCCAAGGCTCAGCTCGGAGTGTCAGAGTCTCGGGGTCTGCTTATCCCTCTCCCTTTGTTCTTCCCCCACTCCCCCAATCACATGCACACACACGCACACGCTCCTTCTCCCTCTGTCAAATAAATAAAATCTTTTAAAAAATCAAATAAGATCTTAAAAAAAAAAACTTACTCCAAAAACAACAAAAAAGATACAGAGGCTGAGATGAAGTCCAGATGGAGGGAGAACGTATGGATTACTTAAAATATATTAACCAGGGGCACCTGGGTGGCTCAGATGGTTAAGTGTCTGCCTTCAGCTTAGGTCATGATGCCCAGGTCCTAGGACTGAGCCCCATGTCAGGCTCCTGGCTCAGTGGGGAGTCTGCTTCTGCCTCTCCCCCTGCTCATGCTCTCTGTATCTCTGTGTCTCAAATGAATAAATAAATAAATCTTTTAAAAAAATAAAATAAAATATATTAACCAATTACAATGTGTGGAGCTCATTTGGGTTCTGATTCAAACTAAAAAATATTTACAGCAGGAGATTTTGGGAAATGTAAATAGTGATTAGATGTTCTACATGTTCGCTATTTTTCATAATATGGTTGTTAAAAATGCACCTGGGTAGCTCAGTCAGTTAAGCAACCGAGTCTTAATTTCTGCTCAGGTCATGATCTCGGGGCGGTGGGATCGATCTCCGAGAGGTCTCCATGCTCAGTGGGGAGTCTGCTTGAGATTCTCTCTCCCTCTCCCCCCTCTAAAATAAATAAATAAATCCTTTTAAAAATGGCATCTTCTGGGGCGCCTGTGTGGTTCAGTCGTTGAGCATCTGCCTTCCGCCCAGGTCATGATCTCAGAGTCCTGGGATCAAGTCCCACATTGGGCTCCCTGCTCAGTGGGGAGCCTGCTTATGTTCCCTCTCTTGCTGTGTCTCTCTCTGTCAAATAAATAAATAAAATCTTTAAAAAAAATAAAATAAAAATGGCATCTTTCCATTACAGTATGCTGTTTCTGATAAGAATATAGGAAAAGGATGGAAGAAAAAGAATGAAAAGGCCGGCAGGATGAAGCCAGATGCCCAAGCCCTGACGTTTGTCTGAGGAAACAGATTATAGTGGAGGGAAACGAGTTGCTCTTGGATGACACTGCAAGGTCCATAACAGGGGAGGAGGGCATACTTGGGGAGTGGCGGTGTGATGAGGTCACAGGAAGGAGAAGAGTGTGGAGTTATTCTTAGAAAATATATTGTAAACCCTGAGGAGTGACTGTGGAAGCAGCTGAAACATCAGCCGCGTTCTTGTTCTCGGGCTACTGAACGCAATGGCCTGCGAGGAGCAGGATCCCACGATCCCCAAGTGCAGGGCATGAGTTAGGAGCTATGAAAGAATGTGACCCTCAGCCCCCCCTTTCTGCACCTGACGATTGCCAGCCCTGCTCCTCCCGTATCCCAGGACTGACTCCCTCCGTGCGTACGCGTAGAGGAAACTGCAAGCGTGCTTGAAGATATTTGCCATCCCTTTGTACTCCTTTTTGAGGCATCTGTCCTTGCTTTTCCGATAAAAAAAATAAAACAAAATAAAAGTTCTGTGCAGGATTCAGTTGCTGCTGCCCTCCCTTGCAGAGACAGCCCTGCACAGCCGCTCAGATTGGTGTCTGAGATCTTTATTTCAGCGCACAATCACCAAGAGGATACTGGTTTCTCCCTGCGTAAAAACGGGACATATTATCAAGGTTATACAGCAAGTCTACCATGTATCTACCACCGTCCTGGGAATTGAGGAATGTTCAAGAGAAATACACACCCTTGAACTTAGCTCAGGAATCAGCATCAGAACCGAATCACCAGAGTAGACTATTCATGGAAACTAGTTACCCTGGTGTAACATTTGACAGAAGCATCTATTTCCGGTAGAGTCAATAGTTGCTGTTTGAAGAATTAAAAATATACAGATGTAGACCCAGGTTGTTTAAAAGCCACAAAATAAATGAAGAAACTGAGCAATGGGATGTAACAAAGGAAACATGACATCAAAGGAGAGAGAGAAAGGTGCAGACGAGAAAGCAAACTTGGAGGAAAGATGAACACTTGTCCCTCAGGCCTCCAAAGGAGCACTAAATTATACACGTCGCCTCCTTCCTCCTCACCCCAAAATACCTGAAATGACGCCACACAGAGAGAGGGCGCCGCCATCGCCCTGGTTCCTCTTCAGTCCTGTCCTAGGAGCCCAGGAAAGGAGGCCCCTCGCGCGACCCGCGCTCTGGCCCGGGGTCTCGGTCCCCACGCGGCCCCGCTCCCTGAGAAAGCCGGGATACCGGCCGCCCCCGGGGAGCCCTCCACCTCCGCCCGTGCGGTCAGGTCCCGGCGGGCGCTCCTCGCCTCGCGGTGCGGCGCCGGCGGCGACCGCTGGGACAGCAGGGGCGAAGACCGCGCTCCCCGCCCCCACCCCCGGCCGCCCCCGCGGGCATCGCGGCGGGTGCGCGCTGCGCAGGGAACGGCCGCGCGCACTCTGCGGGGGGCGTTAGCTCGGCTAAGGCGCCGCCCCCGGGGGTCTGAACCCGACCTTCTCTGCCGACTCGCCGCGCAGAACGCGGAATCTATAGTAGTCTACCGAGAGCTTCATCTTGTGCGGGGAACCGACGCCCTAGGTCTTGGCCCTGCCCTCCTTTGCCAGCTGTTAGTGCCAAGAGGCAGGATGGCTTTCGTGTCCTCCGTATCCCTCAACCTACTTATACCGCCCGGGGCTGTAGATTTTGCCCATTCCCCCCTCCCCCCCCACCTCAGGCTCCTACTCCGTTCCTATTGCAACAGCCTAACACTAGGTCACCGGTCCCACTGATCACC
Organism: Leptonychotes weddellii; assembly: GCF_054177405.1. Classification (NCBI taxonomy): domain Eukaryota; kingdom Metazoa; phylum Chordata; class Mammalia; order Carnivora; family Phocidae; genus Leptonychotes; species Leptonychotes weddellii. The sequence goes on from NC_138376.1 coordinate 58,221,040, forward strand.
CCACTCCAGTTTCAAAATCTGATCCCCTCAAATCCACACCAGGACGCAGTAACCTAACTTAAATGCAACTCTGATCGCATGCTTTCTAGTTTAACACCTGTTGGTGGCTTCTAATGGCCAGCCCACAGAGGCTAACCTCCTCTGCATGCTTTCAAAGGCCCCTCAAGATCTGGCCTCTGTGCTTTCCCCAGTCTCATCCCTCCTTGTATACTCCAAAGAGTTGAACAGGCTCCCTTCTCTGGGATATTCCTCATCCCAATTGCCTCCCGGGCTTGTCTGGCTAATTTACTCATCTTTGAGTTAAAAACTGGGCTCTGACATTCTACCTTCGGGGATGGTATGCCGGCTGAGTTGGATGACCCTCTTGGGTTCTTCAGAGCACCTGCGTGTCTCCGCTGTAGCAAAGATCACTACTCCAGCCATGTAGTCACTTACCTTCTCGGCCCACTTGCAGCAGTTGATTACCTACTACACTGCACCAGGCACAAGGTGAAGCAGGTGTTATGAATTATTTAATAGTTACAACTACCCTATGAACTAGCTTCTATTATCTCCATCATACAGGTGGGTATAGACTAAGAGAGCTTAAGAAATTTGTCCAATGTCACATGACCAGGATGTAGGGAACTCAGGCATCCATATTTTTAAAAAATCACCCTCCAGGTGATTCCCGTGTGCAGCCGAGAACCAGTGCTCTAGCTTGGTGAGCTCTTTCAGGACAAGGGCCATGTGCTTCATGTCTGGACCTAGTGTAGTGACTGGGATATAGTAGGTGTTGTGGAATAAATGGAGGTTTTGTTCTTCTATACCACACCAGAAAGCAGGCCATTCAGGAATCATAGTGGCCTGTTTGTTGTTGTTGTGCAAAGAGACTCAGAAAGTTAAGTGACTTGACGGTTCACAAATGGCAGAATCGTGGTTGAAGACCAGGGACTTTTGACTCTTCCCAGGCTTTTTTCACCATTGTAGCTTTTTCTGGGACAGCCTCCCAGGGGAGGTTGTGTGTGTGTGTGTGTGTGTGTGTGTGTGTGTGTGTTTAATTCTTCCTAGAAAACTTTGGTGATAAGAGATTCATTTTCACATTCTCACATCAGACATCTGTAGTGCCAGAGTACACAGTACAGAGGGACGGGGTAGGTTCATTTTTCAAACCAACCTCTGGGATCCAGAGCCAAAATATGACATGAAGACAGAGTTTGCCAGGCAAAGGAGGCTGCAACAGGCTAATGCCTTCAAAACTGCAGACCCTCCCAGGGCTGAAGTGTTTTATCAGAAAATATGGGATCCGGGCTGTTTCAATAGGAATCTGGTAAGTACTGCTAGCTGCGTTCATCATGTCTTTCAAGGTGGGCTCATGACTAGCGCTAGCACCAGCCATCTGAGTCTCGTTACTAAGTGTACATTGACGTCAGCGAAATATCAGTATCAATACCAAGTTCCTGGAACAAAGGATTCTACAGAAAAACAAGTGGAGGGGGGGAGGTGGTTTCAAGAATGAGGAAGAGAAAAATTTGTTCAGTTTAAAGTCAAGTCTTGCCAAAGCACTCACTAATGTGTCCATCTTAATTTCCATCCATCTTTACTTTCTATAGTGGTTTCAAGTTCTGGTGACAAAAAGAAAGAGAAGTAGCAAAGTCACTGGGCAACACTGCTGTTTTGATGTGTATCCTCAAAAAGAACGGCTTCAGTTACTGTAGTTATCTTGATATGATTCCAGGCCATCTGAAATATTGTTCCAGGTGGTTATGCCAAGCCACCAGGTTGAAGGATTTTTAACTAAAAAGGTAATATGATCAAATTGGATTTACTAAACATAAACACACACACACACACACTCATCGCCAGCCAGCAACAGTGCAGGGGATGAGTTGTTGTGGGACAAAAGGAAACACAGGAAATGGTGTCCATAATAGGAAAAAGCTGGAAAGAACCACCACATCTACTGGCAACAGGATGATTAGATTGTTATATGTTCACACAATAAGTATTACGCAGCAGGGAAAATGAATGAATTATACCTTGTGTAAAATTATTGTCATATAAAGAGACAAAGAATATGCTACCAAAAATGTAGGAAAAAGATATTAGTGCTCAGGCTTTAACTTAAAGAGGATTTGTTAAAGAGAACTTTGTTAAAAGAGAAATATTTGAGTGTTTATAATTTACAAGACCTCTACAAGTGTGTGAGTACACATGTTGTCTAAGCATATTCTACATTTGGTAGAAAATGGACTGGGAAATCACGACTGATGGCACAAATACCACTGAGGAGATGATCTCATTTATATGTGGAATCTAAAAATTGGAACTCCTAGAACCAGACAGGGGAGCAGTGGTTTCCAGGGGCTGAGAAGGGGAGGGGAACTGGAAGAGGCCAGCCAAAAGGTATGAGCTTGGTTATCAATAAGTTCTGGGGATCTACTTTACACATCATGGTGATTATAGTTAATAATACTGTACTGTATACTTGAAATTTGCTAAAAGAATAGATCTTAAGTGTTCTCAATAGACCCCCCCCCACAAAAAAAAGTAACCATGTGAGGTGATGGATATATGAATTAACTTGACTGTAGTAATTGTTTCACAATGTAGATATCAAACCATCACATTATACACCTTGTGTACATTTATATAAATATGTACATAAAATACGTACAATTTTTATTTGTCAATTATACATTAGTCAAGTCTGGAAAAAAATAAAACAGAGTTTAAGCCAAAAAGTGTTGAGAACAAACTAATTAACACATATTTAAAGTGAAACTCCTTTTTTTCTTTAGCAATATCTCAACTATTTTTGTCAGAGGGGTTAAAAATGGGTATTTATTAGATTTCTTGGAAAAATACTGATATTAGGTAAAATGGTGAGTAAAATGGGGAGAAGCAAATAGGAATGAGCAGATGATATACTCTTACATCTTTTGACACTTTCTAGCTGCTCCTTAGTAAGCGCAAGATGACAGAGTGTAGAATCAATATTTGTAATCATTGTAATATTACACTATGCCAAAATATTTGAGTCATATGCAGTGTTCCAAAATAAAATTTCATTTGTAATATAGACCATTTTAACCATTCCTCTAAATTAAGATTTATTTATTTGGGGGGAGGAGGGGCAGAGGGAAAGAAGAGAAGCAGACTCCCTGATGATCGTGGAGCCCATCTCCGATCCCTGAGATTAGGACCTGAGCCAAAACCAAGAGTAGGATGCTTAACTAACTGAGCCAGCCAGGCGCCCGCAATTCTTCTAAATTAAAAGAAAGTTGCTTTAACTAGGGATCAACAAGTTAATACATTTATTAACTCACTCCTGGGATTAATAACTTGTAAGAGAACACTGAAAAGTTTTCTCAAAACTCAAGAAAAAGGGTATCTTTTAACGTGCCCCCCAGCTGAGAATTATTTTAAAAAGGTTAACCCAGAGGATAACTTCTTTAAAGTCTTGACTGAAATGAATCTTAATTTTGAAGATGAGCCATTATCTGAGTTTTGGTATCACAATATCCAGCACATTAAAATTATTTGTACAATGCTTTCATATTTCTAAAATAAAATGTCTAGCTTTTGTACACCAGGGCTATTGGTAGACAGGCATCCAAACTGTACAACAACAACAAAAAAGAATAGGCGGCAAAAGTCTGTTTACGCAGTTATAATCCAACATTTCTGTGTTATGTCTATCTAGTGTGTATTAGGCTGTCTTGCCTAAATTGCATTTCTGAAAGTCTCCTGGTTGAAGACCTCTATCATGTAAAGAATTAATTCAAGGCAACACTCCTAAACAATTTCAAAGCTTTCTGTGAAATATGGCATATATAGAATTGCTCTCAAGATTTCCAGTGAATCATGCATTGCCCATACGTAATGATGAAACCACTCCCTTATTAGGTAATTCTGACATTTGGCTTCATAAGCTGAATAAATTTTATTGATACTAATAGTAACAAGTTATATTTTTTATATCTTAGGTATTATAGACAGAATTATCATCATGCTTCACATATGAACTTCTGGCCACATCATATGGATCATTGGATACTGAGTTGCATATCATGAATTAAATTATGAACAACTGAGATTAGCAGAGAAAATTATTCAAGGACTGTGAGTCTGCATTCCTAACAGTGTAAGACATCAAGGGATTAGAAGTGATGGCAAGGGCGCCTGGGTGGCTCAGTCGTTAAGCGTCTGCCTGTGGCTCAGGTCATGATCCCGGGGTCCTGGGATTGAGGCCCGCATCGGGCTCCCTGCTCCACGGGAAGCCTGCTTGTCCCTCTCCCACTCCCCCTGCTTGTGTTCCCTCTCTCGCTCTCTCTCTCTCTGTCAAATAAATAAATTTAAAAAAAAATAAATTTTTACAAGTGATGGCAATACTTAAGTAAAAATGTTACACTGATCTTACAACTAAAATAAAGTCAAAAGCTCTTCAGCTGCTCGACCATCTTGAGGTGGCCATGAGAATGTGCCTTGAAGAACCCCATCCACAGGGAGCTCACTAGACCAGGGGCCCCTGCAGCTACACTCTGAGCACCATCGCTGCATTTGTGCCATAGATTCACCTTCCTGAGGATGCTTCCTGCCAATATTGGGCACGCAGGGTTACTAAAGCAGGTTGCACACCTACCTGGGAGATGGGGGACTCCTCTGGCTGTCAACTTTGGTTCAATGACTCCGCCAGTCGTCCTGCCAAGTCTTCCTTAGACTATACAGCAGTCAAAGGTACTTTCATCCAGCCTTACCTTCCCTCTCACCTTCATTTGGGGTCACACTTACATTGCATCTGATGGATCTTAGGTTTTCCTAGCTCCCTTCCAATTTTCTTTCACAGGCATTTCCTTTATTCAAATCCTTCCATTTTTAATCCCATCTTGGCATGTACTTCTTAGAGGACTTGGACTAACATATGTCTAGAAATATACTGTTGGGGATTCAAGTAAAAGTAATGACAGATGGGTGGTTTTTAAAATCCAAGATATCAGAAAATGATTATGGGTAGTACAAGCAGGCCCTTTTGGTGGCCTGTATAATGGCCTTTTGTAATAAGACCCAATCTTAGAAAGAATTGCCTTTAGAGCCAATATTATAAATCATATATAGAAATCACTCATTAACCCAGTCAACTCATTTTTGAGTAGAGAGCAAGTTACTTAATCTCTGTGCTTAATTTCCCTAATGTAACATGGGAATAATAATTGTATCTAACTCATAAAACTATTCTGCAGTCTAAAAGAGCTACTATATGGGGGCATCTAGCTGTCTCAGTTGGTAGAGCATGCGACTCGATCTCGGGGTTGTAAATTCGAGCCCCACGTTGGGTGTACAGGTTACTTAAAAATACAATCTTAAAAAAACAAACAAAAGAGCTACTGTATGTAAAGAATGTAGAACAGGGCTTGGCACATAGCATTTAATTAGTGCATTAATGATCATTACTATCAGTATGAGTTTGGCACTTGAGTACATACAGTTTGCAAAGACAGCTAAGATAGAAAAATCTACATTTAAATGAAAAAAAGTCACAAAAGAGACGGTCAGAATGGTGAGAAAAAAGCTAGAATTTGTTCACTCAATGGCATGTCTGAAAAGGGAGAAGGGAACTTTATTTGCTCCAAGTTTTGCACAGTTTTTATATAGCAGGCTTCTTTATTAATTGTAGTTTGATATCTGGTGAAATAATGTCACTCTACTTTATACAATGTTACTCGGACTACTGTGAGAGTTTAATTAGCATTCCTTGGTTTTGTAATAGTGATGACAGAGAAATACATTCCAGACAATCTTTGAAGTGGTCTTAATAAGTGAGGAAGCTTGACTAGAGTTAAAAAGGAAATAGGTCACCATAGGGATTAGCAAATTTTAGTGACTCATGAAAAAACAAAACTGGGACTTCAGAGTCTTTAGGAGCGAGCTCTATCTAGAGCAAAGTGGCCATATATGTTTATTATTTCTCTGGGATAAATATGGCCTATACGGTTTAATAGGGTTGTCCTTATATCATGAAAACAGCACAAAGCTTGATGAAATTATCTGTTTCATAATGTGCGTGTAGTGTTTTAGCTGAGTATATGAAGTCTTCTCCGATGATTTTTAAGACTTTGGTTAAAGGTCCCACCCAAATCAAGTAAAGTTACATGTTAACTTGTACATTTTATCCAGTAGCGTTAAAAATCATTTCTCTTCATTGGACAAACTACAAAGTTATCGTATTCGTCTGTAAAACATTCATCAGTTTTGTATCTAATCCAGCGATCTTACCTTCTTCCTGTGAATAGCCATACTTTCTTCTTCGAATGCCTCAATTTTTTGTTGAAACCTGGACATTTAAAATATTATAATATGGTAATTGGAAACCACATCCTCCCCGCCCAGGTTTTTTCTAGTACTTGTAAGAGACATTAACAATCTTTCTTACAAAAACAAGTAGCTCACAAACATTTTAATATAAGAGTCCCAGTTCATATAACTAAGGTGAATCTTTGGGTAAATTAAGCTGATTTAATAATTTTGGTTATTAAAATAATTTAACAGTTTAAATAATTAAATAATGGCTGTCTTTTCTATATAAGTATGGAGTATAATCCAACAATACATTTTATTTTTAAAGTGAAGATTGGGCTTGCTTAAGAGACAAGTTAATATGAAGCCCTTAAATTTCTCGTGCTGGTCTACTAACTAGATAAGCTAACATTACTTACATAATATTGAGAATAAAAACATAAAATGTCTTCAAATAAATTGAATAGTGATTCTGACAAATGTTTGTATAATAGTAATTATGTTTCATAGTATATCAGCTTGAATATAACTTCCAAGATCCTCAGGTAACTTAAAACTTTGGGTTAATATTAAATTAATTAATGGGTAATCATTGGATACCTATTTAATTGTATGTAAGATTCAATACTGAAATACTGCTCACTCAGCATAATTTTATTTGCATTTGCTTCTTGTATTTATATACTATGGATGGCTATTTTTGGGTTATGTATTTAACGGACATGTTCATTTTTGCAACTTTAAGGTTTCAAAGTTATGTGTATTCATGAGCTTTGCTATTCTGCAAAAGTGTTTCCATAGGACAGTTTTCAATTCCTTTGAGTTTTCTCAGTAAAATAGTTACATTGCTTAAAGTTTGTAATTAGCATATGTAGCTGAGACCAGGAACAAATACAGACAGAAAAACACAATTAAGTATCAAGATAACAGAATGAGTTTGTTTTTCAAGGACAGAGTGTTTTGTCCTGAAGTGTCTATTTCTTCCAAAGTATGAAAAACTTGAGGATCTAGAAGAGAATAAGAGTCTGAAAAGAAACTTACAAAATGTACTAAAAAAATTTGGCAAAACTCCAGTTTTGGTGCACTTATTTACAAGAAAAGGAAGGGGAGGGAAGAGGGTATGAAAACTTTATCGTTAAGGACTATGTCAATACCATACTAGAATTTGGTGTTCTCCATCAAAATAATAAATTGTTCTTAAAGAGCTCAAAAGAATACTAAATCGCTCTTCAACTTCTGTATAATCTGCTCAGATAGATTTTCCCTATCTCATCAGAATAATTTGCTTGGCTTTGTTTTGACTTTATAATGTCCTTCATTATTAAAACAAAGACCAAAATTAAAGAAGTTTCCCACTTGGCAAAGATGTGAGTTTCCTTGAAATTATTCTGCTTTCTATGTTTCTTTTTAAATATTTTATTTCACTTCTATTAAGTGGGAAACCAACTATTATTCTCAGGCACCTATGATCCTGTCTTAATGAAGTGATTAAATCTCCCCAGAAAACTTTTGATTTTGCTTTCCCAAAATTGAATCCTAAAATAAAAATTTCAAGATGTGTTTTATACAGAAACTATCTTTGAGACTTCCCAGAGGGCCCTGGGAAAATCACAAACTTTAGTACTTTTTATTAGTGTAAACAGATACTGCAACTCAAAACTCCTTTTTCTAAGAGTTCAGAAGATCTTGCACTTGTTACTCAGGTCATGGCCACAAGGTACAGCTTGCCTGGAAGTTAAACATAAAATGGCATTATTTTATTTATGGATTAACAGAAAAGTCAAGACTGAACCACAAGTACAGGGGACAATATACAAATGAGACATAATCATATGACTATTTGAAATGAATTGGATGTTGCAGATTATCCAATCATTTTTTAAAAAAACTTTACAGATGAAGAAAGTGAATTTAAAAGAGATGACTCAACTCTAAGCCTAGTTCATTCCATTACACTGCTGCCACCATGGTGTCTAATTAGGCAGAAAATTATTTCATTGAATCCTTTCTACTGTTCATTTTCCAAACAAAACCAAAGAGCAATCAACATACAGTAAACGTGGTAAGTGAAAACGATTACAAATACAAGGTATTTATTGAAAGGGATAGAGGTCTTGTGCTCACGTTTCTAATCTTACTGTCCTTAAATAATAGGGAAATAGCCTCGAAGACAAAGTTGATGTTATTACAAAAGAGAAACCAGTAAAAAGTGGTTGCTGAAAATGAAATTTTTCTTGACTGGTTCTTCTAAGTATATACTAGGTATTAGTATCAGCTTTAGTTTAGGAAGAGAAAAAAAAGGTACTCCGGGAATGTTTGTTTTCCTCAACTTAGAGATTTATTTTATACAGTCATTTAAACAAAAACAAAAATTTTTTTAAAGATTTTATTTATTTGACAGAGAGAGACACAGCGAGAGAGGGAACACAAGCAGGGGGAGTGGGAGAGGGAGAAGCAGGCTTCCCGCGGAGCAGGGAGCCCGATGCGGGGCTCGATCCCAGGACCCTGGGATCATGACCTGAGCCGAAGGCAGACGCTTAACGACTGAGCCACCCAGGCGACCCTTAAACAAAATTTCTTAGGGAGAAATGATCATTAACAGCACAAAATCACAAATCATCCCATTTATCTGCTTAATCTGAATTGTCATTTGTTATAGCCCTATGTATTCTTTATGCTAAAATTGGGATTCTTAGGAAGTAAAAAATGTATGCCAATCTGAACTTCTAGGAAAACAGCAATCTTTCACAAATCTTATTTTGTATTAACTGCTTAACAAGTGAAAATTTTCAACATTCCATCATTTTTTTTGCAGGAATTTTACTTCACATTTTGAAAAAAATACACAAACTGTTCCTTTGAATTCTCTTAGAAATACCTGAATATATTTATCACCCAGTAAAATAACTTGCACTAGTAAATTAGTAAAATTGTTTTATTAAATGTACGTATTAAAAGGCAAGTGACTTGGGGTGCCTGGGTGGCTGTCAGTTAAGCGACACACTCTTGGTTTCAGCTCAGGTCATGATCTCAGGGTGGTGAGATCAAGTCCCAAGTTGGGCTCTGCTCACCACAGAGTCTCCTTGAAATTCTCTCTCTCCCTCTCCCTGTACTCCCTTTTGCTCACTGAGGTGCGCATGTGGACATGCTCTCTCTCAAATAAACAAAATCTTTAAAAAAAAAGGCCAGGGACTTATTTTCAACCTTTGGTTATTTTGGAATTAGGGTACCCACAACTGGTTAGTAACTTTAACATTCTGCTAAATAGGGCATTTACATAATAGCTCTTTTGGTACAGTGCCTGTTGAAATGATGCACTTAGTGCTAATGTGTTACCTCCCCCCTCCCCCCAAAAAGCAAATAAATCAGGAGGCTCTACAAAATAGCTTAGAAAAACAAGTTTTCTATTTATTTAAAAATAAGTTTGTAGTTACTACATTGCAGGGACAGGAATTCTTACACATACATTCTAGTTTGTATAAAAGGATTCAAAGAATTATGCATCAAAACTAACATAGAAAGTGTCCACATAACAGTAAAGAAAGGTCCAATCAATATGTACAAAAAGAAAGGGCACTGCTATTCTGGTGTGAGACTGCCATTTATAACATGATACTCCAGGTTTCTGGAAGGAAAAAAACAAAAACCTTAATAAAGCTAAATAATTTGTCTTTAAACTCTGTGTTACTTATTACATACAACAGATTTGCTTGTGTTTAACATTGTTTTCTGTACAAAATAAGTATAATTTTAATTTGAAAATGTGTCAGTTTCAACTTTAACCCTCTAGGTCAGTTACTTTTAAAAAATTGAGCTACATTCTACACGTCTAAATATCGTGTGACAGGATTTAACAGTTTTCTAAAGGATCTTTAATAAAGACCTCATCTTCTTGCAGTTTTAATATGGTCCAAAAATGTAACTTTGTATTTTGCCTCCATTTATAGTTTACCATTGTGATTAATCAACACACACAATCTTAAAAGTAATGAGCATGTGTGTGCCTCTCTGCATCATATCGTGTGTACTATATATCATCTCAAACCTATTCTCTTAGCTCCTTAAATGTAGAAACTCATAGCCACCCACTATTAATGTATTTGGTTTTGTGCCATATAAAGGTTAATTTCCTGATGATTTTATCTGCATTAAAAAAGTATTTCAACACAGAGCTATCAAAACTAAAAATAATATATATTTATAGCTCATAATATTTTCTAGTTGTTTTACTGCAGTGTGTACAAGATTTATCTCTGGAGCGTCAAAAGTGGTACTTACAGTCTTCTGACTCAATTTGACCTCTTCTTGGTTACTGTACATAGTACAAAATATCATCTGTAGTGCTTAGCTCAGTATAATTAAGAACATAAGTAGTTTCTTAGTAAACTTAGTTCAAATCACTTGGAAATTTGGGGAACTGAGGGGAAGTGCAAGGAGGAAAGTAAGGAAAAGGTGTATTTTTCTAATTTTAATAGGAAAATAAATTCTCACCTAAATATAACTAAACCACATCACAACCTGTTATGTAAAAAATACTTTCTTAAATACTTTTTTTAGTATGGGGACAATTCACAGAACATAAAATTAATTCCCCTTTTATGACTTTTAAAATCATGTATTTCCTGCATATAAGGAGAATGCTTATAGCCCTTTAAACACTCAAGTATCTTGGTCCTTTCAACCTACTTAAAAATAAATTTCAGGTGAACAAAAACATTCAGAATAACAATTTGTTTTCATTAGATAGAAAACAAAATCAAAATTGCTTCCAATTGACATGTGAGAGATACATAGGTATGTATGGATAAAATGGAATGCTAGAATTAAATACTATTAACTAGAGGAACTAATTTATAAGTCAGATTTTTAAAACATGTAAATGTGAATATCACATAAGCAAAAATGTTACTTGAATACATTTGTTAAAACGTCTGATTAACATACTACACTGCAGGTAAGGGGCAGTTCTAGATGTTAACACAACTGCTGCATGAGGATCTTTTTGCAGACCAGTCTATCTTATGCAATTCACTTCCAAGTGATATTAAATCCAGCTAAACTCGTATCTCAGATGTGACATGATCAAGCTCACGATTATTCTATAGTTATTCTAATTAAAGGAGGAAGATACTTTCATAACAATGTTAACAAATAGTCTTCAGATTTGTGAAGCTCTGCCAATAATAAAAACAATGGAAACAAGACCAACATTCTTTAGTACATAAATTTATGCAGAAAACAGTCTAATGACATAATAGCAGATTGCAAATGATAAAATTTTAAGAAGGTATGTATCTATTGCCCAGAGTTGTGAGGCTGTAATTAAACTGAATGTTTAAACTGCTCATTTGCAACATTTTATAACTTTATAAGATTTGATTGGGACTGGAGACTGTTGGGGTGGAGAGAATATTAGGGTTAGGGACTTAAAAATATATAAATTGATTTATATTTTCCATGTATTCTGAAACTTTCAATAAACTTGAGGTTTCTATTGCTCACCTAAGAAAACTGCCAACATTTCCTTTTGGCCTACAAAGAGTACATACATGGTGTCACTGTCTCAAAGAGGATATTTTTCCAGTAGTTTTGATATTTGGTCAAACAGAACAAAAATATGACTTAAATTTCTCAATTCAACTTTTACAATGTATAGAAGCTAAATTATAAAAATATAAAATCTAAATATATCTGGTATTACGAATACGTTTTTAAGTGTTTCAATTACAAAGAATCTGAATCCAAGCCATTTTTGCTTTACTAAGAAACCAGTGTCTAATGATGTCCAAATAAGGTCATAAATATACAGTGTCTTTAGAACAGGAACAGTACATTTACTTGTTGCAGGTAAGATGGTAAATATTCATTTCTTTGCTCAAGAGTTAGAACCAATCCATACATCATACTAGAGGTATATTCCACTCTAAGACTGTGTACGCTCTTCCTTTTTCTGTACACACCTTAAAACTATACATGTAATTTTTACAAAAATGGATTTATAGTCTATTATTTTTTTCCAACACAATGCAGATAACATCAGGAAATTACATGTTTCAAATAGATTGCCTTCAAAAGCAACACATTACTTTAATGACTTAAATCTCAAACATACACATTATTCTCAATAATGGTGTAACTGAAAGACTCACTTTACTATACAACCAAGCCATCCATTTCTGCATTATGAAGAGTTTAACTACTGAATTTTAATTATATAGTTAAATATATTTGTTAGAAAAAAATAAATATACAAAAACCTGAAAAATTTGAAATTATTTCTCAACTGCAAAATCTCAGCAATCCAGTTAAGATCTGGAAAATGGTTTACTTAATTTCACAGGAGGATTTCTGTACAAATTTAGTTACAAATGATCTAAAAAGCCCAAATGCATCACTTTCCATTGTTCTTCAATACAATTAAATGACGGCTAACATTTATCCCTATCAGAAACAAGTAAAGAAATAATTATGTAATGTATTTTGCCAAGGTTCAATTAAAGACTTTATTTTTCTACATCAGGGTCATGCTGATACATATTTTCCCATCCTCAGTTTTTAAAAATGTAGTATCTGAAAATTTTGGTTACATTTTTGTACCATACCAGTCCTCAGAAAATACTACATTCTTTAAACTTTTTAAAAAATGGACAATAATTTTTAAACAATAGAAATGGCATTTATGTTGGTTTTTAAGGTATAAAATAACTAACTGTACCATAAACAAATAAATAACTGCTTTCCTTTTCCATAGCAGTACATATAGCAATACATTCTCCTAAGTCATATAGTTATCATTTACAATAGACAACTTAATTTTACTAATGATGCAAAAAATAATAGAATACAAGGCACAATCATTAAATGGAATTTTTCTTTAGGGTGTATACTGACATACCAGCGTGATAAGGATACCATAAAAAGTGCAGAAAAAACACAATGTGCAATGAGACCACTGTATAAAACATGATTGCATAAAAAGTGATTTGGCCTATTTTAACCTTTAATAATTGAAAATAACCAATCTTCCCCTTAAAATTAAACTATAAAGTATGACATTTTAAAATTATTTTTATTCTACCACTATCTAAAAAATCCTGAAAAAAGAATTTATACCTGGGTAATAGTATATAAGTATGTGTTTGTATATATATTTAATTATACCCATTTATCAATATATACACATACACACACAGACACATTTCTTTGTTAAGTCATTTTAGCCTATTAGATATGTCTAAAGTTTAGAAACGACATCAATCCAGATCAACAAGTAAACATCAAATCCCATACCTTTTTCCTGTATTTTCCTTGAATCCTTTAACCACTTAAACATTTTCTCTAAAACATCTCTGTCAAAGGACCCACCAGTGCATTATTTTCTACTATTAAGTACCAAAAAAAAGATACATCTCAGCATAACTCTTTTTAATAACGTGCTCTTTAGAATAATATATAGCCTTTCCAATATTGAAAAGTGTATGCTGTCCTGACAGTCAAAAAAGGCTTTCCACTGCACTGATTCTCAGTCTTTGGCACAATAAACAGAGATTGAGTGATTGATATAAGAATCAAGGTCTGAAAAATTAGACAGTCAAATGTTTTCCAATGTGGATATGTTTCCTTTTCATAAGTACATTTTCTCTTACGTTTGGCAGAAATGGAATACAGCAAAAGCCTTGTCTAGATTCTTTGTAGATGAACATTCTATAATTAAAATTAAACTTTTTAGGGTATCAAATGGTGGGAATTTTATATTTATCTTTAGAGGAAACACACTTCTTAATTTACTGCTACTCTGGTAACATCTGTCTTCCTAGGGGCACGACTTCTGTATCCATAGAAATGTACCTGGCTTGGTCAAAAATAATTCATTTTAACATGAAATGCTCTATCACTAGGAATATTATGCTCCTCAAGAGTGTAGCAGAACTGTCTTTTCCAGAAATAAACTGGGAATTCATTATAGGTCCTCAATTTCTTTTGTTTCAAACAGTGAATGAAATGAATGTTGAAATGCATAACCTACCTAAGGGCAATAAATAGCAAACATTTAAAATATATATGTATATATTTATATATATATATATATTCATTTAAAGAAGTGAAGTGTCTTGTAAGTTTGTTTGTTTTTTTGCAAATCAAATCATAACATTCCCTAATCCACCATAGCAGCAAGGAAGCAGAAGCCTTAGTTCTACATATTCCTTAACTGTACCTACTTTATGATTTTGAAGGAAAATATTTTGGTACAAGTTACCAACCAATTAAATTAGCTTTTGCTTTTTCAGTCAACTTTCGGACTCGTCCTCTACTAGAAGTTCCGAAAGTCAAAGAGGTGTCTTCGAACAACAGCTGCCTTTGCTCCTCTTCAGAATCCTCCTCATTATAGAAAGCTGTCCTTCGACCTTGGTTTCTAGTTCTCATGTGGGGCTCAGAGCCTTTAAGTTCCTCAAACTCTTCTTCCTCATCCATAGGATCATCTGTCTTTCTTCGGTTACTTCTCCTTAGCATTTTAACACTTGTAGGAACTATGAGATCTGAATCTAGTTTTTGTGTCTTCATCTTCCTTTTCGGTTTTCTGCCTCCACGACTTTTCTTCTGTAACAAATCCTCCTTTACAGTATTAGTTTCAGAAAGAAAACTGCATGTTGAAGAAGGAACTACTTCATCTCTGATTGAATGTACATTATTTTGCTCTGAATTTTCTGGCTTTGCATACTGTAGCTTTTTGGGCTTTCTACCCCTTTTCTTGTGTGTAACTTCACCACTGTTGGTATTAACTTCTACCTTAGGCTTCCTTCCAGGTCCTCTCTTCACAAGTTTGGATGGCTGCCCTCCATGGCCATTTACTTGAATGCTTCCTGGTATGAGAGCATTGTTCTTACAATCTGCTAAAAAGGAACAACAGCACACTTAATATATGGAATTGCGTTTTTTACTTGACCCTCAAACTAGTCATTAAGGACATTGCTATACTTATGTAATAACATAATTCTAATTTTTGTTTTTACTAAAATGAGAAGAACCACCACCAAAGGCTGAGAGTTTAATGATCTTATTTTCTACTTGAAACTCACAGAGGAGGAAAGATCCTCAATGAAATCATTAATGACCTCACATGAGGGAAATGAAACTCAGAACAAATAAATAACCTGTTAATACTATAAATTATGATCGAGCTGGGGATCAGCCAAGACTTCTTATTCCACTATTACCTTTACTACATGCTCTAATATAAAAGCATTGTTTCCATTACACAAAATGACCCTGTATACTTGTATGCAGCTTAGCAACCACAAAGAACTTTGTTTACCTCATTAAAAAGTCTCCTGTATTCCTACCTTTAAGCAGCTCAATTATGGAAAATGATCTTAGTATAAAATCCATGACATTTTAACTTGGTAATCTGAATACATAAGCATATCATCCTTTCTACTTACCTCTAATCACTTTTTCCTACTAGGGATGGAATAAAAAGGGACTATCAAGACTGGAATGATTCTCACTCTTATTTGATCCCTTTTTGGATGTGATCATCATATCCTCTTCTAGTATCACAGAAGAGTTTACAGTCTAAACATTTCCTTATGTCCCTTAGAAGTAAAAGGGACCTCCTCTTGTAGTAATCCTACCACATAAGAAGTTTCAGAGTACATCTACTGGAGTAATTTACATCAATTATTCTCCAGAAAAACTACCATGCCTTTGATATTCTTCATCTGTCCTAACTATAAGAGTAGAAACAAGTTACTCTTGGTCATGAACTAGGTTCTCAGAATTGTTTAAAAAGGATGAAATAAACAACAGCAGTTTTCTTCACTCACAGGCTCTTTGAAATAGTCCTATATCCTTATGTAATTGAATGGCAAACAACTGATTTATTATCATAAGCAGTACTAACTCCATGTATCAATCAAATCTATTATGTATGCCACCATTATAATTGTAACAAATTCCATGATAAAGGTTATTATGCTTTGTAAAAAAAAAATCAGAAAAATTAATCTAGAGATCAAATTCTAAATCTACAGGATCTAGAGGTCATGATGAACTGCCCTTCTGTGTTAAAAAAAAATGCTATTACCCCATCAGATGAAGGAAAAAGGTGATAAACATGTATTACCATTAACTTTTTCCTTCAAAGTTCTGAGATTTTTTTGTTTGGTTGTGATGGGTGATCTGCAATGCAGTATTCTAGAGGAAATCCATAAAGAGATGAAAACTGCTTTTAAAGTGAATGCTTCTTCATAATGTTCATAATGGAATTTTTTTGGTCATAGGTTTGAATTACACTTCATAAGTATCACAGAAAAAAATCAAGGTCACAAGAGGTCAGAGGCAGAAGGAAAAGGCAAAACCCTCATTTCCTGACCCCCAGAGTACAAATAATTTTCTTTAGTGGTTTTCTGGCATAATGAAGGAAAGGGGAACAGGGAGAAATGTAGTGTCTGTGTGTGTCTGTGTGTGTGTGTGTGTATGAATAAAGTAATTATTTTTTCTAACACACAATTACACTTAACCTGTCTAAGGATTCTATACATCTTGTTTTACATTAAGACTACTGACAAGGAATCTTAAGATCCAGTCCATGTACCCACTATAGAAATTCTATAGTGTGACTTCAAGGACTCCATGAACTTCTTGAAATGGTCCAAATTTTGTGTGAATACACCTATATGCATTTCCTGGGGGAAAGAACTACAGGTTTCATCAACATTACAAAGCAATACATAAACTAAAAAGGTTAAGAACTAATGCAGCTCTATGTGGATCTGTGTTCAGTAAGGTAGTTACTAACCATGTGGCTACTGAGCACTTGAAACACAGCTATGCAATTAAGGAACTGAATTTTTAATTAAATTTAAATGTGAATACTGGAGCATTGTACATTTTGAAATACTGATTTCATGTTGAAATATTTTGGACATAATGGAGTAAATAATTAAAATTGGTAATTTCACCTGTTATTATTGCATGTAGTAGCTACTAGAAAACTTAAACCATGTATATGTCATGGTTTATATTTCCACTGGACAGCACTGCCTCTTGATTCTAATAGTTAATCCAGGTGTCAATATTTATGTAATAAGTCATTATTAATGACTTACTAGCTTATTGTATTTCTATACCGTACTGGTAACTCTTGTATATTTGTGATACTCAAAACTTATATCTCCCTATCATAATGTTAGAACCAATTCACTATATACATTTGATTTTTGTAGGGTTCAAAGTGACAGAGGCAAGGCCAATATACTATACAAAACTTTTAATTCAGTTCAGAAAGGAAGCAAATATAAAAATATAAAACACTCATATATACAAAGTCATCTGCTTCTTTATTCAGTACATGTGTTGCCCAAGTGAGCACATTTGCTTCTTTATTCAAACACTTACTGTCCATTATATACTAAGTATAGGTGATTAGAAAAAGTAATTAAACAGGAGTTCAGATTCTACTGGATACAGACACATGTAAAGAATACTCTACCACAAAAAGCAATGAACAGGGTGTTCTGGGAACATAAAAGATGAAGTGCTTGATTCGGTCTAAAGAACCCAAGAAGCAGCTTCCTAGAGTAGATGCTATTTCAAAGTGAGACTTGAAAGGTTCACGAAACCATTAAATTGGGAGGAAAAAAAGACATTCCAAATAAAGAAGAAAAGGGCAATGAAAATTCTGGGACTTCCAAGTTGTAGGATAGCTGGCACATAAAAAAGAGAAAGTAAAGAAAGCTGGAATGTTAGGCAACAGCCAAGTAATGAAGAGTCTTATATAACAGGCAAAAACATTAAAACTGATTCCACATGATTTGAAAGCAGGGAAGGATTTGAAGTGTGTGTGTGGGCATGCGTGCACAAGATGTGCTGGAGATAAATAAATGATGAGAAAGATCAATTTTGCACAATGTGGAAGATGGACTGGGTAAGGAAGAGCCAAGAACGGAAACAGTGAGACCAGTTAGGAAACTAGGACAATAGTCCAGGTGAGAAATTATGTAGGCCTGAATTAAGAACACAGAAGTGAGAGGAGGAATGGATTTCAGAGATATTAAGGAAGCAGAAATAACAAGAACTAATGACTATGAAGTAGATCTGGAAGAGAAGGCCAGATGATTCCCTCATTTTAAGTTTATGCAGGGGGTAGATCCCAACGCCATTCATCAAAAAGAGAATGTATCAGTAGAAAAATTAAATTTTGAGAGGTTGCTGAGGAGAATGTTCATGAGGAAACTGTTTAAGCGTACTTCAGAAGTCATGATACAAAATGCTTATTTTTGAGCTGCTTACTGCTAACAAGCCATAATTCTTTTAACATGTCACAGGATGTATTATATCAGTTACTTTCTCCATTTTTCAAACAAAGTCTTTATAATGAAAATCTGCAGATGCAAGAATCTGGAAGCTTAACTCTAAAGGGTTAAAAGTTGTATGACAGAATAGAGGTTGGGCTGTTGTCTACCCTAATGAGTTACTATTTAGTGAAGGGCAGTGTGCTGAATTTTGTGATGTAAGAACTTAATTTTTCTAGAAAAGTAAAGACTGCTACACTGGGTTAATTAAATCCAATTTAATTTAAACTTCTTGAATACACTTTTTTTCTTTTTTTAAGATTTTATTTATTTGAAAGCGAGAGCCTGAGAGAGAGATCACAAACGGGGGGAAGGGGTAGAGGGAGAAGACAGGGAGCCCCTTCCGAGCCAAAGGCAAAGACTGAGCCACCCAGGCGCCCCTGAATACACTTTTTAAGGTGTTGTAATAATGAAGTCAGAACTATTTAATTTACAGTACTAAAAGCCTTTGATTCTAGAATTTGTTTTTATTTCCATATAGCAATTTTTATGGCTTTTAATTTAAAGTTTAATGACAATACAGTTTGCTTTGGGCACAAAGCTGCAAATCAAGAGATGTCTCACTGAATGTATCAACTAGTACAGAACGTGTGACTTTTAAATGGGCAATCTAATAAAAAGTGGATATAAATGCTACCTCTGACAAAAAGCATCATTTTTAAGAAATACCTACTATGTATCTTGGAAGATACAAATAACACCTTACCTTGCTCAATGATAGGTGATGACTTTGTAAGAGTGGATGTTTTTGAGAGTACAGATGATTTCACTTTACGTTTGACTGGCTTTTCCTTTTCCATGTTTTCTTTCGCAGAATTATTCCTAGTGCCATGACTGATACTGGATTGACCAGGGCTTGAAAGAGTATTCAAGGTTTTGGAATGTTTCACAGAATTCTCTAGAACTAAAACACACACAAACACACACACACACGATTAAAAACTAAGAGTTATTTAACCTAAAAACAAGCAAGGAGGTTGGGATTATTTCTAACCTGAATTGCTTTAATTAGCCAAAAGGATAAAACCTAGGAGTTGCTTAATGCTTCCTTAGGAAATTTACTTTCAAACAGGAAAAAGGAATACACAAATATACTCTTAACAGTTTAGACCTTTTTGACGCTGTCCAGTCACTTAAAGATTATGCCTTGGCAAATTGTTACCAAGTCTGGGTACCAGGATTTAAGTTCAGGCAGTCTGGATCAGAGTTGCCATTTTTAAGCATTACTGTACACTGACATTCCTAAACCTCAATTTTTTCTTATTAAAAACAAAACAAACAATAAAGAGAGGAAAACTAACACTGTCTGCTGGAATTTACTAAAACCCAGTATATCTCATTTGGCAAAATAAAAGCTTAAATTTAAAAATTACATATACTTCAATTTAGAAACTGTAACTGATTCTTACTTGTCTTCCCTGGCATTGCAGATGTATTAGCTTTTGAAATTAAAGTCTTTGCTGCTGAAGAAGTAGATGGCTGCTCAGTGGTAACTGGATCTATAACCACTCGATTGCTTCTGGTTCGAACTACAGAACTGGATTCTGTTTTACCATTTATCTGAGTGGCATTATGCCGTGGTGGTATTGTTCGTGTAGGTGTAGAGAATGGAGAGGTAGAGATATCGGACTTTAGCTGGGGTTTTAATGTCCTTTTTTTCCTTTCAGGGCTGTAAATAAAATAATATCATTAGTCATTCTTATAGCTTCATGTAGATGAATAAAATAGTTTTATACTGTTGGATTCAATATTTGTACTATTATGAAATATGTTAAAATATGAGATTTGTAGTGGATTTCATATGGTTGTGAGCCTTTGAAAGTGAATATTTAGTGAAGGACTGCCATAAATGCTACAGTTATATGACAGAAAGCATGATGCCATCACTATCCTAAAAATGCTGTTTTACTGTATAGATTTAGCAGTTTGAATTTAAGCACTTACACTAGTATAGCTTTAGTTAAAAGATTAAAAATCCTCCACATCTTAGGAACTTGCATGTCAAATATATCATTCTGCAATATAGGGAATAGTAAAGGAAGTATTAAAAAACACCGAGTTCTATCATTTAGATGACAAAGTTATAGATCAGTTGATGCTTTTTAAAATAAATCAAATACCTTGATGCAGCACTACTGGAAACAGAGCTGCTTCTGTTTCTTTTCTTCCTCCTTTTGGTTATTGTATTTCTTTTATGAAAACGAAGAGCAGATTTATAATCTGATAAAACTGAACTAATATGTTCTTCAAAGAATGCAGACAGGCGCAAACTCATGCTGTAAATCTGTGATAAGAAAAGAAGTGTTTAAACATTCCTCAAAGGAAAATGCCTGTTCAGTAAATATTAACATGTAACTTATTTTTCTAGCAAAAAGTTTTAACAATTTAAACATTACCTTTTCCCAATCTCTTTGGATGAAGAGCAAAACTAAAGCACTTTTACAATTAAACTATTTTTATATTTAGATTAGAAATATTCCAAGGTTTTAGATTCTTTTCTTTTTTTAAACATTTTAAGTAATCTCTACACCCAACAAAGACCTCAAACTTACAACCCCGAGATCAAGAGTTGCATGCTCTACCAACTAAACCAACCAGGCACCCCTCAAGATTTCAGAATCTTAGAGAAAAGCCTTAATATCAATTCCGATGGCTCATGTAGACAAAATTCCTGTGAACTCTATCACACTGAAACTCTCCCTGAGGTTCTGAACCTGTTTTCCATTGCTACTTAGAATTAGCACCTATTCTTTTTCATTTCATTTCCATATATCACCAGTTTGTGATGTCTTGTCTGCCCAAAGAGAGGTAAATGATAATTATAACTTTACTCATTTTTATAATTCATTCACAAAAATGCCTTTCCATTAATGCAAAAAACAGCTGGAAAAGTTAAGCCCACATAACCCTAATATATACCAGGACAATATGTATGTGATATGTGTTCAAGAAGACCATTCCTAAACATTAGTGACATCACTGTTATTTTATAGAAGGAAAGAAATAGAAAGATGTGAATTCTTTTTTCCACTAGGATACCATTAAGAACATAATAGAAAGTCTAAATTTTTATTAAATTTTGCTCTAAATTTTAATTAAAGCAACATAGTTACTTAACCTACTTTTCTACTGATTTCATTTAAACATAAATAAAAACAATTTAATTCTATACCCTTGATCTTTTGCTCGGTGTATAGGCTTTTGAATTGCTAAAAATAAGTCTGACATCTTTACATAATTCCATTGGTGACTCATAATTCCCAGCCTCTAAAGTTTCTCTAACAGTAGCAAAATCCATTGGAGTGTCAATGATGTCTCTGTAGTCCTAAGAGAAGAAAAAAAGGTGGTATTATTAACATCACTACCACAAAGTGTTACTACTCAGCACAGGGATTCACATACAATTTCTGTGATGAGTACAAGTCCTAGAACTTTTAATAATCCTTTATTTTCCTCATCAAGACTCCTTTTCTCTAATAATTTTTTTTCATGCCCTCTCCCTATTTTATCATTAACGGTGCTATTTTTCTTACATTATATATTTGTCTATCTGGCATCCATTGATCATAGGGCTAATTACATTAATTATATTTTTTTATTTTCTGTATTCCTGATGCTCTGATATTTTGGGTTCTTTACAGACCTGAGGAGAGACTGACCCTCCCAGGGCCAACCAATTCTTACTTCTTACAGATAGCAAAAAAGCTGCAATGAGAATACATCTTTCATATGTAAACCAACCATCTCCTTATCTAATTCCAACACACCAAGCCAGTATTTCCTCTGCCTTGAATTGTCCCAAGACTACTAGAGACCACCCCTATGCCCCCAAAGCCCACTGGAATTATTCAAACTAGCCAGTCCTGAAGTGTTTACCCTGCTCTGTCTTGCCTTTCTCATTGAAACCCCAATAAAGGCTCTGGCTTAAGCATTAAATGACAACATCTCTGGGACTTGTCAGCACAGTAAATTTCCTTTTAAGCCCCATACTCATTTCCTCCTGTGGCAGTGTTGACTATACCATATAATACCGTATATAACATGTACATTCTTAGAACAAATGGGTATTGCATTTTGTCAAATGCATTAATTGATATGATCATGTAATTTCTCTTAATATAAGTTACACTGACAGATTTTTGAATACTGAATGAGCCTTACAACCTTGGATAAAAACCCCGTTGGTCATGGTATAAAATCATTTTTATATATTGTTGAATTCTATTTGCTGATATTTTATTAAGAATATTTCCATTTTCTTCTTTTGTACTTTTTCTGGCCCAGTTTTAATATCAGGATAATACTGGTTTCATAGAATGAATGGAAAAGTAGTCTCTTCTGTATCTTGTAGAAAAGACTATGTAGAATTTGTGTTAATTCTTTAAACATTTGGTAGAATTAACCAGTGAAGACATCTGGACTTAAGAGATTTCTTTTTTGAAAGGTTTTAATTACAAATTAAATTTCCTTACTGGTTATAAGGCTATTCAAATGATCTCACACTGGGTGAGTTGTGGTAGTTTGTACTTTCAGAACTGGTCCATTTCATCTAAGACATCAAATCTGTATGTGTAGAGTTGCCTACAGTATTCCTTTATTATCCTTTTGATATCTACAGGGTCTGTAATGATCCTCTATTGCATTCCTGGTATTAGCAATTTGTGTCTTTTTTCTTTTTAGCTTTCTAAATCTTAACAGAGGTTTATCACTTTCATAGATCTTTTCCAAGAACCAGCTTTTGGTTTTATGGATTTTCTCTACTGTTTTTCTGTTTCAGTTTCATTTATTTCTGCTTTTTATATTTCCTGTCTTCTGCTCACTGTAAGTTAATTTTATTTTTATTTTTCTAGGTTGTTTTTTTTTTTTAAGATTTTATTTATTTATTTGACAGAGAGTGAGAGCAGGAGCAAAAGCAGGGGGAGTGGGAGAGGGAGAAGCAGGCTTCCCGCAGAGCAGGGAGCCCCATGTGGGGCTCGATCCCAGAACCCTGGAATCATGACCCAAGCCGAAGGCAGATCCTTAATGACTGAGCCACCCAGGTGCCCCTATTTTTCTAGGTTCTTGAGGAGAGAGCATGGGTTACTGATTTGAGACTTTCTCTCTTCTGATGTACCATTTAGTGCTATAAATTTCCCTGCATTGTTTTAGCCTCATCCTACAAATTTTGAAATGTTGTATTTTTATTTCAATGTGTTTTATTTCTCGTAAGACTTTGGTATCAAAAATTATTCAGAAGCATATTTATTTAGTTATCAATCAAGTGATTAGAGATTTTCCTGTTACTTTTATTTTTGGTTTGATTCCATTGTGGCTGGAAAACACACTGTATGGTTTCAATTACATTTGTCATTTTATTGTTTTCTGTCTGTTCTGTTGTTTTTAATTTTTTTCCCCAATCTTCCTGTGGGTTACTTGAACAGATTCCATTTGATTCATGCATTGTGTTTATGACTGTAACTCTGCTATAATTTTTTAAGTGGTTGCTCAGGTGTTTATAAAATATACAAAATTATCAAAATATACTGGTGTCACACAAAAAATGAAATTCAAAATGGATTAAATACCTAAATGTGAGACCTGAAACCATAAAAATCCTAGAAGAGAACACAGGCCTGTAATCTCTGCTACCAGCCATAACAGCATTTTTCTAGATATGTCTTCTGAGGTAAGGGAAACAAAAGCAAAAATAAACTATTGGGACTACATCAAAATAAAAAGCTTCTGCCCAGCGAAGGAAACAATCAACAAAACTAAAGGCAACCCATGGAATGGGAGAAGGTATTTGCAAATGACATCCAATAAAGGGTGAGTATCCAAAATATAAAAAAGAACTTATAAAACTCAACATCCTCAAAACAAATAATCTGATTAAATATTGGAAGAAGACATGAGCAGACATTTTTCTAAAGACATAAAGATGGCCAAGAGATACATGAAAAGATGTTCATCATCACTTACCATCAGGGAAATGCAAATCAAAACATTATTATAATGAGTTATCACCTCACACTTGTCAGAATGGCAACGACGCAAGAAACAATAGGCGTTGGGGAAGATGTGGAGAAAAAGGGACACTCATGCATTGTTGGTGGGAAGGCAAACTGGTGCAGCAGACACA
The DNA here is from genome assembly GCF_054177405.1 of Leptonychotes weddellii. NCBI lineage: Eukaryota > Metazoa > Chordata > Mammalia > Carnivora > Phocidae > Leptonychotes > Leptonychotes weddellii. The sequence continues at coordinate 58,245,787 of NC_138376.1, forward strand.
GTAGAAAACAGTACGGAGGTTCCTCAAAAAGTTAAAAATAGAACTACCCTATGATCCAACAATCACATTACTGGGTATTTACCCAAAGAATACAAGAACACTAATTCAAAAGGATACATCTACCCATATGTTTAGAGCAGCATTATTGATGAATGGATAAAGAGGATGTGGTATATATATATACATATACATACATACACAATGGACTATTACTCATCCAAAAAAATTGAAATCTTGCCATCTGCAATGACATGAATGAGCTAGAGTATAATGTTAAGCAAAATAAATCAGAGAAGGACAAATACTATAGGATTTCACTTGTGTAGAATTTCAGAAACAAAACAAACAAGCAATGGGAAATAAATAAGAGAAAGAGAGGTTAGCCTGGTGATGGGTATTAAAGAGGGCATGTACTGAATGGCGCACTGGGTGTTATGCACAAACAATGAATCATGGAACACTACATCAAAAACTAATGATGTAATAATGTATGGTGATTAACATAACAGAAAAAATTTTTTAAAAATTAAAAAAAAGAAAGAGACAAAGTAAGAAAGGCACTTTTATTTATAGAGAACTAATGGTTACAAGAAGGGATTAAGGAGTGCACTTGTCATGATGAGCACAGGGTGATGTATGGAAGTGTTGAATCACTACAATGCACCTGAAACTAATACCACACTGTATGTTAACTAACTGGAATAAAAATAAAAACTTAAAAAAGATAGTGAAATAGAAAAGAATAACATATCCAAAGAGAAAACTGTGATTTCAGATTTTCCTGTGTAATGAAATCATATAAATGGCCTTAAAAAAAAATATGTATCTGAAACCTTGACTCTTTTTTTTTTTAAGATTTTATTTATTTGTCAGAGAGAGAGAGAGAGCACAAGCAGGGGGAGTGGCAGGCAGAGGGAGAAGCAGGCTCCCCGCTGAGCAAGGAGCCCGATGCGGGGCTCAATCCCAGGACCCTGGGATCACGACCCGAGCCAAAGGCAGACGCTTAACCGACTGAGCCGCCCAGGTGTCCCCGAAACCTTGACTCTTAAGATAGCTGTGTATGTGTGGGGATGAGGGGGTAAGTTAAAGGAATTACAGAATTGCTTTATGCAATGGTAGCATCGTCTGAACAGTGTCCAACCTCTCTAACCTCTTAAGGGTAACTAACCACTTTGACAGAAACTATAATTACTTGGATATTAAATATTATAACATATTGTCTTTACAAACTTTGCAGATTTTAGGAAAATGTTAAATATATTTATGTAAAACACTTCATTTTTCTTGGTTTGTATCTTGGGTTTCCATTACTCAGTACAGTTTATGGTAACCACTCAATACACCTCTGTTGAATAAAGGAATGGGACAGATTATTTAGCATGCTAATTTGCATAAAAATTTAATTTTTAAAATCTTGCTTTGTATTTTATTAAATTCAATTACAAAAGCTGAAGTATGAAGAATATGACTGCTTTATATATTCTGCTAGAGTTAGGTTGATAGTTAACTTATAGTTAATTCTGAAACATAAAAAGTGATAAATCCAGCTTTCACTTCTCAGTGACGGTAATAAAAAACAGTTAACAGTCCTAAGTCTTCACACCTCCCTCCATCAAGGAGTACCGTAAGAAACAAGTGATCAAATTAGAATTTTTTCTTGTTTCTTCTATTTGTCTGCTAATACTTTTGGCTTGTGGAAGGAGAAGCTCTAAATACTGCTCTCATTATTTTGAATACTTAAGAGACTACATTCTTATACACTAGTTATTCTCTAAGAATACTGCATATAACTCTGGTGCACGAGATACAGAAAATATGGGCTCTTGTTCTCACTTTGTCAACAAATAGCTACGGATCTTGGAGAGCTGCTTAATCTGAGTCTCAGTTCAACATTAGTAAAATGAATCAGCTGTACCAGTATCTAGAGTTGGATATATATAAAGCAACTCATATATATATACACATACATACGTATGTACGTATATATATGTATGTATATAGCAGATATTTGTATTCTGGACTTTTTCCTAGAAAGGAAGAGAAAGATACAAGCTTTAATGTTTAGATTCTAGATGCATAAGTATAACTGTGCAGAGTCATGAATACAGGTCTCTCCCATACTTTTTGTATGGTTGTTTTAACATTTTCCTTTGTCCTCAGAGTTTTAATTTTTCGCTATTATTCCAGGTAAAGATTTTTTTCATATATATCCTGGTCAGAAGTCATGCTCTGTCAAATGTTTATCCACCCTAGAAAATGTATATAGTCATTAACTCCTCAAATATTGCCCCTCTCCCATTCTGTCTACCCTCTCTCACTTAATTTTTTCATCTATCTACCATATCTCTTAATCCTTCCGAGCTTAATTTCAATGATTATACATTTCATTTTCAGAAATCCTATTTAGTTTAAATTTTTAAAAATACCTGCCTCCTCCCCAGCCCCGGTAAGGTCTTTTTTTCCTCATGCTTCTTATCTCTCCATTTATCTCTTAAACCAAAATAACAAATCCAAGTTTAATAGGCAGCATTTCATTTTTCTTTCTTGGTGGTACATTAAATAAGTCACTGGTGTTTTAGATTTGATGAAGTACAGTATTTCAGAAATTATCTATCATATGTCAAGTTTTGGGGAAGAGGGTGCTAATATTTCCATTTGTTGTGTTTGTTTTTGTATATATGATGGATCACTCCCTTATACAGTTTGTGATTTTTTTTTTTCATTATTAATTAATCTGTGGTTAGGGATTGGTTTTTTCTCCCTCTGATGAATTTCTACACACTAGGGTAGTGTAAATTTGGGCTCTAAATCCTTGCATAGTGCGAGCTTAGGGAGACTCCTCTCCTGACACCAGAGCAGCAGACAGATATTTTTCCTCATGGAGGGAATTATACTATTGTTTTCATTGAGGGTGAAACCTTTCAACAGTCCTGGTGGGATCTCAGTTCCAATTTCCCTCCTCACCTTGGCTCATATGGCTTTTTCTCTCTACATAGTGCTATACTTGTGCCTCTAGAGAATCTAAACATTAAAGCTTTTATCTAGCTTCTTTTCTGTGGAAAAGTCTAGGAACACAAACATCTGCAAGCACTGGATAAACTATAACGTTTTCTAATATACATAGTTAGGTTCACAAGAAACAAAGGGAAATCCACACGTTCCAAAAACAAAGAGAATTGAAAACCAGAGTACTGTAGCATTAGCTCAGTTCTTCTGTGAGTTTTTTGGAGCATAGAGTTCAAATTAGCCCAGTTTATAACGTTGCTGGAATTAAAAACTTATCTTTTACATTCAAGATTCCACATTTCTTGATTTTTAAATGACAAAAAGGCCATTTTATGATATATATCTACTGATGACATTTCTCTGTTTTCATCATTACAAGTTACAACACATACAGAAAAAACAGTAACGAAGTTAGAGGATACCACATCTGGGTCATGATCTCTTACAAAATATTTCATTTTCAATTTCATTTGAAACCACGAATATTATCTAAACTGTACAACCTTTAATAACTGACTAAAGGAATAAAAAAAATCACTTTAAGCTATATTTGGATTGCCAAGATTGCATGCAAAAATACTAAAATCAGATTCACTCAATCTTCCTACCATGAATTCCATAAATATAATAATGCTACCTTGCATTTGTATATACTGCTATAGTTTAAAAACTATTTTAATGTATTCTCATTCCATCCATAACCCTGTAGGGAGGTTAGGTAGGTATTATTATTGTTTCCTGAATAACTGCCATAATAAATTCTTAAGAGTTTGTGTGGGAAATTATAAAAAAAAATTTAGATCAGAAAACTAAATGACCTGCTCAAGTTGTACAACTGGTAAGAGGGAGAGCTAGAATCATAACCCAATTATTTGTGGAGTCTTAGTTTGGACTTCCTTCTGTTTTAAATGCCACTACTCGACTTAGATGCTCCATATAACCAAACAGATGACAAGATGTATTTAATAATGAAGAAATGATAATCATAAGAAATAACAACTTAAATGGCTAATTGTCATGTGTGAGATATATAGCAAACTGACAGGTAAAGAAAATATTTCCAAAAATACTTACTGGATATTCAAGGAGATCGACTGGCTGGCGGAAAGGCTCAGAATCTTCACATTGAAATATGAGATTTAACAATTCTTGACATTGTTTCTTCCACGCTTGAATATCATAAGATTGAGCTCTGTTACGTAATCTTCTTCTAGGCTGATGGTCCTAAAATGAAAATTTTCAAATATATTAATAACATTTATACAGTAAAATTTGTATTTTTAATGCAGTCTGATATAATTAGGTCATATAAAGTAATTTAAATAATAGAAAATATCATTCACCTAGTTCTGAAAACCATGCATTTTGTGATGGAAACTGATTTGGAAGTAATACTTAATCTGTCTTTAAAAATACAAAGAGTTAAAAAAATGCTTTTAGTACATTTTAATTCATATAAAATACTTCTGCTAAAACAAAAAGTATCTTACCTTTCTTTTTCGGGTAGAAGTTCCTGGCACATCAGCATCTTTCTCTTCTTCCTTTGAAGTAAGAATTTATCAGATTTGTTAAACATTCTAGATTATACTCTAACTTAAAGTTTACAGAGTCTATCACAGCTGTTTATATGCCAATTATTACTTTTACACTTTCAAAAACCCATAATGTATATGCTGGAACACTTTACTGATTGATTAGAAAGTCCCCCCACAATGTTTTTAATAACTATAACAAGAAAATTCTGGACCATTTTTTTGAAACTATAGCATTAGCCCAAAAATAATTTTCATAACAGCATTTATCTGAAAACTACTGTGTGTTAATTTCTTCTTACATATAGAAAAAGACCAACATAGTCTGAATGATGAAATATGAAATACCTCAGAGTCAGACAAAACTTTCTTCTTCATTGAATTGTACAGTGGAATTAAGTTGTAACAAGTCTGATCCCTAAACAACAAGGCAATGTTAGTATACAATTTAGAGTCATGAGACTTTTTTTTTTCCCTTTAAATCTGTTACCAAAACAAGATTTTAAGATAAAGCTTGAAGCTGAAGGCTTTCTTCATTGGTTGACTCCAAAACTCTATGCCCACCCACCTGCCCCTGCCCCTCCACCCTATGTGGAGCTTCCAATCTGGTCTATTTCATTACATGAAACCCAATTCTCACCGCCTAGTCTTTGTTCAGATCACTGTTGTTTGGCAGACACCTTCTTCCATTCCTCAGTACACAAGGGAAAGCTATTATATGTCCTGTCTTCTAATTCCTTCTTATCATTCTTAAATGTTTAGTCATTCCCTAAAATTTTGTCCTTTAGTCATCTTCCCTTGTCACTACAGTTTTTGTCCTGATAATCATATATATCTGCAGTTTATCTGTGTAAATGAATTCCAAATTCCTATGATTTGGTCAGACTCTTCTCCTGAGATTCCATCATCTAAAATTTCACATGTCTAAACCTTATTTTCACTTCCCTCTCCTATTTTCAACAGCATTACTATTCTCACAGTAATGCATGGGTTTTCACTATTCCTTCCCTTGCCTCCTGTTAACCCAATCACTGGCCAAGTTCTGTGATTCTACCTTCAAAATCTCTTGGCCTCTGCCTTTCTCATTTCCATAAACTAAACCCTCATCACCTCTTAGTTGGTTAGATGTAGCAGTCAATCTGCTATTTATGTTCTTTTGTCTCTTCTCTATCAGTTAAGATTAGAAATGCATTCAAGGCCCTCCATGATCTGGCTCAAACTTGTGCTTTTAGCACTGTATCCCTATTACTTCTGCTCATGTACTCTCTACTTCATCTGATTTAAATTGCTTAATTCCCTTAATAACCTTTTACTTTCCTACCTCATGCCATTCCTTATCCTTAGAATGGCTTTCCTTCCATCTAACTTCTCCTAAATCTATCAATTTCTACCTTGTCCATAACATCCTAACACACTTCTCCCCGTACCTAAAACTCCACTGTCACAAACTTTCATACAGACTCTCTTGTTAGTCTTTCCTTATATTATAGTTACTTAAAAAATTTATCTATGAAATTGTACTAAGAGGGTAAATATACATTTCTAGCTCAAGTATCTCTCACATCACCTGATTATATACCTTATTGCTTGAAATTTGGCAAAATAACTCAGTTAAAAAATAGAAAAACCAAAATTTCAAGCTATACCTAACATGAAAATTACTGTCAGCTAAAAATGTATAAACATTTGTTATCTACCTCTAAGAAATGCCAGGGATTTTTAGATATATATAATATCAATGCTTTAAATACTAATCTATTCTAACAACGTATTTCAAAATAACATTTGAAAGAAATACATTTTTATAGACTATTCCAAATATAAAAATAATTGTTTCATCTAAATTATTTCACTGAAGTGTGAATTTATGTATCATGCGATTCTATTAATTCCTGTCTCTTTGGAAAAAGAAACATACATATATATAATACAAAATTATACACTAAACTTTATAATAAAAATATTATAAGCCATTATAATTAAGTTATATAAACAATCTTCCGAGGATAACTAATTCTTAATTACCAATTTTATGGGGGGGGGGGAGCACAAGTATAATAAAAATAGCCCCAAACCATCTGGAAGGCAACAGGTTTTTTTAGAGAATAAGGTAGAGGGAAGAATATAACATTTACTGTACTAATTTTCTTTAGTGTTTTCTTATATTGAAATCACCTATATTCCTTAGCAAAAAACACCCTAACACCACAAAAACAGGCCCTATGATTATTCTAAGTAATGAGAATGAAGCTGGAGATGTTTTTTAAAGAGCCTCAATAGGGCGCCTGGGTGGCTCAGTTGGTTAAGCGACTGCCTTCAGCTCAGGTCATGATCCTGGAGTCCCGGGATCGAGTCCTGCATCGGGCTCCCTGCTCAGCAGGGGGTCTGCTTCTCCGTCTGACCCTCTTCCCTCTCGTGCTCTCTGTCTCTCATTCTCTCTCTCAAATAAATAAATAAAAATCTTTAAAAAAAAAAAAAAATAAATAAAGAGCCTCAATAATCCCTGCATGTGAAAATGAAAGCTGACAACAGCTGAGTATTTAAATTATAAAATATATTCTTTCTTTACTGGAAAAAATCATCCAATATAAATAACCTTAATATGAACTCAAGAGCAGTATTTTATACAAAACAGGAGTCATTCCTCTGGTTTCAGTTTAGAAGGCTCAATTCATTCTACGGCTATATAAAATTCTTAAGGTAAAAAATAAAAGTGTTGCTCCCTTAAATAGCTATAGTTATCATTCCTGGTATGAGATCAATGAATGAGGAAGTAAACCTGACTTTTAAGAAGAATCTTGAAAGTTAAAAATTAGTTTCTGGTTGGACTACTTAAATACTTTTTTACAAACTTGTCAGGGCAATATAATGTTAAGATGAGAAATTCTTAGATGGAAGACACTCATTTACTGTGAAAATTAAACATGTAAACCTCTAAAACTGTTTCCTTAACTGTTAATTACAGATAGCGGTATCTCCTAACTGTAATTATTATTTGGCTTAGAAGAACTACTTTAGGTAAAACATTACATGTTCTATACATGCTTACCCTCATTATTATTGTCCAACAGTTGGATTTAGAGAAGGATCCATTTTTTAAATGTTAACTGTGGAACACAACTGTAACACAACTTTTATGATGTTTAGACAGACATTATATGCTTTCTATTTTGAATGGAACTAGTTTACAGCACAGCATGGGACACATATAAAAATAACTGCATTTTACATTTTTGCATTTTACATTTTTACATTTTACATCTTAAAATACTGACAATTAAGTGTGGAAAAACAACTCACTTTATAAAATGTAGAAGAAGATCAGTCACAAACTTAGCAGATTTCACAATAGGGCTTCCAGGCTCATTAAATGTCCGTGTATTATGCTCTATGTATCGAACTTCCCACATGAGGGAAGAAACTCGCCTTAAACAAACAAAACACAAAAGTCTTAACCTCATTATATTTTAAAATATTTGTGCACAATTTAAAACCAAGGCATTCTAACTTTTCAATTACAGTCTTAGCCAATTACAAAACTCACAACTTTAAAATATAAGAAAATATATAATCTCATTTGTGTTAGGGTAAATAAAAGAGGAGCAACATTGTGTATTTGCATAGAAAATGTCGCACCAGATTAGACACACTAGATTATTAATAGTGCCTTCTTTTCTTTCTGAAAGTAAAGAAAAATCCAAAGACAACTTCCAGAATATCATCCAATATGTGGTCCAGTCCTACTTAAAATACTCAGAAAATATTACTGATATTGATGTGTGAACAGAAATACAATTGTATGTGGGGCGCCTGGGTGGCTCAGTCGTTAAGCGGCTACCTTCAGCTCGGGTCATGATCCCAGAGTCCTGGGATCGAGCCCCGCATCAGGCTCCCTGCTCAGTGGGAAGCCTGCTTCTCCCTCTCCCACTCCCCCTGCTTGTGTTCCCTCTCTCGCTGTGTCTCTGTCAAATAAATAAAATTTAAAAAAAAAAAAAAAAGAAAGAAATACAATTATATGTGATTTAAAAAATATATACAATTATGGATACAGAAGCATACACAAAAGGTTCATTTATTCTAACAGAATCACAGGCATCTTCAGGGTACCTTATAGAACTGTAAAATAAGGTTTTAGAGTAATGCCAAGCAGGGCAAATTGATTAGTAATAGTTTAACAAGACACAGAACCAGAAGTATCAAAGAAGAAAACCGTTTTAAACTGCAAGAAATCTGAAGCCAATGAGTAAAGGAGAAACAAAAAAGGTTGAAACAGTGGAAAAAGCAAATGAAGGCATAATTTTATTAAATAAGAACAAAAATTGGGTCTATATTATCAGGTTCAAAAATAGGCAGTTTCTAATTTATGTAAGGATTATGTTCTCAGATTTTCTTATACTGGCTACTAAGCTAAGCTAATGCCAAAAAAGCCTGTTTAAGTTGTAATGTACCCTGAAATATAATACACCTTAGCAGTTACCATATTGAGCAGTATTTCTATGAGAAAGTATATTTACAACAATAGTGGGAGATGTCAGAAGCTTATCTTTGTAGCTGTAGTCCAACAATTACTGTACAATAACAACTCTATCTCCCCATAATTCTCCCCTATCTTGTTCCACCTCTGAAGCACTAAGTCCAATTCCTAAGGCTTAGCAATTTAGGGGTCTAGGGAAAAGGAAGGATGTAGCTAAAAATTTCTTCTCCATTTTCTCTTAAACTTCTAACATCAGGTGTTGAAAAAGATTTAAAGAAGTGTACTATGAAGGTAAGATGGCTGGGAGGCACATATCATAGTGATTTCCTCCTCATCTCTATGCTTTTGACAAGTATCAATAAAGGAACAGCAGAAACACCTAACGAAGACCAGAAAAATCTTTAGAACCTGAAATTTAACATCTTAGTTTTCTTTATTCCAGTGGTTCTCAATGATTCTGGGTGGGTGATTCTACCTCATATTTGGCAAGGCTTAAAGACATTTTTCCTTTTTACAACTAAGGACTGCTATTGGCACCTCAAGGGTAGAGGCAAGGACACAGCCCCTCATAATGAAGAATTTTCCAGCCCCAAATATCAGTAATGTTTTTGTTGAGAAACCCTGACTTACTAAGTTAAGGAACAATAAATGGTGTTTTCAGTGCCAGGCACATAAGGTACCAAATTAGATTTACAATTTAAGTAAAAAAGAACAAAACACCAGAGGCACATTTTATATTAAAAATACAAAATATGAATAAAAGTTTCCCTAAGTTAAAATGAATAATATAATGTAAAGAAGAGGCCATAAGAAGAAATTTTTTAATGCAATTATTTTAATTAAAATGTTGTGGGGTGCCTGGCTGGCTCAGTTGGTTAAGCATCTGGCTCTAGATTTTGGCTTACGTCATGATCTCAGGGTTGTGAGATAGAGCCCCAAGATTCTCTCTCACCCCCTCTCCCCCACCCCCCACCCCCCACCACTCTCGCTCTCTAAAAACAAACAAAAAAAATGCTGTCAGTCTTCTAAGCAAAAGTCATGAAAACTGGAAGTATGATTTCATTATGTGAAAGCTATAGACTTAAATTTTTTCTGTAAAGACATTCCAGGCAGTAAAACTACAATGCCTATCCAAGATTAGAACTCAATGTTTACTGAAATTGTTAACTAGATGCAAATTAATTGAAATTAGCTCTTTTTTAACTCTGTATTTCAAGCTAACCTACAACTATGAAAAATATCCTGAATTCCCAATTTCAAGTATATATAAGCTAAATATAAGCAAAATAAAAAAAATATGCAACTTTTAAAAATACTGTTCTATGAAAAAAATCCATGAAAAAATATTTCAATGTGGTGTCTAGGAGAAAACGAGATACTCTGGGTTGCTTTATAAATTACAGTGTGAAGACAGTGAGCACCAACTCGTATTAGCAACTAGAAAAAACTGCATCAATGCATCATGTTCCAAATCTAGAGACCAGCAGCATCAGTATCCCAGGGAACTTGTTAGAAATGCAGAATCCTCAGGTCCTACTAAAATTACTGAACCTGAGACTGCATTAAAAAAAAAAAAAAAAAATCCCCAGGTGATTTGTATGCACAGTAAAGTTTGAGAAACACTCAAGGATCATTTAGTTTTCTTTTGGTAGTGGCTACAGCAAATGGGTTCTAACCTGTAAAACCTGTTTTCCAGTCTTTGTTTAATTGTACTTAAATCCGTCGGATATGCCACTACAGTGCAATACATGGGATAGGCTTGTAGATCCACAGGGGCCACAAATGCTGAAGCAATATCTAGAATAAAAAAATTAGTTTATATGTTTATTTTTTATTGTTTAAAATACTTCACAGACAATTCTGCTTGAATTAAGACAAATTCTGATCCACATAACCATTAGACTGCCATTGTCTTTTCAAAGTAAATACATATAGTTTAGCTAGCCTAATATAGTCTCATTGCTTATTATGTCTACATTTACACTGCAAAATTCTAGGGATATTTGTTATTCAGATCCCTTAGAAGACAAGAAATGACAGACAATATATAAATCTGACCTATTAAGTACACACACATTTCTATACTTAAAACCTGGCCATTCCTGAATTTGTAGGTTTTTGACAGTCATTCTTTCAGTAACACTGTAATAACACATTCCATTCAAATGTAACCTGACTTTCTCAAAACTTATCACCTTATCTTAACAACTTAATTCTGTGAAATATCACGCAAGCACTCAGAGGAAGAAACAGATCCAGAAGTCTTTGACTCAATGTCAATGACCAAATGGCACACAGTCAACTGGTAAAAATCTAAAACCTGGCAAAGATTACTATTTTTTTTACTCATTCACATACAGTATAAGACAACTTCCTATGCTAAAATACTACTAAAATTGTTTAAGATATCTGTGATACTCTTTAAATAAAGTGTTGCCTTATTAAAAAAAGACTTCAGATGAAAATATATCCAAAATGTGTCTCCAGTGTCACCTCTAACTTTCCTCTTTTAAGCTTTATTCCTTATTGATAGAGGGGTTGCTACAAACCACCACACTAGTTTACAGTTGTTTTGGAAGCCCAGAATTCAGATAATCAAAGTTTTGTGGTCACTGTGTTTTTGTTTTTTTTTAATGAGACAAAGCAGTTCAGTATTCTCTTCCTTCCCCTTACAAGTATTCCCTTGTATATATATTCATATAGTTAAGGGGAGAACTGGTACAGCTATCCATATAATTATAATTCATCTTTCAACCCTCCTCTCCCAATTCACATCATGTCAGCTTACCTATGTTAAAAGATTTCAAATTGGGTTCTGGAGGATCCAGATTTTTCACAGGTACCCATGGCATTTCTGAGGGCCCTCACTCTAAAATTCAGCTAGAGCAACTCCATTTTTAACTGTTCTAGATACCCAAGTCCTATGTAAGGTCTCATTTAAAAAAAAGAAAGAAATTCCACTTAAAAATGTTTGACCACTGACATGATATTGTGAAAAAAAATTTCATTGAATAACATTTTTCCTTTCCTTTGCTTTCTGCCAGTTTTTTCTATATTCCTGTGTTACTATTATTATTTACCCAGTGTCATCAACTGGTTTATTCCTGCAACAATTCTTTCACATTCTTCATCCCTGGGATTGGAACCCCATTCTCCATCAAGAGGTTTATAGATCAATGATCTGCATTCAACGTCAGTTAAAGGAACACTAGTACCTAGTTCTTCAGGAAATACAGCTGAAATACACAGAAAGAAAAGCAGATTTAGTGAAAATATGTGATTTTTGCTAATATTTTAGGTTAGGTTTAGAAAGTAGAGTTGACATCAAAAAAACTAAAGTATAATTCTGTAAAGATTTGATAAGTATATTCTGTATTTTCATTAAAGAAATGTATGCTTCAAGGATCAGTAAAATGTTTTTTAAAACATTAGTTTTATAAATAATTCTCTAGATGAGCATATAATTACTTCTCCAAAATTATATCTGACAACTTGCTCAACTATCAGTTTCAGGTAAAGGACAAAGTATTTCTATAAATGATGCTTAATCTGTAAGTTTTCTGAATCATTTCATGATATAATCGCCATATTTATTTTAATAATACACAAGGTGAAACTGAACTAAAGTGGTGTTTTCCACAAATACTCCAAAGTCTTAACTTTTTTTAACGTACAACAAAGAGAATTATGAATACTAACAGATGATTCATAGGTTTATTGCTTTTAAATTATGAAGGTATGCTTTCTGCATACATTAGGAGGTGATGGTGACATAAAACCTACAAATCTGCCAAGTAACATTTCCTTTGAAGTAGATTTCAACAGAGAAACACTGGGGAAATATGCTATTTGTATACAAAATTCTTCCTCCTCATACAATGTAATTAAACTCCAGGGATGCACATGTATATGTATCCAGACAGAACAAAAACAACAAAAATCACCCCCCTCACAAACGAATATATTTAGGTAGGAAACAAATAGTATATTAATGCCATTAACTCATTTCAAGAAATACCCTAAGCAATTCAACACTGACTCTCATATATAGTAGTCCAATGTGACTACAACCTCAAACTTACAAAAAGAAGAGAAATAATATAAAAAGATAAGCCATGTAACACCATTCCAAGTTGTTCAAGATATTTTATAGTTTTGGGACACCAGGGTGGCTCAGTCGGTTAAGCATCTGCCTTCAGCTCGAGTCACGATCCCAGGGTCCTGGGATCGAGTCAAGCATCAGGCTCTGCTTCTCCCTCTGCCGCCACTACCCCTGCTTGTGCGCTCTTTGTCACAAATAAATAAATCTTAATTAAAAAAAAGATACTTTATAGTTTCAAACAGCTCTAATTTAGCAGTGAGATGAAAAATATGTTATCGGTATTAAATTTTCAAAGTGATAATTTCCAGGAAGAACTAGTCTTAGATAATATTAATATGTCCTTTTTCTCATTTCTAAGGTTTACCTGATTGGATTTAACTTTTCCAAGTTATCTTTTCTCTTTTTAGAATATAGTACTAGTGAGCAACTCCATTATAAACGATTATTTCTATTATGTCACAAGATCTTTTTCCTTTTTGTTTTTTAAATCTTTATTCTTACCTGACGGGAAAAGTGATATGTTATAGAAAAAAAAATACAGAATAATGTAAAAGGTAAAACTGTAGAAGTCCTTATATTCCCATTCTTTATAGGTAATCATTATTAATATTCTGGAATATATATCCTTTTAAATCCTTTTATGCATATGCAATTGTGTGGGCTGCATTTTTTAAAAAATAGAAACAAAAATGGGCACTACAGTCTGTAGGCTTCAGCCACACTGGCCTTTTCTCAGTTCTAGGATGTTGTCTTACTGCCTAAGGCTAACTCCCAAGTCTTAAGGCAATGTATCAGGCCATAGGCAAGAAGACAGTTATTATTAGCAGTAGTAAACTACCTACTCATGGAGGCCCTTACATGTGTCAGGCTCTATAATAAGCACTTTATGCACATGATGTCATTTAATCCTTCCAGAAGCCCTGTAAGGTATTAGAGTTTACAGAATTTCAAAGGTTGAAGTCCTAAAAAAATCTGAAGTTTTGAGTCTTTTAAGGAACTTGCCAAGATGACATAGATAGAAGGCAGTGATAGGGTATGAATCTATGTTGCACTCAAAAGGCTGAACTCTTAATATTATGTTTTATATTTAAGTGTTCTTCTGAAGGTAACAATTAAAAAAAAAATCTCTGCTCCCAAGTGTTTACCTTCTAGGAGTGAACAATTAGCAAAACATTTTCGTATTTTGCTGTTAACTAATTTCAGTCTTCCCTGTTAGACTATAAATTCCAAGTGGGCAAAGATTATGTCTATCTTGTTCACTGCTATGCCTTCCCTACCTCCAATCCAAGGTAAATAACAGGTGTGCAATAAATAACTGTTGAATGAATATTTTCTATATGATCTTCACAACAATCCTATGCAGTAGCAAGTCAGCAAATCAGATTCCTTATTTAAGAAATTAATTTTTTAACACAGAAAGCCTAACATACACTTACCGTTATTAGGAATAAGCTCCATATCCCAGGGACTCATCTTTTCTGTGTCTCCATTGTCCCAGCTTAAAGGAAGGAAAATCCCTATGTTAAAAAATCTAAATATTGTGTTAGAAGTTTCATAAAACTACATTATAAAAATAACTGCTTCAAGTGTTTAAAAGAAGTGTCTTTGTCACTTTATTAATAGATGGGGAAAACATTAAAAGTAACTCAAGCTGGGGGTGCCTGGTTGGCCCAGTTGGTTAAATGTCCGACTCTTGATTTCGGCTCAGGTCATGATCTCAAGGTTGTGAGACTGAGCCCTGCGTCAGGCTCCGCACTGGGCCTGGAGCCTGCTTAGGATTCTCTCTCCCCTTCTCCCTCTACCCTCCCCGTCCCTCCCTAAAAAAAAAAAAGTAACTCAAGCTGAACTAAAATACAACAAACACTCCCTTACCAAACATTATAGCACTGAAACAAACTATCAGGGTACTCAGGCTGAAGAGGTTCCTGGCTTTCAATCGTTCCAAACCACCAAGCATCATCTATGACTGATCTGAAACGGTCACCTAGACAAGAATAAAAGCCATCTCATTATTCTGAAATGTATTGCTGCTGTTTGTTACTCCTTTCTCCCAAAGTATACCTTTATGATAATTAAACCACCTGTATAATTTCAGAAAACATACAAAAAGTGACCCATACACTCCAAAATAAGTAAATAAAATTGGCAATATTGAGGAAAAAAGTTATTTAATAAACATACCAGTGTGACTTACCAGTTTCCAGTACCATTTCTTACATTTTATTAGGGTCAGGAGAAATTCACTCTTAGGTTAAGCATTTCTACCAATCTAGAATTTTAAATTCACCATTAGGATTATGCCCAAACTCTTCATTCAAATAAAAGCATGGTTTAGATAATTTATGCCCAACAAGTATTTATAGTCTATATTTAATTTCTTGCTTTCTATAGGCAAGTTCCTCCAACAATCAGGACTCTAGCCTAGAAACAATAAAAAGAAAACATCCAACCTGCCTTCCTTCATGTCAATCACCCTGAAGTTATAACACTCATTTATAAACTCACTTTCTTTTCTATAAAAATAAGAAAGTAACAAAAGAAAAACAACTAATCTTTGTAAAATAGCACTCCCTGTGTTCCTTTCCTTACCCGATTGCATTCAGCTACTATCCTCCCACTAAAACTATTTTCCCCAAAGACCCTAATAAACTATCTTCTCAGCTTCCCTCCTTGTCATATGAAAACTGTAAATCACTCTCTTCCTTCTGCCACTCTTTCCTCTTCCTTGGCTTTCACAATATGGAGTGGTTTTTCTCCTGGCAAGCATAGGTTAGGGTCTGAAAGACTTGCGTTCAAATAACTTATCTGTGTGATTTTGAACCAATTAATTATTTTAGAACTCATCTGAATAAGTTTCATTTTCAAACCCATAAAGAGAAAAGTATTTGTTTATATTCTCATTTTTTACCAAAAAGATTTAAAAGTTTATAGAGACATATAGCATAAAATGAATTAAAAATTTAAAAAACCAGATAAAAAAATTTAATGACAAAATGGGAAGCTAGGAGCCAGGAGTAAGTTAATTAAAGAACACAACTACATGTTGTCGAGTTATATTTAACTTTGAATGTGTATGCATTGGGGCCCAAATTTAGACTCAAGCATTCTAACAGCCAACGTTAAGAGGGAAACATGATCTATTACCAGACAGAGTCTCTAATTGCTCTTCAGATGCATATTAGTGACACTGAACTTAGTGAGAAGCTACCATATAATTAAACAACAGCATTCTTGACACCACCACAACCTTAAACATAAGGATGAGTTTCAAAGAGCTATTTTTTATGATCCTACATACACTAATGACATTATGCTAAAGAGGAAGAACTGGATAATGTATGCGTAACCACAATGAACAATACTATAGAAAGATAACAATGAAAATAAGCAGGGAATAAGTACACCATTCAGAGTAAGCTTTAAACATTTCTAAACATTTTAAATGGCTATCAGTAGGTAGATGTCTATTTCCTCAGAAATAAAAGACCAAGTAGTACTAACTTTAGAAGAAATTATTAATCTATAAATTTAGGGAGGAAAAAAAAAGTTATGATTCAGATGAGAGAATTCCAATGTACATCCACCATTTGAAATATCTCTCTGATATGTCTAATGTTTGCCATATTTCTTTACTTAGTTGTTACCAACTCCTTTTTGGAATATTCGTGGATTCTGATTGCTAATAATTGTTCTGCAATTTATTGGCAGATGCATGTCTTTAAAAAAATAAAATTTTTCAGTAACACATGCAAGTACTTTAAAAACCAAGTGTACCAAAGGCTTATAATCAAAACCAAGAAAAACATCTTTAACTCTTGTAACTATTTCTTCTTGAATTTAGATTTCTAAATGATGGGTACAAAGCTATTTCTTCACTCATCAATTTTAGACATTAAGTATTGACCTCTCTATATAATTGTATGTAATCATGTTTTATTTAATCTATATCATTTTTTATTTAATCTATATCATTTTTATTGTAACTATGTAAATATTGTTGCTACAGAGCCAAATAGTACACATTTCCCTTCTATAATTTTGTGTAACTGCTTCACTTTTTTTTTGTGATTGGTTTTCCTCTGGATTTACTATTAAGTCTTCCCACATGCTCTAACAGCTTAAACTATAAAACATTCTTCAACATAATTTCCAACAAAGTCAGACACATTAGGTAATTCATCAGTTCCATTTTCTTTCTTTCCTGAAGACTTTGCTCTTGGCGGACAACATCTTTTGAACTGGTCATTTTACAGACTTGCTAGACAGATGCTATCCCTGAGACTTCTATTGACTATTACTGGGAATTCATTTTGGCTCTTCCCTATTCTGGATTTCCTGTCTCCTGGAGGGATTCCATGTCTTTCCTTTCCTTGCTTCATTCCCTTATTTGACAGAACACATCTTTCAAAGCTTCCAGAAAAATGGTGTAATGGAATTTATATGGAATGTAAATTCTTTTAGATAACTTCCATGTCTCTAATTTTGTTAACTTGCATTTCTCTAAATCTTCTTTTTAGAGCACACATTTAAATTTCTAAGTTTACCAAGACCAAACAAGATATATCACCATGCCAATGCCTTCCAATGGCATTGGAGGAGAGATGGACTGGCATATCAACTGATGTGCTTTTTCAAACCAAATATGCCATATATGTACCACAGTCCACTCCAAATTGACAAAGAGTGGCCGTGCTTGAAAATTAAAAAAAAAAAAACAAACAAAAAACTCTAATGAATTGCACATCCATATGAACATAAATTATTGCATCTTAAATGCCTGGAAACTTTTAATTATTTTAAAGTTTGAGTACTGATTACAATATTAAGTTTAAAGATTATAACAGATTAAACCAATTAAAGAAAGATGCCAGTTCAGCTCTGGTCCCAGTCCAAATTATTAAACATTTTGAATTGGAAGAGGTCTTTTGCTTCAAGTGTGAATTGTTATATTTTTAAATGAAAATTTAATTCAACACATAAAACAGCTAAAGGATTAGCTGTAAACAATCTTGTAACAGTTACCAAATCTAAAAGAGAAAATGTTTAGAATTCAGCATCAACGAGATTAAAAGGACAATTGACCCTTGAACAATACAGGTTTGAACTGTGTAGGTCCACTTATACATGGATTTTTTTTTTTTGATACAGTACAATATTATAAAAGCATTTTTTCTTATGATTTCTTAACATTTTCTTTTCTCTAGCTTACTTTATTGTAAGAATACTTACACAAAACACATGTTAATTGACTGTGTAGGTCATCAGTAAGGCTTCTGGTCAAGAGCAGGCTATTAGTAGTTAACTCTTTGAGGAACTGAAAGTTACACAGATTTTCGACAATGCAGGGGGCTCAGCACTCCTAATCCTTGCATTGTTCAAGGGTCAACTGTATTTTAAACACCTGACACTGTATCTTCTTACTTTGCTATTAACATTCCCACAAATGGCAAGATTTCTCTATCTTTTTTCTGAATCATTAAAAATAGTAAATCACTCATTAGATTAAAAAAAAGTCTTCTAAATAAATTACCCACCTATGTTCCACCGCCTATATTTTGCATCATCAAATTGTTGTCTCAAGACGAGAAAATCTATAACATCAGGCATATCGTGGTATCTAATTACAAAGAGAAACAAACTGATTAGGTCACATACCTAAAAATATCTAAAAGAGGTTAAAATTTATCTGAATCTTGAAAAACAGTGTACAATACTAAGAAACCACTGCCTCTTTCAATAGTCCTTACTTCATGGTAAATGATCCGCCTGTCAGTTTCCCAGTATCAGGATCTAGAAAAGCAAGTTTAAGGCAGCAAAGGGTGGGCAATCCCACTTCATACTTTATGCCAACTATTTTCATCAGTTCTTGTTCCTGAGAAAGAAACAGAAAATAAACTGTCTTCACAAAATAAATCACAAAATAAACTGATAAACATAATCAAAACATTTCTCCATTTCAATCTTGACCTAGGTGGTGATTATTCTGTGCATGCAAAAATTTGTTGACCTGTGTACTGAAGAAGAATTTGTGCACTTTATAGTTAACAAATTATATCTCAATAAAAACTTTTTAAAAAGGGGAGAAAATTACTGAAACAGAAGTTTTCCAATATAGTTCCAAAGACCTCTACATAATTTTGAACTCTGGCTGATAAATCTAAAAATACTGATTTACAAATATGAAGTTTACCTTAGACGTCAGTGTTAATTTTCACTATAATTACACTTCGTACCCAACTTATAAACTATTGGGAGTACATAAATTCAATCTTGTGTTTCTTTGAAAATTAAATAACTCTTACTCTCCAGGATTGCTTCAATTAAAAAAACGTATCTTCATGAAATAGTTTCTTACAGTGAAAAGAGTAACATTCAATACAGCTTTCTACCTCATCTAAAACTGCACCTTTTAAGTAATAAACATCATACCCGTAGTTCCATTTTATGCCACGGCTGTTTTTTGGGATTGATACTGTAAATCTTATTTTTCCTGGCCATTTCAACATAAGCTTCATGTCCCTGCCGGAAGTAATAAACCTAAAAAGTAAATAAAGTCACAATTTTAAGCCTTGAATGTTTCCTTTAACCCAAGATGTAAGGTATCAGCTAAAACTGCAAAGACAGAATTTAATATCCTTTCAAAAGAAATTCTAATATTTTGATAGTTTTTCCTTCTTTGCCTCAGGTCGTCCTAATTGCCACTTAATCATAAAGTGTTCCAAATAACATTACTTTGGTTATACACTAAGAAGATAAAATGAGCAGTTTTTTTGTTTGTTTCACGGTTTTATTTTTGGATTCAAAACAAGCTGACCTATGCTGTAAAACAAAGTAAGTTGTAACTAGGAGTCATGATCAGTTTATTATTCACGTATTTTGGTAGCAAGTGGTTCGTACATATGCAGTAAACTCTGAAATGAAAAATGTATTTTTATATATATTTTATCCTTATAAAGAGAGCAAGGTATATATTTATGCCTTCATTTTATAAAGTTCAGATTTAAATGACACCCAACTACCATCCTGGTATCTACTGGCACTTGACATAGTAGTCTGATACCAAGTATTCTTCTCACTACAAAAAAAATAGTGGAGCTTGTTAAAAAATGTTATTAAAATTTTTTAAAATGTGATTCAGTTCTTAGTAACACTCTGGGATATCCATTATTCTACATACTTTTATTCTATTCATTAATATCACTATTGCTCCAGTTTGAAATTTCATACAAAGGAATAATGCTGAATAATGAGAACTTACCTGTTTAAGCACCAACAATTGAAAAGACAACTTAAACATTTTGAAAGAAAATTATTCAATAAGAAGTTAGACACTTTCTAGTTATCTTGAAATATATTAAATTTAATCAAGCACCTTCTTGATGCTCAAAGACCTGTTAGGCTCTATCATTGTACTAAATTATGACAATGTAGAAATGTCCTGCGCTCTTCAAGTCTTAAGTAGGGTGCCTAAATAAATTTTTTCTCAGACTGCTCTTTAGAGTTACCCCTGCATTAAAATGTTTTTGTTTCCTTTTTTTACTGTTAACTGTCACTTGCCACTTTCTATTGCTAATTAGTGTGGTTTGCTAAAGAAGCTCATATTGTACTTCCTAATTTATTACTGCCAATACTAGATACCAGATGACTCTGCTTCTTAACACTTACGCATAAATAGAAGACATGAACACTGGACCAGGAAATTTTGATCTAAGATCTTATATTTTCATTTCAAATTCATAAGTACATAGTCCAAAATGATGACCAATCACATTTTCTTAAAAATGAAATATTTTTGATTCTAATGAATTTTTAAAAAGATCTAAATTATAAGCATTGTATTTAAATGAAAACATGAAATAAAATTAGTTTTATATAAAAATATTTTATATTTTATATAAAATAAAATGCTGAATTACATATTTCCTTTAACATGTTATGTATTTAAGCCTTAAGCTAAGAAAAATATACTTTTAGAAAGAAAAAGAAAATTGGCAATAGAATCCTCTTATTAAAAAAAATACTAGTTTTTAAAATGCCAATAAAATTTCCATTCTCTTACAATATTTAGTTTTGCTGTTGCAATATTTAAAGTGGCAAGTGGCCTCAAAAAAGATCAGAGCTTTCCTCCTACTTATACCTTTTCCATACACAGCTACAAACATCTAAAATGAGATACTTTATGCAACTGCTATTTTCTACAGTTTCAAGAGCTATTTTAAAAAGCTTAAAGATACTTCAAAGAAACAAAGACTGTTCTTAAAAGTTTAAAAATACCTCATCACCCATCTGTGGCACAAATGGACATCTTCGGGGAATAGTATCTGTAATCCATGTTGAAGGTAACCATTCTTCTAATGTCAAACCATTCTCTGTTAGTTCTCCCACAGCCAATCTCTAAGAATTTAGAACATTATAAAGTAATATTATCACAAAAGCAATCATCTCTTAATATGTCCTTTAAATACCGATAGGGGTGCCTGGGTGGTGGAGTTGGTTAAGCATCTGACTCTTGGTTTTGGCTCAGGACATGATCTCAGGGTCCTGAGATCGAGGCCCAATGTCAGGCTTCATGCTCAGTGTGGAGTCTGCTTAAGACCCTCTCTCCCTGTGCCCCTCCCCGCTGTGCTTTCTTGCTCTCTCAACAAATAAATAAGTAAACCTTTAAAAAAATAACTATAAAGGTAATTAAATAAAAGGGGAAGGAGATCTTTGAACAAAAATATATACGGAGTATCAAAAACCCTTATTTTGGGGCACCTGGGTGGCTCAAGTCAGTTAAGTGTCTGCCTTCAGCTCAGGTCATGATCTCAGGGTCCTGGGATTGAGCCCTGCATCAGGCTCCCTGCTCAGCGGGGAGTCTGTATCTCCCTTTCCCTCCCTCTCAAATAAATAAATAAATAAATAAATAAAATCTTTAAAAATTTTTTTAAATTTAAAAAAACTTATTTTTTTATGGCAGCAGTGGCAGTATAGTTATTCAATCTCTCCAAATCACTGCATAAAAAAAGAACTAGATAAACCAAAACCTTAAAGACAACATTCAGAACAAGACTATGTAAACAAGATATTCCCATAAACCCCAAAGTATAAGCTCTGTGTAATCTCCCTCTCAAAATCCTATCAGTTTTATCAATATTTGTAACAAACCAAGACATATTCAAGTTTTTCCTTTTTCCTTTTTTTAAATCATGGTCATGGTGTGTTAGTAAGATATAAATAAGATATTTTCATATGGGCTGAGTAGTGGAAAATGCAGAAGGCTAATTGTTTCAGTGGGCTGGGCATTATACTTATACAAAGCCCAGGAGTATTTTCTTCCCTTTTTGAAGTAGCCATTTCACACTTGGCTCATTAGTTTCTAGAAAAAATATTTCTATCAGATTTTTTTTTTTCAAACAAAATGTCATCAAGCCAGGTCCCTTACCTTTTTTTTTTTAAGTGAGCGCTAACCTGATGTGGGGCTTGAACTCATAACCCTGAGATCAAGAGTCACATGCTCTACTGACTGAGCCAGCCAGGTGCCCCCAGGTCCCTTATTTTAACTTCTGTGGCTAAATATAAAAATAGATCTCTGAGAAGAAGCTTTTTTAACTTTGCCCGCAAGTGGCCATTATTGTCTGGATATTACCTTAGATTTAGGAAAAATGGACTTTCTAAGAGCCCTTGAAACCTAATATTATTCGTAAGTAGAGAAACTTCATGCAATTGACTAAAAATGTTTTAGTTCAGTGTTTGTACATTAAGACTTCTAAATTTTATTCTCTTGTATTTTTTTTTTAAAAAGAAGGTAGTTATTGTGACTTAACACAAGTTCACTAAAGGAAATAAAGTCATAATGGGATATCGGAGAACACTACAGAAGGTACTGCTAACAGCTGTTACTCAATATTCATTTTCCTCTTCTTCCTACTAAACACAACTTGTTTCTCATTCACACATATCAGGAGCACTCTCTCTTTGAAGAGTAAGGGAGGGATAAAGGAGTTTGACATTTACTATATGTGAGATAGGTCTACTGGAGAATTTTAGTCAAAAGAGTGATAGAATCTGACTTTTAAAAGGATCACTCTGGATGCATCAGAGCAAATTATGGCCCATGGTTCAAGTCCAGCTGCTTCTACTTTTATAAATCAAATTTTTTGGAACACATCCATATCCATTCATTTATGTATTGTCTATGGCTGCTCTTAGGCTACAACAGCAGGGTAGTGGGCCCCAGCCAAAGTTTGCTGATTCCTACTTTAGTGAACAGAACCTAGGGTGAAAAGAATGGAAGCAGGAAGACAGATGGAAGACTACTGCAGTAATACAACCAAGAGCTTATGGTGGCTCACAGGAGTGCAACAGCAGAAGTGGCAAAAAAACACTCAAGTGCTGAATATATTTAGAAGACAGAGCCACAGAAATCCCAATGGACTGGATGCAGAATATGAGAGAAAAACAAGGATAACACCACAGTTTTGGTGTAAACAACTAAAAGAATTGTCAGTGTAAGAAGAGGAGGGCTGGAGAAGGGCAGAGGGGAAAACTTAGAAAATAAATTTTGTATGTATTATTTTGAGAGATTAAGTCAGGGGATATTTGAAAAGTTAATTTATCCAGTTACTGAGCACCACTGTTACATGACAGAGTTAGAGCCACAGATTTTCAGTTTCATAATTGAGGTTTTGAGTTAAAGTGTGTTTGAAAAAGGTTTCCTCTGACTTAATAAAAAAAGGTAGGAAAAGTCTGAAAATTGTTAATTCCAGCCTCAATATGGGCTATTAATTGCACCAAATATTTCTTCCTGTAAGGAAAATATCTATTATCAACCGAAATAGCTAACAATTCTTAAATGAAACCAGGTAAATTAGGTATTAAATAGGAATGATCATATTTATAACTGTAAGACTATGGTATGGCACAAACAAGAATCAGTATGATGATATATCTTATTCCCCAATAATTCTTGGGAAACCTAGAATTTCTGGTTTAAGTAGAGTTCTATCACACAGTACTTAAAACCACTTAGGATAAAATGCATTGAAGATTCCTCAAAATTTCAGCCTCATAATTTGAATTTTTTTTTAATTTTGGAGATATAGATAATTGATTCCTTTCTATCCATGGAAATTCTTCTAGGTCCACCTCCTTTTTACTTATTCTGGAAGCCTTAACTGAAACTCTAAGATGTCCTTATTTGATTTCTGAATAACCAACCATCTTTAAAATTAATCTGGCAATTAAACATATTAGATAATGTGATACTCTATT
Source organism: Leptonychotes weddellii (assembly GCF_054177405.1). Classification (NCBI taxonomy): domain Eukaryota; kingdom Metazoa; phylum Chordata; class Mammalia; order Carnivora; family Phocidae; genus Leptonychotes; species Leptonychotes weddellii. The sequence continues at coordinate 58,270,154 of NC_138376.1, forward strand.
TTTATCTTGGGGGATTTAAGCAACTTGTTAGTCACACATTGTTTTGAGAGTAAGCACTATGTCTTACAGTTCTTTTTATCCATTGTACTGCTTTATAAACTGTAAGCACTCAATAATAAATTTACTGATCTGGTTTCCAGAGTTCCTAACAGCATAATGGACATATATCAGACAGATCTGAGATAACTTTACTGCATCTCTGGAGAATTTTTTTTTTTTTGAGAGAGAGAGTGGAGGTGGGAGTGGATCTTAAGCAGGCTCCACACCTGCCCAGAGACTGACTCGGGACTCAATCTCATGACCCTGAGATCATGACCTGAGCTGAAATCAAGAGTTGGATACTTAACCAGACTGAACCACCTACGTGCCCCAGGAGAATTCTACTTTTAAATAAGCATTTTTCTGTTATCTGCCTTATTACTATTTTTTGCTTAATTTGAATACAATTAGTCAGATGGAAAATATCTTCATCTTTTCATACATGCAGTAAATATTAATTATTTAATGATCTCTCAGTTACTTTCCAGCTGTACAACTCTATGCATAAGGGAAATATTGTGTTTATTTGGGACAAGGGAACTAAGGAATGAGAACAATTCTATCTACTGTTAAATCCACCGGTAGACTAACACCAAACCATGTGTACGAAAACCAAATTAAAGGGAATAGTCTGTAATATTCTTACACTTCATGATATTTAAAGTTTGTCCCACATAAATTTAGTGGCACACAAATCCTATTGTAATACTTCAAGCAAAATAGTGAAATTAAAATATGCCAAACAGTAACAGTGGATCCAAATGTGGCACTGCATGAAGAAGCCCAAGGTGTTAGTTTGTGCACAAGTATCAAATCAAGAGAAATTAGGTGAAGTAAACTGCACTCTTGGGACCAAAAAATTATGTTCTCACAGGGACTTAAAACACTGTAAACCTCAAAAGTTCATCAAAACTGTCTTGAGATAAGAAAAAAAAAATTAGCCAGATACAGGGCTAAATCCTTTTTCTTTAACCAATCTGCGTACCACATAAATAATGGGTTAACCTCCTTTTATCATCACTGACAACACAGGAGAGAAAAATGTGAGCATATGTGTGATACTCTCTTTGGTAAATCTTTCCCAGACAAAAGCAAAAGAGGTAACAAGAATAGTAGGCTGTGGAATCCAAATTAAAGTAATTCCTAATTATAAAGCTGAAACAAATAAGAGCTCAACGGAAGCAGATTAAATAAACACTTAAAACAGATGTATTCTTAAATTTTTCAAGGCTCTCTGGAAATAAGACCTTCTTGACCTTCTTAGTCTCCCTAGCATTTAATTCTACATTTGACAACTTATATTTAATTCTAAAAATGAAAGAGGTTAAAAAAAAATCTTCCTTGTGTTTATTTAACCAAATATTCTTTCCATTTATAGTCTTTTAGGAAATAGAAAACATGTCCCTTGTATTTCATTTACTTTAGAATAAAAGTGAAATAACTCATTTTTTAAAAGAATCCCATTTCCATTAGAGGTGACAAATCTTATTTCCGTAACATTTATTTCTTACATTCTCTGATCTGTCTCAAATTATCCACAGACTAAAGATGAAGTAATCAAACCAATACTACTTCTGACCTAAGGACCATCTAATTATGGCTCACATGCTCTGTAAATTAATGAAAGCTTGTTAACAGTAGTGTCCTACTTTAGATTCGTAATTGTCTAGTGTCAACTATGACAAGTTCTGCCATTATTATTCCAGGTGATGTACTCTTTGCTTTCTGGTTATTTTCAGCAATAACAATTAATAAGGATGGTTAAAAAGTAAAAGCAATTAAAAGATGAGTAAAACTACATTTTGTAATGTTGTTTTTTATATACACAAATGAATAAATCCCACCAGATTACCAAAAAAACCTGCTCAAATTATAAGATTAAATGCTCAATATTTAGAATATGATAATTCTGTAAGTAAAATACTTTCACGTGCTAAACATTGAAAACTTGAGTAAATTAAATGTTTTGTTATAGTATATTCTACTACTGTGTACTTCTGAGTTTTTTCAAATACTACTGGTATGCTAGTACACCTCAACATTGTTTATGTTCATCAACAGCACTTTTAAAAGGAGTGCTTTTGTTTTCACAGAAAACAATTTATATTAAAACAAAATCAACCTTCTGTTTTCTTTCTTTGGGCTTCTTTTTCTTTGGTGATATTTGTCCATCTTTTTCTTCATTTACTTTTTTCCTTTCTTTTTTAATCTGTTTTTGCTTCTGTTTTTCAGATTCTTCTTCTTCATCTGAACTGCTTTCTGCTTTCTTGGTTTTATGCTTAGGAATTTTCTTTGGTGGTTGCAGATTAATTCCTGCATCTGCTGTCCAGTCAGAATAGTCACTAGAGTAGTCACTAGAAGGCAAAAAGGGATTTAAAAAATATATATACCAGATATACTGTAAGACTTTGTTTTATAAAAATGTAAAGAGGGATCACAATAAAGAATATGCACAAAATAAACTAAAAATATTTCCCTGTTTTCAACTCATCACCTTCTAAACGGTTTCTTAAATTCTGTAGGCTTAACTTAAATATCTCAAAGAAGTTTTCTAAGATAAATAAGTATACAGCTTTAATTGAAACAATGAATTTAAGTGCCTTGTAATATTTTAACAAAAATATTAATTTCTGAGCACTGCATATGTTCAAAATATCATGGGGCATAAAAAAATAAGGAGCAGAGGGTCACTTTCCTCAATTCCAGGAACAGTACAAAGATAGTTTGGAATACTACAAGAGATATCAATATTGAGGAAGAGACATGGGGATTACTTTTTTGAGAGGAGGTGGGAGCTCTTGACTAGGGGAACGCCAGTGGTAGAGCACTGCTGCCTTCATGATAGCTGGATATTAAATGGGGTTGAGGTGGGGACTGTCAGAAGTATTCTGGTCCAGTAGGAAGAAGACTGCTTGCAAAATAAATACTTTATTCAGTATCTACATATACGTTAGGTACATTTTATGCTTCAAAGAATGACACGATTCTGAAAAATAAAGGCCTTTGTGTTTTATTTATCACTGCCAACCATGTTTGCTTTTCTTTTCAGTTACTTTCAAAAGACCTAGTTTTAGTGAACTGATGTTGTTGCAAAATAATCCAGTTATGTTATCTTCTGTTGTAATTTTAGTACATGAGAATATTACTTGATTTTGTACAATTTTAAAATGTAAATATAAATGCTTTAAAAAAATCTAAGTTATACTATGTTAAAATCAATAATTAGTGATGTATGACCTTACTCCTCTATAAAGATTAACACTGAAAGGACAGATTTTTCTGGAGTTTTATTCTACTACCACCACCTCATACCCCTGTCCTGAATGTCCTTAGTAGGTATCTACGAATATCTCCCCAAGAATAATCATCACAGGTAACAATCAAATAATTAAGGTGCTTTCCAGTATGATTTCATGACTTCATTTTAACTTGCAAATGATTTTAAAGAATTTAAGAAATATTTTTAGACATTACACTGGATGCATGGGAATGCATCCACAGAGCAAACAGCTATCCAAGAATAAGCTGTCCTTAACTTATGAGCATTTATTTATACTAACTCCAGCCATGGTCACGATAAATGGCACCTGCTAAATACTCACAGCTGCTACTCTCTGGAGTACTCAGCACTTACAGAAAATCTTCTGATGCTAGCATAGATCTAACTTCAAACTGCAGAACCCATCTTCTTTACAATTGCGCCTCATCTGGTGAAACCACTAATGCTCTTTCCTACAAGAACCTCTGTGTTGTCTCATGGTTTGAGATACTCTACTTCCATTACTGAGACAAAAGGGAGTTTTTCTTTCACTGCCCTGTTTCAAATATAAAAAAACTACCAGACACAACTATGCATATGTGCGTATCACTGCTGGGAGTCACTGTTGTGGGAATAAGAAAGCCCTTGATTCTAACAGTGATATAAGGAATTACAACCTCTACCTCTTGGTTTCTTTGGCAATTTTAAGAGCTACTGCTCGTGGGGAGTAAGTGTAAGGGGCTAAATATAATCACCATTCCCAAAGGCTTGGGAATGCTACCAAGGTCAGCAAAGATCACCAGCCTTGTAACAATGTGGATTGCTAGTATATATATAGGAGATAAAGGAATCCTCACTTCCATGGTCAAATGGGGTAAGAATAACAGGAAGAGGAAAGCTTATTCTCATTGCTGAAAGAAATAATTTATCATTCAACAAATTACACTATCTCATTGCTTTCATAATTTAATGCTCATGTATTTCTCAAAACCGGTAATACATTTGTGGTTCAGTACTACAAATAATAGTATTCAGACAATAAAATATCAACTAAGAAGGCTAAAAGCATTTTGTAGATCTAGTTTCAATAACCAACATTTTTTTCTTACCAGATAAAACATGTCAGAAAGAAAATGTCCTAAAATTTGGACAACTACAAAAAGATCTCTGAAGAAGAACCAACTTTAAACCCAAAGAGATTCTGAAATGTGTTGCTGAGAATTTTAAGCTTTCTAAAGATTTTGTATTACATGTGGAGAAACAGAAATTCACTGAATTACCTAGAACTGCCATCACTGTGCCATGCTCGCTCTTCTTCTTCAGATGTCCCACCACTGACAGCAACAACTTCACCTTCCTAAGAAATATTTCACACATATTTTAATTTTACAAAATAACATTCTAGGATTATTAGAAAATAGCAGTGATATCTAATAGTACCAATCACATTAGGGTATTTTCAACAATTAAAACCCGATTTTAATTATTTGTAAAACATAGATCTTATATTTTAATACAAAATTATTAAATGTATCCAAATCATTAAATGTATCCAATGAAAAATGTATCCAATGAAATAATACCTATTAATATTGGATACAGAGCAATCTCTCAGATGATTAACATATTGAGAAGCTTAAATTAGGAGTTTACATTTTACTTATTGTCATCATTATTATTAAAAATAGCTTTATTACACACACAAAAAAGAGTATTCCAACTTTGATATTATTTTAAACAAGTGGTAGAGGATTAAAAACTACCCAAAGACTGTTTCTCTTTAGTAAATATTCTTTGCTCAACATAGGATAGTCCAGTGAAGCCATTTTCTCTATAAAAATCGTATTGGGCGCCTGGGTGGCTTAGTTGTTAAGCATCTGCCTTCGGCTCAGGTCATGATCCCAGGGTCCTGGGATCGAGCCCCACATCAGGCTCCCTGCTCAGCGGGGAGCCTGCTTCTCCCTCTCCCACTCCCCCTGCTTGTGTTCCCTCTCTAGCTGTCTGTCAAAAAAATAAAATCTTTAAAAAAAATTTGTTTTTCGGTGTCACAATACCTTATTCAATTTCTCCCTTGCTCAAATAAAACTTTACACTCCAATAAAAATAACATCAAATTAATTAAGCTTTTACTATATTACAGAAGCTATTCTAAGCATGTGTATACATCATCCCATTTGATCTAGACAAAACACTACTGGGATAGGAAGCAGTTATTTAAACAAAAGAATTAAAGCTTAAAAAGGTTAAGAAATTTACCCTGTACAACACAATTAATGAGCAACTAAGCTACTCCAAAGTTTAGACTACTCTCCACAAGAATGGTTCAGTGTTATTACTTGCTGGGCACATTCAAAGAATTTTTCAAAATGATTAATAGGATGTATTCCTTTATTAATTAAATAAAATAGCATATCCTGGGAGAAAAGTTTTCTCTTTTTGATGTTTTAATAATGAAGAATGTGTATTACACAGCTATTCCATAAAGTTTTGAAAACTAAGCAAATACAAAAAGATCAAAATCCAACAGTAAATTTTAGTTAGAAAATTTAATCTCTGCTCAATATAACTAAAAAAAAAGAATGTAAACAAATGATCTGATTATTCCCATCCTTACTATACATATTACTTCTTTAAATGGAGAGAAAAGAAATGTACTTCTGTATTCTTAGTACAAAATTAAAAGGTACTAGACCGAAGTACAATCTATTTGAATAAAAAAAAAAAGGATTCTTTCCATTAATTAATATAATGTGCTCAAGATGATATTCTGTTCTCAATGTACTCCTCTAGAAATTTAATTGCTCTAAAAGGATGTTAAAATATAAGCAAATTAGTTTTGAAGACAAATGAAGGATTTAGTTAACCTTTTATGTAACAAATGTACCTGGAAATACATAAGGTTCTAATAAGCTGAATCTTATTTAAAGTTACAGGAACATATTATTAAAAGAATCAGGGCGACTGGGTGGCTCAGTTGGTTAGGCGACTGCCTTCGGCTCAGGTCATGATCCTGGAGTCCCGGGATCGAGTCCCGCATCGGGCTCCCTGCTCAGCAGGGGGTCTGCTTCTCCCTCTGCCCTCTTCCCTCTCATGCTCTCTGTCTCTCATTCTCTCTCAAATAAATAAAATCTTAAAAAAAAAAAAAAAAAGAATCATACTAAATCTTTCAAAAATGAAACATTTTATAGAGGCAAATAACTAGCTCACATATATTTTATGTTTTATGCGTATATCTAAACTGTCATGTATCAGATTTATGTTATTAGTATATTTGGTCCTTTTTACCAGATTGGACATATCATTTTGACCTGTCCATCCTAGGACCTAAAGCCACTGGAGAACAACTTTTCAGTTGCGGTTAGCATTCTCTCAAGTCTGAGTTTTATTGCCATGTCTACAGAAAATATACTCAGAGAATTTCCATATATGTCTAACACTGTTCATAAATGTATAATAGTCAATAAGATCATAGTCTTTGACCTAACTGGGAGAGGGGGTGATCAGGAGGGGAAGGGAGATGTTGTTAAGTATTTGTGATTGCAAATTGATTTCCCTTGTTGAAAGAATATGTAATTTTAGAGACAAGATATTTATGGAAATAATTATATATAAGGAAAATTTAAAATAAATTGAGAGGTTATAAACTGGTACAGAGATCAAAAACTAACCGAAATTATCAGATGTCTATTAATTAGTTATTATAGTTAGAGACTAGAGCTTCATGGTACTATTTTATCTTATTTTATTTTTTTAAGATTTTATTTATTTATTTGACAGAGAGAGACACAGCGAGAGAGGAAACACAAGCAGGGGGAGTGGGAGAGGGAGAAGCAGGCTTCCCGCGGAGCAGGGAGCCCAATGCGGGGCTCGATCCCAGGACCCTGGGATCATGACTCGAGCCGAAGGCAGCCGCTTAACAACTGAGCCACCCAGGCGCCTCTCATGGTACTATTTTAAAAGCTTGGCTTTAGAGTAACAGGACCCTGGGTTTAATTTCTGCACGACCATTTAATAGTTAGGTACATAGGTAATCTAAACATCTTTGAACCTCAGATTCAATAAAATTGGAATAATTAATTCATATGCATTTGTTTTGTGAATTTGACATAATGAATATGTGTGCCATGCCTGGAACATACAAAACAGGTCTTCAGTAAATGGAAGCTATCACTATTATTTTAAGACCTAGAAATACCACCTTTGAGTTTCATCTATAAATACATCAATGAATACAAAGAACAACAGTCATACTTAAAAAAAGTTAAACTGGAAACAAATTTATAAATGTGCTGAGATCTTACATCTGAAGAACTAGTGCCATTTTCTATCTCTTCTGAAGGTCTAGGAGTCTCCTCCAAAGCAGATCTTGTACGGTAATTGTGTTGATTTGCCTGCTGCCGTTTGGATTCTCCAAGATCCAGGAAATGCTCATGAGCATGATTCTGAAAAAGTAAATTAAATTCATTTAAAGTAGCATTAAAGAGCATGCTTTTACTTTAGAAGTTGTATATTTTTTAATTACAAAAAATCCACTCATATTTAAGATAATCATATAAGTGGACCATGGTACCAATTCAAATATTTTAACATTAAGTTAAATCACAGGTAAGTATGTTGAAATTCACTTGCTGGCTTAATAAACTATAAAAAAATTTTTCTTTCTGATTAAGTGATACAGACTAAGGGATTCGTAATAACAGACTAACAAATTCTCCTATACCCACACTAAACCTGTAGAACAGATATGAGAGGACCATGAGCTGTGAGGCATATGTAATAGGCAGAGGCAAAACGGAAACCAAAATGGTGGTCACAAAACTACCCTGCCACTATGAGGCTAGGACACCAGTTGGCTGGCTATCTTTCCTCTGCTACAGAATGAATATAGCAAATGAGAACACAACTAACAAACAATCATCAAAAAAACTGATAAAGTCCAACGTGGTGACAGACATGAACTCAACAAACACAAGAATTCACACCTGAAAAAGAAACTTGTGTCTATATATAAAAAGAATAAAGATTACTCTCAAAAAAAGACTGACATCAGATTTATATATATATCATAAATACACATCATACAATAAGAAAATCTTTAAAATGACAGAAAATAACTTTGGATCTATAACTATATCCTCACTTTTTTTTTTTCCCTTCTCATTAAAGTTTGTTTTAATGGGTCTCAAAATTCTGTGACAGATTTCTGGCCAAGTTGTTTCCATTATAAAGTACTGATTGATTGATTTACTTATTTATTATTTTAAGGATTTATTTATTTATTTTAGAGGGAGAGCACCAGCGGGAGAGGGAGAGAGGATCTCAAGCAGACTGCGCTGAGCGAAGAGCCCAACTTGGGGCTCAATCTCATCACCCTGAGATCATGACCTGAGGCAAAAGTAAGAGTCAGACGTCTAACCGATTGAGCGACCCAGGCGCCCCTAAAAAGTACTGATTTAAAAACTAATTACCTTAAAATTGCTGCACACTCGCACAAACCAAATGATCCACGAAAGGTTCTTTTCTTCAAGGTTTTATGATGCATCATTATTACTAAACAGTTTCTTAATATTAAACTTAATGGTGAATTAAGACAAATAGTTCTGAGATCACTCTTCTATCACTGATTAAGATAAGGTGGCAGGTATTATGGAAAATATTTATTTAGCTTTCCGGGCAGACTTGGTGACCTTGCCAGCTCCAGCAGCCTTCTTGTCCACTGCTTTGTTTACACCCATAGTAACTGTCTGTCTTATGTCACAAAGAGCCAAATGACCCCGAGGAGGATAGTCAGAGAAGCTCTCAACATACATGGGCCTGCCAGGAACTATATCAACTATGGCAGCATCAACAGATTTCAAGAATTCAGGGCCATCTTTCACCTTCCTCCCAGAACAGCAATCAATCTTCTCCTTTGGCTCAGCAAACCTGCAAGCGATGTGAAACTGTACAATTCAGCACAGGTGTATAGCCAGCGCTGATTTGGCTTGGATGACTCAGGATAATAACCTGAGCTGCGAAGCCAGCTGCTTCCATTGGTGGGTTATTTTTGCTGTCAGCAGTCATACTGCCATGGCAAGCATCTTTTATAAACATGTTCTTGATATGAAAGCCACATTAGCCCCAGGAAGAGCTTCAATCAAAGCTTCATGGTGCACACATTTCAACAGACTTTACTACAACTGTAATGGTGACTGAAGCTAAGGTGACCACCATCACAGGTTTGAGAATACCCATCTCCACTTGGCCCACAGGGACAGCACCAATACCACCCAATTTTGCGGACATGATATAGGAGCAGGCACAAGTGTCTCTCAGTTGGATAAGTTGGTGGCAGGATGTCCAGAACAAGAAGCATGGTTCCACTGGCACCGTCATCTTTACAGGTAGACTTTCCATCCCTTGGACCAATGCACATTAGCACTTGCTTCTAGCATGTACCATTCCAACCAGAAATAGGCACAAATGTTACTATATGGAGATTATAGCCAATTTTCTTAAAATAGGTGCTGATTCCTTAAAGATTTCTTCATCTCTCTCCTTCTGGCTCTGGGGTGCTCAATGGAATTCATTTTGTTAACAGCAAATAAGAAGTGTAACATTAGTCAAGTTCACATTCATTTGCAGGCGATTTTCTTTTTCTCTCCAGAAACTTTTAGCATGTTGTGTTGTTTTCAAATCTCATTATAATGTGCTTAGTTGAAGTTTTAAATTTTTAAATTCTATATTATTTTTTCCTTATTTATCCTGTTTGAGACATGATGTCTTTTCTTATTCATCCTCTTTGGCACACCAGCCAGAGGTTAATTTTAGGAAAATTCTGGTTCATTATTTTTTCAACCCTTTCCTTCCTCTGTATTTTCTCTTCTTCAAAGACTCATTAAGTACTGCTTATACTACTACTTCTAATCCTGTGTGCTCTCTCTACATATATCCACATACATATTACATAAATACATATGTTTGCTTTTTATACTTCCTTATTCTTTCCTTTCTTTCATCCCCTGTTGGTACATTCTGGGAGAGTTCTTCAACTTGAATTTCCAGCTTACTCATTTTTCAGTGTCTTACATTCTCTTCTAGTTCTCTATTTCAATAATGATGTGTTTCATCCCAATATATCTAATAGGATCCTCTACAGAACTGCTTTTCCTTACATTTCTAATATCCCCTCCTAGCTCTAAGAATATGCTATTTCAAATATCTGTACTGTGTATCCCATTAGTTTCCCTGTGTAAGTCATGTAAATCCATCTACAGTGTGGTTTTGTTCCTCCCATCATGGTTTGGCTTCACAAGTGCACTGAGGTGCTGATATTGCACTAAGAAGGAGAGAGAAAAGAGCAAAACTCTAGGTCTTGCTTTGTACTCCTAAAAAAGATTCTGGATGTGCACTTCAAGACCTATATAATACTGCATCTGAATTCAACCATTCCCTGTTAATCCATCCACCTCCACTCTCCGCTTCCTTCTGTGGTTGTGGAACCAGTCTTATCACTAGAACCCTGTCCTCACTTCAGCCCTACTCTTGTCTAAACAGCTGCTAGTAATAGCCAAGTAAGATAAAAGACATTTTCACATACAAGGATAAAAGATTCACTCCACCTGGATTTTCTCTAAAAGGATCACTGAAGGACTTTCTAATTTTGTAGAAATTTTGGGAAATCGTAAAGGTATAAAAAGGAAATACTGTTCAACTATAATAAATTTTGAGTAATATGTGAAGAATGTAATGTACACCTGCTTCTTTCATTTAACATAAATATATTTACCTACAATCCAAATGCATTAATTAAAAATTGCTATTTGTTCCATTTTGTAAAGCTTTCTCCTCAATTTCATATTTCTTGAGGATAAATTCCATGTCAAAGAACATTAATGTTTTTAATGCTTTCATAAATAATACAGTGGAAGGGAAAGCTGGCTTTCAACCAACACTTGTTCTCTTTTTGCCGTACATAAAAAGTTTCTTTGTCAGAATTTCATAGGACTAAAATTCTGGTCAATGGGATATTTGGCACAATGTTGCAGAGCAACTTCAAAGAACGTTCTTCAATAGAGCATATGCGCCCTCTGCACATTTTTGACTTGGTCCTCCATCCTTCAACCGTGAATGAGAAAGCTGGTATCTTGAGGCAGGAATTCAAATTCACACCCGAGAGAATTGGAAAAATGAAAGAGCTTCAGGTCTCAACATCATCATACTGGGTCTGGACCAACTGACTGAGGCTTTTACATCAGAGATAAATATTATATCCATTTATTTAAGCCACTGTAAATTTGGGACCAAACCTGCTGCTAAAAATTGTATTACTACATTATAACTGTTTTCTAAACAGTTTTTGTATTAATTTATAATTCCCACATGCAGAGCATCTTTTATTATTAGAAGAAAAAACACTGCAGCTCTGGGATGAAAGATGGCCATCTCATAATTTGTACACCCGTTTGTCTTCAAACCTTTATTTTCATAAAATTTGAAAAACAAAAAATGAGGTCATAAAAATTACTATTCTACTTGTTTTTTTCACTTAAAAATATATCATGAACATTTCTCTAAGGCAATGGAGTTCTAACTCATTTCATTAAAAAGCTGCATGAACAGACATTTTTCCGAAGAAGACATCCAAATGGCCAACAGACACATGAAAAAGTGCTCAACATCGCTCGGTATCAGGGAAATCCAAATCAAAACCTCAGTGAGATACCACCTCACACCAGTCAGAATGGCTAAAATTAACAAGTCAGGGAACAACAGATGTTGGCGAGGATGCAGAGAACCCTCCTACACTGTTGGTGGGAATGCAAGCTGGTGCAGCCACTCTGGAAAACAGAGGTTCCTCAAAAAGTTGAAAACAGAACTACCCTATGACCCAGCAATTGCACTACTGGTTATTTACCCCAAAGATACATATGTAGGGATCCAAAGGGGTACGTGCA
>NC_138376.1:58282487-58407422 GCF_054177405.1 Leptonychotes weddellii
GCCATCAAAAGGAATGAAATCTTGTCATTTGCAATGACGTGGATAGAACTGGAGGATGTTATGCTGAGCGAAATAAGTCAATCAGAGAAACACATGTATCATATGACCTCACTGACATGAGGAATTCCTAATCTCAGGAAACAAACTGAGGGTTGCTGGAGTGGTGGGGGGTGGGAGGGATGGGGTGGCTGGATGATAGACATTGGGGAGGGTATGTGCTATGGTGAGCACTGTGAATTGTGTAAGACTGTTGAATCACAGACCTGTACCTCTGAAACAAATACATTATATGTTTAAAAAACAGAAGAAGATAACAGGAAGGGAAAAATGAAGGGGGGGAAATCAGAAGGGGAGACAAACCATGAGAGACTGTGGACTCTGAGAAACAAACTGAGGGCTCTAGAGGGGAGGGCTGTGGGGGGATGGGTTAGCCTGGTAATAGGTATTAAAGAGGGCACGTACTGCATGGAGCACTGGGTGTTATACGCAAACAATGAATCATGGAACAATACATCAAAAACTAATGATGTAATGTATGGTGATTAACATAACATAAAAAAAAAAGCTGCATAATATTCCTTGGGTAAACAGATACCATGACAGCCTACCTCTTTTCCACCAATGGACACTGAAGTCATTCTAGTTGTTGCTACCGGAGAAACTATAAATATTGAGTGTACAGACACACATATATGTATATAGATTCACATCAGTACTTTTCTATAAAAAAAAACTTTGAAGAAAAGTACAACTATTGGATTAAAAGCAAGCATATCTTTTGATTTTAATAGATATTACCATATTCTATCCAAAAAGTGGTAGCAAAACAAACTCTCACCATCACTATATGAGTTTACATCCCCATATCCTTGGATTCTGAGCAAAGGAAAAAACCCAACCAACCAACCAGCAACAACAAAAAACCCCCCAGAAAATGAAAGATTACCTCAGATTATACTAATGGGAACCTTTGTGGGGTCCTACTGATCCCAGGGTATGATACCCTTGATAAAGGAAAATATAAAATAGCAAAGGACTACTTGAGTCCTTTAAAAAGAAGAGTCACAAAATAAAAATAGAGTTCTAGAAAAGGACACTAATATACAGGTTTAAGGAACTCAAATAGAAAGAGAAAGGAGAACAAAGCAGGGTCAAGAGACCAGTTATTTTTTGTTTAGATAGGTGCTTAGACGGTGACTTGTAAATGAAAAGATGATCCGTAGTTTACCTCAATTCTGAAGCTTTCAAACTAAGGTGGTTTGAGAAAGAAAAAGAATGGAAGAATGGATAATTGTGATTCCTTGACACTCAAGGAGATAAATACACATCTTTCCCAGATTAGGGCATAAACCAACTAAAATCCATTGGATCCCAAAGTTTCTCCAGAGTAGGATGACAGAGAAACCAACAAGGCAAACTAATAGAAACAACTTACTTCTTTTAATGGAGAAAATAAGAACTATTATTTATAGGAGCATAGCTGACTTACCTATAGTAACAGTTGTAAAATAGAAAAAAAGAAAAAATAGGACCAAAAAACCCAAAACCAAGAAACTGTTTTAGAGTATACAACCAATGACAGAGCTAAAAAAATAAAAAATCTTGCTTAGGCTTATGATATAATTTATTAAATTTAATGGGCATGTTAACAATTGGCATTTGGGGAAAAGGTATACTAGAAGGCAGTAAAATAAAAAAATTAAAGTGGTAACAGATAACCTAAAGAGATAATCAAGAATTAACTATATCAACTTTATTTCATTATTCTTTTTACAATGTTAACATTTTTAATTACAAGAGCCTTAAAGTAGTCACTATACTTATGAAGCATAGTATTAAACATAAAATTACTATTTACCTTTGCAACAGAGGGTATTTTATTTTCTTTTGGAACAGTAAGGTGTTTTCTTTTCTCTTCTGATCTATAAGTTTTTATTTCTTCCTCTCCCTTTGCAGTTCTCCATTCTTCCTGCCTACTGAAAGAGAATTAAAAGCCATGCATGTTAATCTAAACTTTTTACAACTGATTTCACTCTGAAAGGCATGTTCAGTGTCAGAGAGGGAATGCTACTCCTGATGTTTTCTTTTCAAATGGAGGCATGTGATAAAGATTCCTGAGTTTAAGTGCATAGATTGTTAACTCTGGACATTTGGCATTAAATGACTGGAATACTGGAAAGACAGACTATTTGAATTTGATACTACTGCTTCTGTTTATGGTCTCTGGCAAATCAAGTATTCAGTACTGGGAACATGGTTCCTAAGGTAATGCTCTAAGGGTTAGAAATTGGATTTATTTTTTTAAATTATGTCAGTGTAGGGCTGTGATAATCTCTTATGCCATACGGATAGCTAGAATCTTAAAAAAAAAAAGAGGCACAAGAGAACCTTGAGGTTGAATTAATGTAACTCCTAAAGCCCCGAAAGAACTATATTCTCTCCAGTGAAAAGCAGGTCTGGCTTCAGCTACTGAAAAAACTTCAACTCGTTGCAGGCACCGAGCTGAAAGTGAGCAACAGAAAAAGTTGAGAAACGTTGTGAACTTTAATTTCATGGAATCTGAACTTACAAGGGCAAGAGAATTTTATTTTTTACTTTAATTCCTTACAACTTTAAAGTTTTTGACCTGCAGGGGTATTTAATCTTTGAACTTTAATTTTTCCCTGGAGATTTCAGTTGGAAGGGAGTTAATATTCAAACTTGAAAGAATACTACAATGTTGATATTTTATTACTAGAGTATATTAATGTCATTTCACTTAATTGCAGAATCTCTAGCACAGCTGGTAATAATTCTCAATGGAATATAAAATGAGTAAGTTTAAATCTTGTGAAAAGAATGGCCTTGATTTAATTTGTTTCACCATAATTTTTTATTCTTTAATTAAACTTTTATAACTGTAGATTCACATATAGTTTTGAAAAATAATACAGAAATTCCTTGTCTCCTTTACCCAGTTTCCCCTAATAGTAGCATCCTGCAAAACTATAGTACAATATCACAACCTTGATGTTGACATTGATACAATGCACCAGTACTATTCAGAACCCAGTTATACTTCTACTCATGTGTGTATGTATATTTAGTTCTATTCAAGTTTATCAATGTGCAGGTTTGTGTATCCATTACCCCAGATAAGATACAGAATATTTCCATCACCACAAAGATCCCTTATGGTGTACTTTTCATAATCATACCCATACCTTTCTCTCTTCCCCCTCAACCCTTCCTCTCCACAAGGTCTAGCAATCACTAATCTGTTCTCTACCTCTTAGAGGTATTTTAAGAATAGTCCATAAGGTATGTAAACCTTTGAGATTGGTTTCTCACTCAGCATAATTTCCTCAAGATTTATTCAATCTGTTCTATCAATAGGTTGGTTGTTCCTTATTATTGCAGAGTAATATTCCACGGTGTGGATACAATACAGCTAATCTTTTTAACTATGTACTCATTAAGGACATCTGGGTTGTTTCTATTATTGGCTATTACAAATAAAGCTGCTATACACTTATGTACAGGTTTTTGTGTGAACATAAGTTATCATTTCTTTGGGATAAATGTCCAAGAGTGCAATCACTGAATAATACAGTAGTTATACATTTAGGTTTTTAAAAAAGTGCCAAACTGTCTTCCAGAGTGGCCACAATATTTTACATTTCCCCCAGTAATGCATGAGTGATGCAGCTTCTCCACTACCCTCCTTAGCACTGGGGGAGGTTACTATATTTTGGCCATTCTGATAGGTTTATAGAGATTATTTCCATGTGGTTTTAATTTGTATTTCAATAATGGCTAAGGATGTCGAGTATCTTTTCAAGTACTTATTTCCCACTGCATATCCTCTTTAATGACATGTCTGTGTCTTTTGCCCATTTTC
Source organism: Leptonychotes weddellii (assembly GCF_054177405.1). NCBI lineage: Eukaryota > Metazoa > Chordata > Mammalia > Carnivora > Phocidae > Leptonychotes > Leptonychotes weddellii. Next base: position 58,286,368 of record NC_138376.1, read on the forward strand.
TGACTGGATTTTTAAATTTACTGTTGTTTGTTTTTTTTTCTTTTTTAAAAAAGATTTTATTTATCTGACAGAGAGAGAGAGAAAGAGCACAAGCAGGGGGAGCAGCAGGAAGAGGGAGAAGGAGAAGCAGGCTCCCTGTTGAGCAGGGAACCCGATTCTGTGCTTGATCCCAGGACCCTGGGATCATGACCTGAGCTGCAGGCAGATGCTTAACCGAGCCACCCAGGCACCCCTACTGTTCAGTTTTGAGAGTTCTTTATATATTACAGATAATAGTCTTTTGTTGGAATCCAATCAATGTGACTGGATTTAATTTTAATTAATGTAACAGGTCTGACCCACTTAAGAGCTTTCTAAGGGCAAACTGTAAACTACCTATGAGGGGGGCATAGCCCAGGAACATTCTCAAAGTTAGAGTACTAAGTATTGGGGGCAAAGCTCCAGGAAGGTCAAATATCCTTTGAAGTCATGGTCATAGCCCTGCTTGACCATTGGCTCAATGGTTAAGCTCAATGAAAAGGGATAAAAAGGTAAAGAACATATGGAGAGAAACAAATCTTCCCCGCTCCTCCTATTTCCTTCCATGTATAGGGACCTTCATTACCAACTAGCAACTCACTCCTGGCCTCTTAACCTCCTTGCTCATTCTTCTCCAGGGGAAGAAGTGAACTAATTAATTGGTGTGCTCTGGAAGGAAAAACCAGCTTAGTATGGCCCAGTCCTATGCCCTTATTTGCAATGTATACATTTTGTCCTGCATTTTAAAGACCCAAACCCCATTGCCTCACATGGGAAGAAATACTGTGATCCAGTGCTACCTGTGTTTGGGGTTCAGGACTAGGAACACACTTTCATGCAGATGAAAGCCACATCCTTCACAGTTACATCAATAACAAAAAGTACCATTCTGATTTCATCTCTTATTCTCTTGTATGTTCACTTCCTTTAAAACTATTAAGATGGGTGTTACTTATTGCACCCCCTTCAAACCTTAACATTAAAATTAAAAAATGGACAGGGGCACCTGGGTGGCTTTGGCTCAGGTCATGATCCCAGGGTCCTGGGATTGAGTCCCGCATTGGGCTCCCTGCTCTGCCAGGAGCCTGCTTCTCCCTCTCCCACTCTCCCTGCTTGTGTTCCCTCTCTCTCTCTCTCTCTGTCAAATAAATAAAATCGTAAAAAAAAAAAAAATTAAAAATGGACAAAAATCCAACTAAAAATATATTGTAAGAGTTAATTTTTTATTAAGGACATCTGGGTATACTTGTTATCACATAAAGTTGTTGTTCAAATTTATACCTTATTTGTATAATTAATCTTAAATCCTAACACAAATTTGAAGTACTGTCCAATCAAAAAGCATAAACTATATAAACACTGATGTTAAAAGTGTTTTTTAAATTATACAATTACTATATCTTTTGAGTTTAAGAACTAGAAAAATCCTAAAATCAAATTTACATTTTGATCTTCATGTTTCTTATTATATACTATGTACAGTTGACCCTTGAATGGGTTACAACTATCTGGGTCCACTTACATGTGGATTTTTTATACTACAGTACTGTAAATGCATTTTCTCTTCCTTCTGATTTTTTTTTCTTTTCTCAAGCTTACTTTACTGTAAGAATACAGTATATAATACATATAGCATATAATATACAAATATGTGTTAGCTGACTGTTTGTTATCAAGGCTTCCAGTCAAGAGGAGAGTATTAGTAGTTAAGTTTTTGGGTAGTCAAAATTATATGCAAATTTTCAATTGTGCAGGGGGTCAGCATCCCAATTCCCATGTTGTTCAAGGGTCAGTATTAGTTGGATTCATATGGACCACATTCATGAATATTTGCATTACTAAATCACAAGGAATCATAAGGAACGGGATATAAAGTTCCTTTACAACACAGACCTTGAGAATAGAATTATATCAATATTTAATTTATAAATGTATACATTCAAATATAAAAAATAATCATTAAAGAATCATTTTAATATATAAAAAATGTTTATGTAATGTATTACCAACAAATAATGCCATGTATTTTCACTATGAAGTATCTGAATATGGTATGGTTTGTAAAATCTATAAAAAATTATAACAAACTTCATGAAACGTGTTTTAAGATGCAGTTAAACAAGACAAACTAAGATTTAAACATGCTACTCACCTTAACACATCCCCCCCCACATCTTTTACATGAATTATTCCAGAAAAGGACATGACTGAAACTTAATTTTCTTCCAGAGTCATGACTAATTTAAAATACTCTTAAGATAAATTTAAAATAAATTACAAACTTGAAAAGGTACTTTGAAGGCTGTAATTTAAAAATGAACATAAACAACGATGGTACATAAAACTTCACAACTCCCCTTACCTGGCTACACCGGCTGATAGCTCAGGTACCACCACCCTTCGACTCCAAGCTACCAGATCCCGCTCTGTGGCTATTTCACTTCTTGGTGCATTGCTGTGCATTTGCCGTACACCTTCAATTTGTCCACTACGCCTTAGTCCTACATTTGGTGGTGAATGAACCTCTGAGGTAGAACTTACAGAGCCTAAGTGAAAAATATGGTAAGTTCTATTTAGAAACATTAACTTAACAGAAAACAAAATCTGTATTATCTTCCACATGAAACTTTATATTATGGCAAACAATTAAATTACCAAATCAGGAACCAAACCACAGGCAAAAGTTTAATGAAAACAAAACATGGCTATTCAGTTAATTAGACAGTGAATCATAACTGTTGACAGAATTAACATGTAAAATCATTAATTTTTAAAAAATGCTTTGTATTTTGGGAAAACTACATAAGAAGCAAAAACAGACAAACCCAAGAGTATTTATGGTTCATAAATTTGCTTTAACTTTTCTCTGAAAATAACATGTGACAATAAGGGCAGTGAGATATTTGAGAATGTGGAGTGTATTCCATACATTAATGAATAAATTTATTTTTAAAGTTTTTTTAGGTTCTACATGTTTACTCTATGAAATCTGGAAGAATATACATATTTAAAGCCCCATTATCTATAGTTGGAAACCTTACGAACATTTTCTTAGGCATTACATATTTTTAAAAACATGATCATTCAGGCAGCCTAAAGTTTCATTTTATGGATGTGTCATAATTTGTTTAATCACTTCTCTACTGTTCAGAGTTTAACTGTTACAATTTTTTAAATATTTCACTTAAAGCAATCCCTCCTTACCTCTACTTAAACGGCTGGTATTACTGATACCGGCTTCACTAGAACGTCTCAGGTCTTGCTCCTGTTGCAGTCTTTGAATCATGCTGTCCAATGGGCTGATCTCCTGGTTTGCTTGCTGACTTAAAACTTGGTTCAGTCCTATATAATACCACACAAAATGCTAAGGACACTTCAGTCAACTAGTCAAACCATTTTACTTATTAAGCTCACTGAGTCTCGAATTAAACATAAATTTTGCTTGAGTACAAGACCTAAAAAGACCTAAAATGATTAACTTGAAATACACATACATACACAACCAGGAATATGCTAACTCAATCCTAATTTATTACAAACAATGACAAGGATGATAAGGTTTACCAAGTGTTTATGATTCAGGCACTCATATTATCCCCACAACAATGCAATTACACACATATTATTAACTCCACTTATAGATGAGAAGACCAAAATAACTACTCAATGTCACATATCTAGTAAATGGCAAAAGTGGGATTTCATCTTAGACCAGTTTCTTTTAAAAAAGGCAAATGTGATTACCCACTTTCTCAAAAACCAAAACAAAAAAATCTTTATTGCTTCATTTATTCAGCAAATTCTTGAGTGTCTATTATGTGTTAGGAGCTATATACCAAGGAAGTAAGGATGCAGTGGTGAATAGGACATCAAGGTCCTTGACTTCAGGCAGCTAACATTCTTATGGGAAAACTGAACAATAAACCCTTATATAAATGCAGACTATGAAAAATGTTAAAGATGATGACAGAAAGAGAAAATGGGGAGGAGAGATGGGAATTGCTTATGGTGAGTCAGAAAAGTCAAAGAAGCCCTCCTTGAGAAGGCAGCATTTGAACTAAGACTGGAAGAAAAAGAATTAGTCATCCATGTGAGGAGCAAGAAAAAGAACACCCCAGACAAAATGCAAGAGTTGGGACAAAGCCTCTGAGGTAGGGAGTAACTTGGTGTATTTTAACCCACCCTAATTTTCCAGCATCAACACTCACCTCTACCAGTCACATAGGACCACTTGACTCTTCTGCCCTCCTAACAGGATAAATACCTTTATGCTTTGGAGCTTTTATCCATAATACTCTCAATTCAAGTATAAACGTGCAAACACTAACTTATCCTTCAAGCACCAACTAAAATGGCATCTCTCTGATATTTCCTCTGTGAAATCTTTCCAGACTACCCCTGAAAGAATTAGTTGCTATCCTCTTTCATTTCCTCAAACAATATATACATCTTAGTACTCAGCCCAATATAAAAAGGAAGCCTGCTAGTTAGTTCTGCAAAAGCATGGATTGCCTTATTTAATATTATAATTCTAAATCTAGCACAATGGTAGGCATATAAAAATGTTTAATCCTGTTGAATGAATTAAAAAAATGTGTGTTAGGATATATATGAAAGCACTGCCATGAGAGAAGGGAGCAATTAATAGCAGGTGAGTGGGTATATAAGAAATGCTGTGATGAGATCAGACTTTTAGAGTGGGCTGGGAAGAGAAGATACAAAGGACATTATGAAATGAAGAATTAGTAGTAAAGAAGATACAAGGAAAGGGAAAGTTACAAGTCTTAAGCACATAATGTTATTTCATTTTATAAGAAAAAACTAAAATTCAATGGGATAACATAAGTTGTCCAAGGTCACAAAGCTAGAGAGTGGTAAAAGTAGAGGTAAAAGTTAAAATGCCTGTGGATGCTTCTTTCCTGTTATGCTGCTGGGAAAACATGTCATGTTTGAACATCAAGGAGTAATCTGATATAGCTAAAGTTGTAACTGAAGAAGCATATTTAAAGTGTATTACTCAAATATAAATGTAACTGTAAATATAACACAACTGCATTCAAGCCAACTTATCATTACAGTATCCATTATCTATTTTTACCTAATTCTAAGGGATTTCCCAAAACAAATTTTATCACAGATCTAGATTTACAAATAGAAAAATAGTTACAAATGATGCTAAAGTTTTTCAAAACGTATTTTCTTCTCTCCTATATTGTACTTGGTTAAGTCAAAAATAATGCAAGAAATGATGTTTTACTTTTAGGTTTCTTTTTTTTTTTTTTTAAAGATTTTATTTATTTATTTGAGAGAGTGAGAATGAGAGAGAGAGCGCATATGAGAGGGAGGAGGGTCAGAGGGAGAAGCAGACTCCCTGCTGAGCAGGAAGCCCGATGCGGGACTCGATCCCGGGACCCCAGGATCATGACCTGAGCCGAAGGCAGTCGCTTAACCAACTGAGCCACCCAGGCGCCCTACTTTTAGGTTTCTGTGAGAAAACTTTTAGGTTTCTGTGACCTAGAACACTTAAATATTCTATGACTCACTTTGAACCCATAATTATTGTTATAGGTTCTCTTGTGGTCCTGTACTAATAACTAGTGTCTAATTCATTTTCAAGATCAGGTACACTTTTTTTACTATAAGGGAAGCTCAGTAAGGAAGAAAGGACAATGGACTAAGAGTCAGAGCTGCATTTGAATCCCTGTGGTTCCATACACTTTAACTCAAACAAGACATATGTTGTTAAGCTTTCATTTTCTCAACTTTTAGAATAAGGATACCATAAGGATTAAATGAGATATTTATGAAAGCCCTATACAGTTAAATGGAGGAAAAAATTAATAGCCATGATAATTAAGTAGCACTGATATTTTAATAAATGAGTCCTTTCCTTATTTCCCTGTGCCTGAAACCTATTTTGAGACCTGGGCAAGATCTGATTCTATCCAGTTCCCCTCTAAGAGACTGAAGACATTTATCTTTATCTCAGTCCTATGATCAAGTCTTCTCTAATAATTTAATAATTGAGACTTCTCTAATCTGAATACCTGCCTAAATTTCTTGAATATTACCTGTTCTTAGATTCTCTGAGTTCATGCTATGTCCATGTATGAGACATTTTAGTTTCACATACTACAGACATTCAGGTCTGCTGGATTGTACTACTCTCTGCAAGTATCAGCAGAAACTATTCTTCTAATGCTTCCCCTCACCCTCCATCCTGAGTGGGCATGGCCATCTTCAAGAGCAGCCCTTCCTATCCAGTATATTCATCTTCATTGCAATTTCATGCCCAATCCTTAAAGGAAAATAAGAGATGGGTCTTCTATAATGCAGTGAGACTGGTTTTTCTGCACAGCTTACAGAATCTAAATTCATTATTTAAAAGTTACTCATTATGTATTACATCTCTTATGTGTCCTTTACATATATCTACTTAGAAATTTTGTCCATTATGCTAGAGTTCAGAACTTAAAATATTTTCATAAATTCTTCTCTTTTTAAAAAGATTTATTTACTTATTTGAGAGAAAGAATGAGAACACAAGCAGGGTCAGGGAGAGGGAGAAAGAATTCTGAAGCACTTAGGGCGGAGCCAGGCTTGGGGCCTGATCCTGTGACCATGAGATCATGACCTGACCTGAAACCAAGAGTTGGATGCTTAACTGACTGAGCCACCCAGGCGCCCCTTCGTAAATTTTTCTAGTTTAAAATATAACAAAGATTCATAAATTACAAAACTGGTTTAACCTTTCATAACGGTTTCCATTACTTTCAGTTAATAAATTAGTGCTACATCTCTTGTCAAAACGGAAGGTCTGCAGACCTTGTCTCCATTTCAACTCCCTTTTAATTCTTGAACTAATTTGACTTTCTTCCTCCATTATTTCACTAAAACAGCTCTCAACACTTTCATTTCTACCTTACTTAAAATTTTTAAAAGTTGATCATTTCTTAAAACAATCTTCAACATGAATAAGACTATCTAGTCTTATTCTCTCTTTCACATACTACTTTTCCCTTTAATAACATTTATCACAAGTTTTAACTATTTGTTTATAACTGTGTTTATTAATCTTACTCCATGAGAACAAGGATTGTGTCTGATTAATTCCCTACTGAATACCAGTTTAGCAGGTGTCTAGAGAAGATGAATAAATAAATGACCAAGATTATTGCTTTAACTCTCCAATGTTTCTTAATTCTTACAGTACATAATTCAGCATTGTTTAAAGGACTTTAAAGAAATTCTTAAAAATAATTTTACTTCTCATTTGTTCAAAACAGTAACAAAGCTTTACCCAATTAGCAATTTTATAAGACATCATTAGAAATGGAAAATTTGGTTGTCTATGAAAATGTGCATTTACCTGAGGAAGTTACTCCCATCTGAGGGATGAGTTGCTCCTCCCTGCAATTTTCACGACCAGGAACTAATCTCTGATATCTTGATGGATGAGGATTACCATCAACATCAACCAAAAAAGGGGGAGGCATGAGATGAGGTGCTTGCTGAGTCTGTTCATCTAATACAAAATTGTTGGCATCACGAATAAGGGGCCGATAATCACTATGAAAGAACATCTGATCTGCTATCTGTAAAAAAAAAAAAGGCCCATAAAAGATTGGAAAAATAAAAATTTATCATTATAAATTTCTAATGGAAGGCAATGTCTTTTTTTTTTTTTTTTTAAGATTTTATTTAGAGTAGGAACACAAGCAGGACGAGTGGGAGAGGGAGAAGCAGCCTTCTGGCTGAGAAGGGAGCACGATGCGGGACTCAAATCCCAGGACTCCGGGACCACGACCTGAGCTGAAGGCAGATGCTTAACAACTGAGCCACCCAGGCGCCCTGGAAGGCAATGTCTTAATGTAAATCATGGTATTAAGCAACAACATAAAAAAATATTCTTTTCTTGAGTTAATGGTAAATAAGTCTTTATTACACTTCTACATTAAATTTTATTATCAGAAAAGCAGCTGCTTTGAATTTTCTCTGCAACAAGGAAAAGACTATACATAAAATGCTAACATGATAATTAAAGTTGTGTAATTTCAAATTAAATGGCAAAATCAAATCTAGGTATAAATCATTCAGTGGTACTACTACTACTTTCATAGAGCTACCATGCATTATCTTATTTTTTAAACTATTAAACATAGTAATTACCTGTTTTGGCATTTTGCAAAGGGAAATCACTCAATTAATTTATTCTTTGAATTAAACTCCAATGAAATCACTTACACAATTTAAGAAAACCCTTAAGTATACAATAAATGTTGACTTATATATTAACATAAAAATCAACATGGCATGATCTTCCAAGAGTTGATGAGCCTTTTCCCTAGATTTTTTGAAATAACACAAAATTATTTATATGAACTCATGCCTGACACATCTGTAACTTCAAAAAAAAATTTTTTTTTAAGATTTTTTTATTTATTTGACAGAGAGAGACACAGCGAGAGAGGGAACACAAGCAGGGGGAGTGGGAGAGGGAGAAGCAGGCTCCCCGTGGAGCAGGGAGCCCGATGCAGGGCTTGATCCCAGGACTCTGGGATCATGACCTGAGCCGAAGGCAGATGCTTAACAACTGAGCCACCCAGGCGCCCCTGTAACTTCAAAATTTTATTGGTTTATTTGGAATTTCTTAAACTATGAACTATTCAATTTTTAGGTCTTTTAATCACTAAGATAAGCTCTTTAATATTTAAAAATATTAGCTATTATCAGTAGACCATATATTTTTGAGAACCTCATTGAAAGCTACAGATTTATACCCCAGCCTGCTCTTGCAGGCTACGTAGTTATTCCTTCTTGAAATGTAAAGATGATTAAATAAGATCTAATTATTATCTAATGTCTGTTACAGAGAATAGGACTTTAAGAACTGCTGTGTTCACCCTCCTCTCTAAAACTTAAGTCTCTAGAATACTTAAAATATGAGTGATTCTTCAAGCTTGAGACTGAAAGCATAAAAATGATGCTCACCCACTCCCGAAGAAATACAATCCCTAACCATCCATGAATTTAAAACAAATAACCAGGAAAAAAAAAAAGATACAGAATCATCATACGCTACCTTGTCATATTTACTACTGGAGCCAAAGCCAAAAATTAGAAGATGTCCATGAGAGTCTGTGCATGCAAAATGCTGACCATCAGGAGAGCATTTGCAGTCAAATACCGCACCATGTCCTTGCCCTTCGATCTGAAATATATTTAACCAACAATCAGAAAGTTGCCATTAAAATATAAAGAACTGGTCACTGCCGTTACTAAAATTTTATGATAAAAGAGATGTAGAAGTATACATCCCAATGAAGTGAAGGTTAAGTATAACAGAGTAGAGTAACAAAATTTGTGAATATTCATGAAAAGTGCCAGATTAATAGCCTTGAAAAACAAAGTGTTCTCTTTATGCACACACAGACCAGACACAATTCAGGAAATAAAACATCAATTTCCCCCACCCATAGAATTCTGCTTCATGTCTTTAAGCCACATTTACAATGTAATTGCACCTTACATTCCATCTTATCTGCATTTAATCAAGCCCTTTCAGCAAAGGCTGACAATGTGTCGTAACTGCAGCGATTTTTTTTGTTAACTCTTGGAAGTAGTAGCCAGAGATCATTGCTCACAAGACACTAAATTTTTTTCTTTTTGGTAATAAATTCCCTTGATGGTCTGACTCATCTTTTAAATGGTGAATTTCAAAGGTTAAAGAAAAGGTTTTTTTTACCTGATAACTGTTTTCTGTTTTCCAGTTCCATTAATCCAGAACGAATGGGTTTCTCCCTGCAACCTGTCAATCAAACAGAGGTGGCCAATCACCACTCTGAATTTTTTTTGCTCTCAGTGCTTCTTCAGACTATGTTCCAGTTGAAACTTCTGTAGCAGTGTTCTGAAAGAGGTAAAAGTTCTAGCCTATCTAAAGCACATCTAGGGACTGAATTTCAGAAAACAACTAAAATAGGGAGTTGACTCCCTAACAAATAACAACTAAGGATGATTTTCAACAAATGCGATTGGATTTCTGGATTAGCAGAATCGGAACACACACACATTATCAGGTAAGAAATACCTCCTCTCTGTTCCGGTATCCACTGATCTAGAACAACTGAATTTTACTAGCAATATCCCAATATTCCAGGAAATGCTTAGAAAAGAGAGAAGTGGTAATTTTCTTTCTTTAGTGTTAAAAATATGGCACAGGGATGGATGTGCAGTTCACCAAATATGGAAGTGAAATTAAAATTTAGAAGAAGAATAGTTGATTTCTCAAGGAAAGTTTGCATTTTGGTCAAAAGAGAAACTATCACTCTAAAAGAAAGGGTTCTGCCTAAGAAGTTAATATATTATCACAAATGGTGCTGACTCAAAAAGAAAACTAGTTTCTCTTTAGAGCTTGTTGAAAAGAGGGAAAGAGTACACTGGTGTAATGTATTTTGGATAGTGATAATAATGGAAAAGAAATAAGAGTAACTTTCCTTAAAATTCATCATATGGAAGAAAATCGGTAAACTAACGACTAATACACTTAAAGATTTACCATACAAGCAAGAAAATGAATCATAAGTGAAACAGGATCATTTCTTGGTTGTGAAGAAAGTTGGAGGAAAAGACAGGAGACAAAGGGAACGGATTCCAAGTCTAGCTTAAAACTATTCAAAAACGAGAAAGAACTATTTCTCCAAATTAGCATACAAGCATTAGTAAATATATGTATCTTAGAATTTGCCAAAAATGAGATACTACAAATGCAGAAATGTCAGGATCCAGGTCTCTTTTTCAATGTTTTCTAGGCAAAATAAAAAGTTATATGAACTATTATAAATAACCACTTGAAAAACTTTTATCTCTAGAAAGAATTTTACATCAAAAATTCAAGACTTAAGAATTCAAACTGCCTTGGCTATGTGCTGTTTTTATTTATTTCAGTTCAAAATTTCATAAAAGATGAAAAACAAAAAAGCAACAACTTATAAATCTACTTTAATAAATGCTTCCAGAAATGTAATACTATTGCTATAAGCCTATGGTTACAATTCTAAGTACACAGTAGAACAGAGGAAGAGATCTGAAAGAAGTCTGACACAGCAATGACAAAGGATATTTGATAGATGTTCACGAGCATGGTAGCCTTCATATGATGTTTAGGCAACCTTGCTCTACATATTTTTTTTTTTTTTTGTGGGGCAGGCTATATGAGGATCAATCAACCCTATTTCTATGCTGTCTACCAATGTTGCCAAATTTACAGTTAGTAGATCTCTAAAAGAATACTTCGGAGATGTGGAACTTATAAAACTAAAAAAGCAAAGAAAAAATATCAATCCTATTGAAGATCACTGTTTCCTATGTAACACATGACATTTGAATATGGCAGGACAGTATCAATTTTCTTGGTATAAGGCATCTGTGTAACTTCAAAGTGACTTTTATATAGACAAAATAAAAGTTCATTTCCACAACATCAGAAAAAAATAAAAGCACATTATTTGCCATTATTCACTAAAGGAGGCACTGAAAGAATCTACTCATGAATCAATCAGAAAAGCTGTCCATAATCTTATTAATTAAAATGTCAAATTTATCTTTAGTAATGGCTCCTCTGATAATAAACACATAACTACAAAATGCAGACTAGGCTTTCCAGTTGATACAAAGGAGAAAAATACTTTACTTTCCCTATATAACTAAATACACTGTAACTGTTTTAATGATTATGCTGTGATTAAGGTAAACCAAACAAAAAAGAAAAAATGATTTCACCTTCTTAAATCAGGCTTAAAGTATATAGAAGAATTCCAAAAGAAAAAAAATTTAATAATGAAGGCACTATAATTCATGTATAACTAGAAAACAATGAAGCTTATATTCAAAACCCAAAAGGATGAAGGGGGGCCTGGCTGGCTCAGTTAAGTGTCCCACTCTTGGTTTCGGCTCAGGTCATCATCTCAGGGTCCTGAGATCGAGCCATTAGTCCAGCTCCGCCCTCAGCATGGAGTTCGCTGGACTCTACTCCTCCTCTGGTTCTCTCTCTCTCGAATAAATAAATGAAATCTTAAAAAAAAAAAAAGATGAAATATCTTCTCTATCCACATTAAAGTTATACGGGCCTATCATAAAATTAAATGTACTGCTTAACCCAAGAATAAGTCAACATAAAATTTAATATTGTACATAACTTATGCCAGTATTTAATGTATGCTGTAGAAAATTAAAAAACAGAAAGAAAGGAATAATAATGACAAATTTTCCAAGTGAATTTTAGATGAACTACCTCTCATAAAATCAAGCACGCTTAAGAAACATTTGGGACATATGTAAATACAGACCACACAATAAAACTCATACACATTAAATCACAATTAAGGAAAGCTGAGAAAATCCAGGCTGTGGTATTTACCAATAAGTGCAAAAATTTCAAAGAGAATAGGAGTTAAAATAAAAAATTTATTCAGCAATTATGATACAGAAGTTATTTTATTTTTAAAGCAAGAGATGAAAGGATTAGACAAGTTAAAATAGTAATTCCTCTGTAGGGAAATTCTCATACTGACTAAATTCTAGAAATATTTCCAAGAAATGAGTAGCACAATCTTATTTAGAGATTTATAGTGAATTTGAAAAAATACAAAAAGAGCTTTGATGATGATGATGTCATATTTAATGAAGTACGCTAGTACCTTTTTCAAGGCAGAATACTATCCGCAACTTCTAATGTAATTTTTGTGAAGTAGAAAATGAATAATTAAAGATGAGTAACTAAATGAGGCCTACAACCCAAGAGACTTCTCTGGTAATGGGCAAATCACCTAATTTCTCTGTGAAATGACAGAGATAATTTAAATGATCAGAGTCCTACCTCGTTCTAAAATTCTAACATCTGATATTCAGGAAGACTTTTTGGAAGAATTAGACAAATCTGGAAATGAGGTACGCTAAAAGTCCTAGAATGCAGACTAAAATTACAGGGTCTAAATTACATCAGTCATGAGGATCATACATACAGATGAATATGACAAGTATGTCATCTTAGAGAGACTCAACACAAATCAGGAACATGGGCTATCTTTTTTTTTTTTTGATTATTTATTTATTTATTTATTTATTTGAGAGAGAGAATGAGATAGAGAGAGCATGAGAGGGGGGAAGGTCAGAGGGAGAAACAGACTCCCTGCTGAGCAGAGAGCCCAATGTGGGACTTAATCCCAGGACCCTGAGATCATGACCTGAGCTGAAGGTAGACACTTAAGCGACTTAGCCACCCAGGTGCCCCAAATTACGGATCTTTTAAGTACCCTAATGATTCTGTGATATAGACTCATATCCCAAGAATAAAGCAGCTGGGAAATGGAATTTATGCTAAGAATCACCCTTACAAAATCCTTATGTATAAAGAACTTTTTTTTTTTTTTAAGATTTTATTTATTTATTTGACAGAGAGAGACACAGCGAGAGAGGGAACACAAGCAGGGGGAATGAGAGAGGGAGAAGCAGGCTTCCTGCTCGGCAGGAAGCCTGATGCGGGGCCCGATCCCAGAACCCTGGGATCATGACCTGAGCCGAAGGCAGCCGCTTAACGACTGAGCCATCCAGGCGCCCCTGTATAAAGAACTTTATAAGTTTATCTACATGGGGAGAAATAAACTTAATTAAGAAAATACACTAGATACTGAAGACAGACACTGTCATATATATGATTAAAATATGCTTTTGCCATTTTCTAATCATTATGATAGTTACAGTGTAAACAAAAAATATATCTTAAGGGAAGTTATCCACTCTAATAGTCTGGATGTCATCAAATTACTTTGAAAGACCTTTAGTAAATGAATGTTTCCTTTAATACTGAAGATTCTTTAATTTATAGTTAACATTATTACATATGAATTAAATAATGAATTAGAGATAGCTATTTAAGTAGTGCCAAGGTAAGTAAATTTGTGTAAAAAAGGAAACTGCTGTAACTGGCTTGATAGAACCAACAGATATATAAAAGTGATTTTGAAGAATCAGCTCTAATTTTCATCAAAAGAACATTTATTATCAAAATAACTCATCTTCAAATTTAACAGCATTCTGTTTACCCATATTCTAATTTCACTGAGGGATGCAGTATTATTAATCAGTCCTCCTTGTAATCTATTCTCCTCCTTTGTCCGCTAACATGGTATTAGCATGGTACCTTTCTAACATATTCTCTAGAGATTTTGATCTCGTCTCCATTTGCTAAATATGACTACTTCTAAAAGTTTAGTTTTAAGCCCTCCACACTCCTCTATCTCCATGAGGTAAACAGCATTCTCCATGGAAGACTTCAACATCTCTTTTCATTCCTAGCCCCTCTAAGTATTCTATCTCCAAGTGTTGCCTGGCCATTTCCACACAGGTCATCCAACACCACATCACAATAAACAGATAAAAGATGAACTAAAAAAATCAGTTTTTCTTCACATCACTCATATTTCCATTAATATTTTTTAATACTCTACACACATTAATTTAATCAGTTTAATTTCAATTATTAAATCTTCTGTCATTATCCAGCCCTAATCCTTCTATCAGTCACAAAATACCAAGTCCTATACACACATATTTTTCTTTCACAAATTTCCTACCACCCAACCCCTATACATTTTCATTGTGATTTCACTGATAATAGTAGTTATTCCCCAACCTATTCAACTTTGTACCTGAAATACTATTGCTGGCAATCAAACTTACTCCTTTGTTCCCTTGTTTCCAAAATGTAAATATAATCTGCCAAAAATCCCACTATGTTAACTACTCTTTACACTAACAAGACAACATAAGGCCATCAACAATCCACCTCAACTTATATATTTTTCATCTTATCAAAATCTCTTTAAAATCTATTCCAAACATTCTAAATTACTCTCTGCACATCTTAACATTTGTTACTTCCTTATTTATAATATTCCTCTTATTTATAAAATTAAGTATCTTTCTTACTGACTCAATTTTTATTTTTCAAGACACAATTTTAGTTCTTCCTCCTCAAAAAAACTTTTTCTGACCATCCACCCTGAAGTGATCCCTCCAGCTTCAGATATAGCAATTATCTCTCATATGCCATGCTACCACTGCTGGCTAAAAACAAGGACCATCTCTTATTCTTCCTTGTGGTCCCCATGTTTGTCCTTATGCACAAAACAAACACTCAAATATTTGCTTAATCGAAGTGTCTTTCACCTGTATGTTTACATTCTGTAGAATTGTACAAATTTCCCTGTAGAACTACCAAATCTCAAACACCCTTGTGATAGTAACTCATAGACCATGTCAAAGAATTACATGAAGTAATTCACTAAATATAATACAAGATGACAAGATACAGAGACAAACTCACATTCATGGCAACAAATTTTAAGATATGTTTTTGATACCAAAGATGAGAAAGAGACAGACAGAAACTAAAGAACCCCAGAAACCTGAAAGTGACAATAACTACAGTTCATACTCAGAAGATTGAAGGTAATTCCTTACCCAGAGAGGCTGAAACAAGGACTGGAAGCATCAAAGAATCCTTTTAACATAGAGTGCAGATATATGGCATCTTGTTAGATGATGAGAGATAGGTAATGAAAGAGATGGAAGGATGAAAGCAAAAAAAGGAAGGAGAAGGAGAGAAAGAGAAAGATTTATCTTGAAATCTTGATTCACAAGAGAACACGATATGAGATTACTATTTTGAGCTTCTCTTTCTGCCTTTCCTAGATATATGCAGCTACAATTGTCTAAAACTAAAGTAGAGGTCACACTGAGAACATATTGTCAGAAGTATGCATGTGCAAAAATTCTGAGTGGTGGATTGGCAGCCTCTGCTTGTTTGGAACGTTGCAAGGAGAAATATATTGTTCTGGATTAGTGGACACTGGAACATTTTTTAAAAATCTCAAGTAAAAGAAAGGTTAATTATAAAAATAAGGAAAATTTTAATTAAATAAAAATTGTTATTTGGAATTTACTCATGAAACAACAGAAGTAAAGCAAAACTCAAATTCAGTAAAATTGCCTTCTAGAAGGAGACATTATACTCTTCAATTAAAATCAAAACCAGACAAGAGGCAACAAACTACAGCTTTGAGTAACATGACAGAAACAGAAAGATATGGAAAAAGAGGGAGTCATAAACACAGCTAGAATAATAGAGGAAAAAAAGGGAACAGGAAAGATAAAGCAAAAGCAAAAGCAAAAGCGCCAGAAACATGAGGAAAGCAATTAATGTGGGGTCTACAAATCCCACTCCAAACATCTTTTACTTACTAATAATCAAATGTCCTACTAAGAAATTTGAAAGTCTCTTTTCAAATTAATTTATTATTCATTTAAACTTAGAGTTAAAACTTAGCTATCCTGTGTTAATTTAAGGGAAAAAGAACCATAAAACAACTTTGTATTAAGGAACATTTATGGTTATATTTAAGCTCCCAAACCTGCCTACCTCTTTCAGGGAACTGGAATATCACAAAATCCTTCAAATTCACTTCAGAGAGTCTGCACACATTTTCAAGTTATTTCTGAGAATATATCTGCCTTTTAACATTTAACTGAAATTTCAGAGCCTTTAAACTAGAGTTTAGAACAACTCTCAAAGCTGTACTAGGCTTGCTGCACTATATCTGAATAGTTTGGAATATTCTTAATATATATTATCTCCCTTCAACAAAATATCTAAATATACTTTTATCTTGAATACTTAAGTTATATAAAGACTGTTCAGCTATAATATGAGTAACTGACATAGTTTTTAGAGGACTGTTGATAAAGAAAGCTTAAGGGCTGGAATTTATATATATGTGTTTTAAAAAATAATAAAGCTGTCTTATCATAATCTTCTCTACAATATTCTCTTTAGTTTCATTCTCTGATTCATCAAAAAAAAGAAGAAAGGTTCAAGGTTTCCACCTTAGGTACTTTTCCAGCAAATGCCATTAAAAGTTTATTTTAAGATTATTTTTAGTTAAAGATGAAACAATGGTGGGGAGGGAGCAAGGAACATACATTGCCTATTCCACTTTATGCTGTGTTGTATCATCTCACTTGTCATATACTTCTTGTATATAACAAAAGCAAACCCAACACTTACCCCTCTATCATTCAGATCCTCTATTAAGAGGAAATCTAGCAGTAAAGATAAAGTAACTCCATCACTTTTTCTAGACAATAGTACTAGCAAGTTGAGAATCTATTTATTAGATTTTGAAATTAAATAATTAGGGGATCATGTAAGCAAACAAGGAATTAAATCTTTATTGCAATTCTTAATTGCAAACCTTGTTTACAAATTTAGGTGGTCCTAAAATAAAGTGTCAGATTTTTAAAAAGTATAAGTCAAGGTTTGATACAGGAAAAAAAGAATTTGAATATTACCAGAATGATGAATATCAGTGCAATATTAATATATCAATGTATCATGTTTTAAATTTATTAAATGTATCAATAATTTTTTATTAAAATTTATTTTAAAAATTACTATATATCAAACAAAATTTAACTTTTCACCTGTGAAAGGCTTTTCGATGATACAGAATTTTTGGTAATTTCTAAAATTTCAATTAATTTTTGTAATAGGTAAGAAAGGTACAGTAATATGCTGATTAAAACAAAATAACTGTTACATGATTTTCTTATTTCTTGCAAAGGTTATTATGAATTTCAAGTGGAAAATCTAATTATTATAAAAAGAAAAACCAATAGTAAAGCAGTATTTTCAAAATATACTTGATAACCTGTATTTTAAAGAATTTATATATCAAATTTTTGTTATTTTAAAGGCAGCTTACATGCCTTACTTTCTGGCTGTAGGTTTATTTAATGGGGAATTTATTTATTCATGTTATAAGCTTTGATTTTAAAACTCATATGAAATATTACTTAGTCTTAATAATAATTCATCTAAACTTTTACCATTTCTAGTCTAAACAGGGAGTATTCCACTAGAGTTATTTATCCTTAAATCTTCCAAGGCACTATAACTAGTCCCTCTACAGAGCATTCAAAAAATATTTACTAAGTTGAACTTCTGATTACTAACACAATTTAATATCAGGGTTTGAATTTTTACTTCTCCAACTTTTATGGTATTTTAGTAACTCAAAAAATTACTGGTTTGCTATACAGAGCCAAATAGTTTTAACTACTATAACCAAAATTCAACAGTCAGGAGAGCGTACAGTGAACACAAGCTTCTACTCCCCCCTCAAACTGTTTTTATTTTCTTAACAGCACTGCTGGATGCTTTATCTTCCATCTGTCCATAGATAAAACAACAAAATGAACAAAAAAGCAAAAAACAAAAAAGGCACTTAGATAACTTATAAATTAGAGACAGATAGAAAAAAAATCATCAAGCTAAATTATAAGATCTCAAAAGATCTACTAAGAGTTAATACCATTATAAAAACATTTTCTCCTGGTGACATATCACTAACTAGGGAGAATTGGAAGTTAGCTGTACAATGTCCAACCATTAACTAGAGTTAGCATTAAGAACACAGTAACAACGGACAAAAAAAATACGGGTTTAAACCCCAAGTCCCCGTGTAAGAGCTGTGTGACCTAGGTAAACCTGGGCAAAGCAATTCATCTTTGTACAGTTTCTCCATTCATAAAACCAGTAATAATAAAATCTACCTGATTATATTACAAAGTTTTCATGAGACCCAAATGAGGTAATACGCAGAAGTATTTTGGAAGTCATTAAAAATCTTGCAAAAAATTAAGAGGAGGATCCTTATTTTAATTAGATAAAGTATAGTTCATTTTCTACTTTTTTTAAATGCAGGATATATTTTTAATCCTTTTTAGTCTATGTTTTGTCTTTCTCAGTTTGAATATTCTAAGGATACGATCCAATTCCACTTATTACATAAAGCTGTTTCTTCTGCCCTTTAGAGGCTTTTCTCTTATTCTTGGAACAGGAAAAATATCTTTATCTAAAACTCTTATTAAAACAATTTTTATGACAGTAATGTAACTAATCCCTTAGCTAATTTCAAAGAACATACATATAATATAGCTGACTTCTATTCCTGGCTATATCACGAATTTGTGATGGTCTAAGAAGCAAATCACTTCAATCTCAATGTATTCCAATTTCTATAACATAAGGTGGAATATTAGTGTGATCAACTTACCTGATGAGGAAAAATTCACCTTTGTAGCTTAAAGGTGAAAGCAGTATTCAAGTACGAGAGAAAACTTTCCCTTCACTCTACTAACACACCAATGCCTTTTAAAAATATGAAATTACTAAAAAAAAAAAGTCACTAATATATGTATAGGCCACAAATTGTTTTCTTTTGAAGCTATAAAGACAAATTGAGAAATAACTAATATTTTTTTTAAACAGAAATGTCCCAAAAAGGAGCAAACCAGAAACACAAGGATAGAAAAAGAATTCTTTACCAGCATATTTAAGTATTTGCTTTAAAAAAAATCTCCTCTCTACACATATCACTAAGGAAATCCATCTGTCACTAAAATTGTACTCCAAATAATTAAATCTTTTTTAAAAAATAAGAATTGGACAAATCTTTGTTCTTACCTTATGTACACTAAGGCATCCATAAAGACAGCCAACTTAATTCCTTCACTAATGAAAATTCTATCTTCTTACTCCTCCCTCTAACTGATCTTATTAATTACTTCTTACTACGTAGAAGTAACTTTACTATGATTATCAATCAAGTATAGTATCACTTTCATGAAGTTTTTTCACAAACCACTGTATTTCACAAATGACACTTTTGAAATTTTTCTTTTGCAAAATGTGCACACACTGTTCATTGTAATGCTTCATAATTCATTACTAGAGGTTTCTGTAATTGATTTTTTAAAAAAAATCTAAAGATTCTGAAATAGTAGAAATACAAGTTTTTCTTTTTTTATTTTGTTGAAAGGTATCCCTGATATATAGGAAACAGATTTAAAAATACGTTGACTGTATAAACAGCAGTATTTGAGGAAAACTTTATAGTTCATATAGTGGTTACACAGACATGGTACCACTGCACAATAATCTGTATGTGATATTAAACCACTGCAATTCCAATACTCAACAATACGTACTAAAAATCTACGTAAGAAGCAAAATGTAGAGGGGAAAGGGCTTGCACACAATAAATATCTTACATAATATAATTTGATAAAAGACAAGAATGCCTTTAATTTTAAAATGGGTGTATTAGGAGGGGGGTGCCTGGCTGGCTCAGTTGGAAGAACATGAGACTCTTGATCTCAGGGTCATAAGGTTGAGACCCACGTGGGTGTAGAGATTACTTAATAAATAAAACTTTAAAAAATAAGTAAGTAAAATGGGTGTACTGGAATCAATTTCTGTTGTACAAGAGGACTTTTGAAGTACAATAACACAATACAAATATTTAGAATTTCTTCACATGGTTTTCCAAAATTTTTATCTATATTGTATCTTCGTACTTGCGAGTTTGTCAAGTACCACTGTTAAAACTACTTTAAAAACCAAATTAGTTATCACCAATATAACTGTATTGTAATACACACAATTTTCTTTTAAATTTAACTTAAGCGTACAATACAGAACTCTTTTTGAAACTTATAGGCAAAATAGTGTCTAAACAGATTCCTAAATGGATTTCCTTTGTGATATGCAGAGTACCTGCAAGCAGTCCCCAAATCTTTAACAGCTATAAAATGAAGAGACTGATAATTACCATATTGAAATAAGATCGAATTTTGACTCCTCTTGCCAGATCCCACACTATCACGTTTCCATCATGACCAGCAGAGAAGAGAACTCTCGGATCGAATGGGTGTGGCTCAAGGACAAATACCTCATCTTCATGACCCTGAAATATTTTTGAAGTGGAAAAGAATTATAAATTCAAAAAAAGGAAATTCAATCAAGCATCAGTATGGTAACACTTCTAGAATTTGAAATCTAAGAATTAATGAAGTAGCAAAAATCTTCAAATTTATCAATGTATAATAATGAAGCTGAGCTAATACCACCAATCAAGGTTTTGCTATCATTTGGTGAAACCTGAGAATAATATTGATGCAACCCGACATACTAAATAACAGCAAGGATCTAGAGTTCCAAGCCAAACCAGTTTAACTACATTTTAAAATTATTTCTAATCTCCCACAAAGACCTGTTATCCATCTAGCAAGATTTTTAAGCTAACTTCTTATAAAAGACTTTACTTCTCAATGGAAATAGTCCATTCTATAATTAGCTTCATTATGCCAAATAAAAATGAGTCTTTTTTTCTCACCATCAGGACATGAATTAGTTGACCGGTGTAAGAATTCCAAACTTTCAGAGTCATGTTATTAACTGCAGTTATAACTGTATTGTCATGTCGATCCCAAGCTACCATAGTTACTTTCATTTTTGTGATTTTATCTTCTATTCCTTGAAGGTTTTGGCTGAAAGTGATGGAGGCAGTATTTGTTTACACTGATATTATGTATTAAAATACTAGTATGACAAAAACTTAAATGTGTTTTCTTATAACTTATATTTATATTCATTACATGGATAACTATCACTTAAGAGTAATTAATAGTTTGAATCAACAAAGAATGAGGGCAAAAATCACTGCACTGAGTCAGCAAATCCAGGATTTCAGCACTCCTAAGCCTTTAGTAATAGATGACCTTGAGCATGTTATCAATTAACTCTATCTGGATCCAAGAGTTCTGTGCCATGGCTGCTCATTCTCCATCTTTCACTGCTGCTATCATGCCCTAGAGTTAACTTATTAAATACTAAAACCAAAATAACAGTTATAAGGTGAAATATAATTTCTCATGGCTGGAGAAAACCATTAGATATACCATATCATCTCTCTGTGACACACTACATCATCTCTCTCTGACAGATGAATACAGTATGTCCCACTTTCTGAAGAAAACTAGCAAAACTTACAAATATTCCTACAGTACTATCATCTCCTTAACAAACTGAATTAAAAAAAAGTAATTCATGCAGATCTTCTCATATTTTTGGCAAAAAATAATTTCAGAAATATCCTCTTTCCATCTCCAACAGGACTAATTATTATAGAAAAGTAATCATTTTTACATGGATTACAACATATGATTTATAGGCTGAGAGTCACACCAACCTGTAATATAGCATACTTTAAATGATCTACCTTTATCTATGTAATATTTCAAATTTGATCTCTTACCCTGCTGGACGAGTAGCCATATCCAACAAAATGCTCTTCCATTCTCTTCGTTTAAATTGCCAAATACGTGCTGTCCCATCACGACTCCCACTTACAAATCTGTATTAAAGGAAGCCCAACCCCCCCAAAAAACCACATGTACTTAACTAAAATGTGTTTTCCCAGAGATGTTTTTCAAAATACTAAGAGAGAGCATTCATCTTTACTTACACAGCATTCTAATACAATTAAAGATTACTCTGTCAGATATTCTCTGTAAAACTAAGAACTTCTGCAACTTTATGGGCTTTTAAAATTTTATACACATACATTCTAATGTGTTTGGCTAGGTGGCTAGGTCTCAAAATAACATTCAACAGTGATTCAAGGCTACTATTTACTACCTTACAAATAGAATCAATATTTTCCAATGGAAAAATACTGATTTTCCTCTCAATATTAAAGAATTTGACTTATAAATAGTGTTTATAAATAGCTTTCTTTCATTTTAAAATAAGAACCTGGGAAAATTTGTACATCATTTAAGCTTATTATCAATAAATAGTTCTGCCTCAAATATTACATTGTGATACATTTCAAAACTCTACTAAAAGTTACCCTACACTTTGACATACATAGAAAATATAAAGGGTGGATAAAAGTCCCTATTATTAAAAGTGGACAAATTAACTAATATTAATACAAATAAAACAAAGATGTGCTCAGGCTATAGTCACTTTTTAGTATAACTGGTCAAGACCTTTATTTTAGGTAGCTAGTTTGTATATAATTCTAATTAAAATCTGACTACAAGAAATGTCTTTATTTGAAAATTTTAAATTGGAATTAAATTTACAAACAAAAATAATTATTTTACCTGTTGCTAGTGTTGGAAAACTGGATACTGTCAACTTTGTCCTACATATAAGCAGATAAAAAAAGAGAATCCTGAATATAAACTATTAGATTCATTTAAATTGTTCCAATCTAATTCTTTTTACCAGTACTTACAGTATGGAACTCCAATTCTGATATTTTCTCTGGCTGACCTGATCCAAAAAAATAAACCCGAATAATATGATCTGTGCTTCCTGTGGCCAGAAACATTCCACCTGAGGAATAACAGCAAACATTTATGAGTAAAACATAATTTTAAGATCTTTGAAAATTAAATAAAATGCAAGCAATATTACCATGATATGCACTGATGATTAACATTTTATTCTAAAACACTTCATATTTATCTTAAGTATATAATACATCTAAACCTGAACTTAATGAACTTAAAAGTTTACAAACACCGCTTTAACTAGGATGAAATTTTCAATACTTACAGAAGATTTCTATTACAAATGACCTCACTAAGTGATTACATAATTTTATGTTAAAATTGGCAGTCACCCTCTCTAGAAAACATGTCCTTTAACTCTGCTTAAGTCCCTCTCTTGCCACATTTCCTATCTGTTAAAATCCTATCAAACTCTTAGGGCCCAATTTCTTCAGTAGGTCATCTTCGCAATTCTGCAATTGAATGAGCCTGCTTTCCTCTGAACTCTTATGATTTTGTCTTGTAGCACATACATTTTACTTTGCATTATAATTATTTATATATGTAATTTATCTTCTATCCTTGGAATCAATACTCTCCCACAGTGCTGAAAACAGTGCTGTATATAACTGCTTACAGAGTACTCTGAAATCATGGATAGTGCCTATAATTGCATTATTACTAAAAGGAAAATTGTCTTCATGGCAGTAGCAGTGGAAATCTAGAAGTGAGAAATTAAACATGTTTGGATATTAATATGGCAAAAACAGATTTATGTCATTAGTTTGTAATCCTGTTGAGATACTACTACTATCCACAACTATGAACTGAAAAGTAAAACTGGAGGTAAATGTGGAAGGAACTGGTATTAGGAACATTAGGTATTAAATCTATTGATGTTTCATTTCATTTTCTCATTATTTCAAATATTCAAATTATAATTTGTTTAAAAAGATATATCCATTTAAAATGCTACTGCAGGGGCGCCTGGGTGGCTCAGTCGTTAAGCGTCTGCCTTCGGCTCAGGTCATGGCCCCAGGGTCCTGGGATCGAGCCCCACGTCGGGCTCCCTGCACCGTGGGAAGCCTGCTTCTCCCTCTGCCACTTCCCCTGCTTGTGTTCCCTCTCTCGCTGTGTCTCTCTCTGTCAAATAAATAAAATCTTTAAAAAAAATAAATAAATAAAAAAATAAAATGCTACTGCATAAACTCATAATTGGGGTATCAGCATTGCTATATAGCTATCTTTTAAAAAGCAAAGAAGAATTGGAGCAAAGTAATTAATAAAGACTTACAAATAGCAATCAAATTTCACTTAGCTACAGGATACTTCCAAACTCCATGAAAATATAAAACATATCTAAAATACCTTTCTTCCAATGAGATAACTACTCAAGGATCTATTCTTTAACAGAGTTAATTCTGAAACTTTTTTTCTCTCCTACCAGAGCATTATGGTCTCAAAGAAAATTCTTAGTCATGTGAATACATAAAATAACTCTAGCAAAGTTCAAATATCCCTAATTTATGACCATCCCCTGGTATATGTATGTGAATATGATTTATATTACAACAGCAAATATTTTTACAAAATTTTATGTGTTCCACTAAAAGCTTTCTAATGTACAACTTTAAGTGGAAAATTAGGGAGAAAAAAATCTTACCAGCACTAAAAGAAGAACAGATCATTTGAACTCCAGGCCGAGGGCGCTCTGTAAATTTAGCAGGTCTTGGACTAGAATACAAAAAATAAACAATTAAAAATATCCCCAAAGGGATCAGCAAGACCAAAAATGAGCTGTTCAAAAAAATAATTACAGAAAGACAAAATTAAATAAGAAGCAAGAGATGGCTCCCTTCCTAAAGACAAGTTGGAAATCATTATGTGTCGTGATTAGCAGATTTTATGGCAACTCTATAGATTTTGTAGGAGCTCCTGATTACACATTGATCCACACATGAAACACTCCCAAAGCCACCATCACACCAGACATGTAGTAATTAGTCAAATTTTTTGGGGGGGGTCTCAGTTTTTCATACAGTACAATAGCAATGCACAAATACATTAAAAAGTAAGTCATTTATAAACATGAACACACTAGCAAAATAGGTGCTGCCTCCTGTGGCATATGTGTACCATCAGGTTTAGGTAATAAACTTTTTCAATATTAGACACTGTTAATTAAACATTTCCCTGTTTATTGTCTGATGTGCCGAAATACACCTTTTAAGACTCCACAAAGAATCTTACACTCATCCTAGTGAAAATCTGAAGACTGTTTCAATCTTATGTCAACTATAAAGCTCATTCAAAATAGTCATCTATAGAAAATAGTCATCTACACTCAAATATATTTACCTTAATTGTATAATTGTGTTACAGATGTCTTATATTTACACTACTGACATTAAATGTTTGTTACACTCAACGATACTAAAGAATGAAAAATTATAGATTTTACACCATACCAGCTCCAGTAAATATACACTATATCTGTAATGCTCCAATACAGTGATTTTATTTAAAGCCCTACTTAACATACATTTTGACCTAGTTTTTCTCAGGTTATCAGGGGAGAAAAATTCAAAAATAATTACAGCCTCAACCAAAGTGCACTGCATAACGTCTACAATCCATAGCAACTGAATATAGAGTGGTTTCAGTTTTGTGATCATATAAGGAAAACACTACAAAATATTTATGATCAGTTATATATTCGGAACAAGAACAATCTTTCTTACTGATACAGAACACAATAGAAGTATTTGTTAAAAATTCTTTTAGTTAATAAATTTATAAACAGATTTTTAAAAGATTTATTTTAGAGAGAGAGAATGTGTGCACATTCGCAGGGAGATGGGGCAGAGTGGGGGGGGGGGCGGGGAGAGAGAGAGTGTCCCAGCTATGGAGCCCTGAGATCACAACCTGAGCTGAAACCAAGAGCTGGTCACTTAACTAAGCCACCCAGGCGCCCCTATAAATAAATTTTTTAATGTGACATAACAATTTTTCTTAGTCACAGGATCTGACATAACTGAGCATGAATAGACAGCTTGGAGAAATAGAAAGTTATTAAAACATTCTTACAACCTAAACAATTATTCAGAGTAAAATTAAAGTAACTGTAATTTAAGTGAATTAATCTGAAATTATAAAGGCAACTAAATGCACTACTTTCATTAATATCTTATGGATCCTAACTACATTTTTGTTCATTTTTGGCACAATCATTCATGTAAGTGTTAAGCAACCATTTGGTTGGAACTTATAATCAAAATATGCAAATATTCATACAGATGTCATTTTAAATGGACTTTAATATTTTTAAAGGGAAAAAACAGATACACAGGTGCAAATAATTTATTTTTAAGTTCACATTTGAGGAAGTATTTTAAGATAAGATAAGGCCATGGATTCAGACTCTCTGAGCTCAATTTCCAGCTCTGCCACTTATCAGGTGTATGACCTTAGGCAAGTTAACATTTCTGTACCTCATTCTCCTCATCTGTAAAATGGGAGTAAAAACAAAACATAATCTTAAGAGTTACTGAGATAATTAAATGAATTTAATCCACAAAGAGTGCTTAGTACTGTGCCTAGCACACTCAATAAGTATTAGTATTATTAGTATTTTAATTTACTTCAACCAGTCCTAGATAGTCCATCAATGAGTAACTGCTTTTAGTTTGGTACAGTGGTTGAGAGGGGGTTCCAACAGTATACTTCCAGTATCCACCTCAGTTTTCTCTCCCATCTGTCCTAAAGACAATATTTGTATACCTTCTTCATATGGTTGTCATAAAGATTAACGAGATGACAAATGTAAAGTGTTTAGTACAAGCTTGGCAGACTAGTGCTTAATAAAATTTTATAATCATTATTATCATCTGTATATTTTAGGATTCCCATTCTCCCCTCACATCTAATCTAAATATGCTTGGACAGCTTTCTCCAATCAGAGATCTCTTCAGCCAGCTTCCAAATTACCCAGCCACTCCGGAGTATCTTATCTACGAAGTAGCATCTTTATTAGTGGGAGTTGTTACCATATACATAAACACTGTATAAAAGCAAATTCATCAAGAGACTTGGGTTTCCAAAATAGGTTTCATTTACTAATAGAACTGATTTTCTCAATTAATGCAGACTGGGTTGCTGAAGGCACCTCCCCATCAGATTACACAAAAGCATTACAGCTCAATACAATTTTTGCCTTTGATCAGTAATTAAAACCCGTATAACAATCTACATCCTGCCAAAATTTTTGGCAGGTATCAGCCATGAGTAAAAATGGAAAGGAAGATAGGTATCCCAAAGCCTATAACTAAGAAAAAGTTACTCCTTTATGCCTGACTTTAGATTAAAAGCTTTTAAGGGACAATAATAACAACAAATAGAATACTACCTCTAAATAACCAGAAAAAACTTGTATGTCCAAAAACAGGAAAATCACGAAGCAAAGTATGGAATAACAACTCAGTGGAACATAATGCAGCTATTAAAATTATTATAAATAACTATGATAAAATGTTAAGGAAAAAATTAGCAGAAAATTATATACATTTCTCTACTTACATCTACATTAAAAAACACATGTGAAAAAAAATGGTTAGGGTAGTTGGTTAATGGGTGAATCTATGTAAAGGTTCTGGAAAAAAAAATCATTTATATGGAATAACTCACTTCTCAAGAATCCAGATAAATATTATTGTACTTAGCAATGTAATCCTCAAGAAGCACAAAGTGAGAGTTTAATTTTGTAAAAACATTTGAGTTAGTCACGTTTTTCTTCTCTACAAAAACAAAAATGAAAAGATAATGGTATCCCAATCTGGTCCATTAGGAGGTAAAATATACTCAAAGGAAAACAACAATTAATTATTGCTATTGTCCATACACATCAGTAAAATTTAAACTTTTACCTAAATGCCTACAGAAAATCTTTAATATTTTAACTATTAAGAATGCAACTAAAATGAAATCAATTTGCTTTCTCCAAAGAACATCTTTGATCAGAATCCTTTTTTCAAATGAAGTAGTTTGTTTTATTATGTTACTCTAGCCGCCACGGCCTCCTAATGCCCTGCCATAAGAAGCACTCTCCAGGAATGTTAATATTCATGAAGCTTATGTAAATGCTACTGTTTTAAAATAATAAAGACATTCACAAATTAAATTATTCAACTTCGGTTTATAATTTATAACTAGAAGTCACATAGAATTATTGAGATATACCTTCTAATCTGAATGATGTTCTACCATGAGAACACAGAGATGACCATTTTGACACTGTAGAACCACTGGATGCACTACTTCCCCATTCACTGACTGTCTATGGGGCAAAACGCAGCACTTCCTCTCCCTACTACACCCACTTGAGAGGTGGCATGGCAGAGATAGCATGGGACCAACAGGCAGGGAAGTATTGTTCTAATGCTGGCCTTGCCAATTTTTAAAAACTTTTAATTATGGGAATGTTGTTTAACCTTTTTTTTGCCTCACTGTCCTTAATCAAAAAATAATACTGTCTAGCCAACTTGTTTTAATAAACCAAGATATTAATACAAGAGAAAGCACAAATGCAAGATGCTATTGTGGGATGGGTGAAGAAGGATGCATCTATCTACCCTGATGTAATTTTGTGAAAATGTAATCAGTTGGTTTTCCTAAGTTTCCTGAGATCTACAATAAAATCTAAAATTTGTAGATGCAATGGCAGAAATAATTGCAATTCTTCTAAAAGAACAGCCTTAGGAACTCCTAAGATTATGTTCTCAACACCAGAAGGAGCTACTGAGATGAAACTATGCTGCATACAGAAAGGAGTGGCAATAAAACAAGTATGTTCTGAAGGAAACAGCTAAGGCTAGCAAAAAGAAAAAAAAACCCAAACATGTTAACATGAGAAACTTTCTCTGAAGCATAAAAAAACAAAGGGGGGGGACGGACATGAGGTCAGTGAATGCATTTTTGTTACTTACTCAAGGAGAATAAATAAATTTCCTATTATTGACTACTTTATACTATTGTAATTTTAACCATTAAACAATTAATTCTACGAAATAAAAGAGCAACTGACTTTATTTTAAGGGTTCCAGCATCCCACAGCCAAAAACAAATAGTGCCATCTGCCCCAGTAGAAGACAGATATCTCTTTGAGCCACTGCACAATGGTGAGAACTGAAAAACAAATGAAGAAAAAATATCTTTATAAGAAGAGTGACATAATCCAAAAATAAACCCACTTTTTACCATATAAATAGCAACTACAAAACAGAGTTAGAAAACATCCAGAATTAATGAAGGTCATGACTACAATGTTTTTTAAAGTCCATGTATTTATGAAGAAAGAAGAAATATTCCTTTCTTCATTTTAGTTGGCTTTATTACAAGGGATTATAAAAGTGACTTAAAATTTAAATTATAATCAAGGCTTTTACAGGGATTAAAACAATTACCTGTAATGATGTTATAGATGCACTGTGGCCCTGAAGAACAGCCAAAGGTGCACACGTTCGAAGACACCAGACTCGGATCATTTTATCACAACTTCCAGCTGCTATCATGGTATTCTCATAGTTTACAGCCATGTCTGATATTTCAGCAGCATGTCCTCTTAAAGTAGCTAATAATCTCCCATCATCTGTTGCCCAGATTTTCACAAGACAGTCATCAGAACCCTTAAAATAAAAATGTGTATTAATGGAATTAACTCTCTAAATTTTCATTCAAATTCTGAACAGATATAAGAAATTGTATCTTTAATGTCCACTTCCCAACAATTACATTTTTATTTTATTTTATTTTATTTATTTTTTTTAAAGATTTTATTTATTTATTTGCGAGAGAGAGAATGAGAGACAGAGAGCACAAGAGGGAGGAGGGTCAGAGGGAGAAGCAGGCTCCCCGCTGAGCAGGGAGCCCGATGCGGGACTCGATCCCGGGACTCCAGGATCATGACCTGAGCCGAAGGCAGTCGCTTAACCAACTGAGCCACCCAGGCACCCCAACAATTACATTTTTAAATACTGAAGTGTGAAATACTTGTTTCAGGAATTTTCCTCCATACAAGGCTATTTTTATTAAATTATTCACTTATAAAAAATGCCTGTGTGTCCACCAATCTAACAGGAGAAGTAGGATGTTAACAAAAATGTTTACATATGATCTCTACCCAGCAGCCATGGTAACCTCTATCTGGGATCTTGTGAAAGAATTTGAACTTCTGAAGTAACAAAACAAAATTACAATAGTAGAACAAAAGTAATATACAATAGTGACTAATCCTGCCTATGTTATTATGTTATACAGAAATGAAAGTAAGCTAATTTGGGGTTTTTTCTCCTAGGAAGCCAAAAACAATATATATGAATTTCCCATCAGTGATCTTCAGCTAAATATATTACATATAAAATCACTAAAGCCAGTTTTCAAAAAAAATTAATTTTATCTGTATGAAGTCAATAAAAATACCTAAATTACATTTTTTAAAAAAGATTTTATTTATTTTTTGACAGAGAGAGAGACACAGCAAAAGAGGGAACACAAGCAGGGGGAGTGGGAGAGGGAGAAGCAGGCTTCCCGCGGAGCAGGGAGCCCGATGCGGGACTTGATCCCAGGACCCTGGGATCATGACCTGAGCTGAAGACAGATGCTCAATGACTGAGCCACCCAGGCGCCCCCTAAATTACATGTTTACTCTGCTGTAATAGCATAAGCTCAGAAAGAAACTGTAAAAGATACAAAAAGTTTTCTATGAATACCTATATTTACAAATAAACATTTGAATTTCACATAATCAAAAAGAGATTAGAACTTCTAGGTTCTATTATGTTTTGTAAATTTATACTCTTTTACCAAACTCTCCCTATTTCCTCCTACTGTTCATTATTTAAAAGGTTTTAAATACACAAAAAAGTAGAGAACAGTATCACTAGCCTCATATACCCATTTCCCAGATGCAAACTTATCAACAGGTTTCAAAGGTGGCATGTTACAACCTTCCAATCTAAATCTTTTTTTTTTTAAAGATTTTATTTATTTATTTGAGAGAGAGAATGAGATAGAGAGCATGAGAGGGGGGAGGGTCAGAGGGAGAGGCAGACTCCCTGCTGAGCAGGGAGCCTGACGTGGGACTCGATCCAGGGACTCCAGGATCATGACCTGAGCCGAAGGCAGTCGCTTAACCAACTGAGCCACCCAGGCGCCCCCAATCTAAATCTTAAAAACAAAACAAAAAACTCTTAAATCTGACATTAGAAAGTGGTTAGAAGATCCACAAAAGCGAATGATGCAGATGTGTTATTGCCTTCATACTGATACGACCACACAGTATTAACAGAACATGTTTATCCTAAACCAGATTTTGCCAATACTACCTAGAATACTTTCAATTAACTCACGTTCTTCTGACTGAGCTTTGAAGCAAATTAAGTGGGTTATCAACCACTAAAGACTAGTGATAGAACTTAACTTTGGTAAATTATCTACGTTAAAATCTGGTATTATCACATTCATTTACTTTCAGTTTTTTATCTATAAAACAAGGTTAACTGGATGATCCCTAAGGTTCCTTCTACCTTTAAAATTCAGTTATTCATGCACTCATTTATTCATTTGCCTTGAGATTAAATACATGCCAAACACCAGAGATACAAAGATGAGATGCAAAGACACAGTATTCCTGTCCTCAGGAAGCAAGGCAGAAGAGTATAAATGCAATAACATGTCCAAAGTGCTATACTGTTAATCAGAAAAGATCCAAACCAGGGAGCAGTGTGTTTGTCCTAAGAAGTGAAGAAAAAGGATCTGGATCTGGAAAAGAATCCAGAAGCAGTGATGTCTGGACAAAGTCTTCCGCATGAAGAGGCAATGTAGTGTAGTAGCCTCGAGCACAGATTGCAGGATCAAATGTCTCAGTTCATGACCTGTCATTGACCACTTTCTACATGTTTAACGTTAACATTGGGCAAGTTACATGTTTCCTATACCTCAGATTTCTTTTCTATCCCTATCTCACTCACAAGGTTGTTGCAAAAACAAAATGAGTAAGTGAGGATGGAGTGCCTGGCATAGGATAAGAACTATGGACTATAACCACTGCTTTTGTTGGTGGTAGTATTCTTACTTTTACTTTAGCAATATTCTTACTATTACAGAAACATCCCATATGGCTGCTAGAGAGAAGTCTGATCAAAGGCATGAAAATGTGAATATGAGAACTGCAAGTAGTCTGTATGCTAACACAGTGAGAAGTAAAGGCATGAGGATGAAGTTAGGGAAAGACTGTGAAGGACCTTTTATGGTATACTAAGAAATGATGTTTTATAATGGGGATAACTTAAGATTAAGATCAATATCAGGATCAGATTTCTGTTTTCCAAAGATCCTGTTGGCATCAGTGTGAATTAGGATAGGAAGTCAGAGGCCATCTGAAAGTTGTTAAAAGTAGTACAGGTAGAAGAGAATGAGTGAAAAAACTGAGATTATTACAGAAAAGAAAGAGCAAAAGAGATGGATACAATAACTTTGGGGAATTAAAGGGATGAGGATTATATCGCGGCTATCTGTGGAAAGTGAAGAAGGAACTGTAATAGACCATGACTTCCAGAAAGCTGATCTGCCTACCACTTGGCACATGGGAATTGCATTAGGCAATTGTTAAATAAAAAAATGGCTTTAAAGCATTTATTTATTAAATTCATTTATTCAACTCCTTCTTAAATTCCACAAATTAAGTCAATTTATTCACTTTATCTTCTAAAAATTAAGGCAGTATTTGGCTCTGATCTAAATTCACAACAAAAATAGGGGTGCCTGGCTGACTCAGTCAGTAGAGCATGCGACTCTTGATTTGGGGGCTGTGAGTTTGAGCCCCGAGTTGGGGACAGAGGTTACTTAAAAAAATAAATAAAATAAAGCTTATAAATTCACAACAAAAATAAAATTTTAAGTATGCTAATACTGGTAGAATATATGAAAAAGTAAAATCATGACATCTCATTATGCTTCACAATACTGATAGAATTCATTTTGTTCTTATGTATTTGAACAAGAATTTGCTTTATATTCTACTACAGAAGGTGTTTCACATCACGTTAACAGGAAAAAAACAAAAACCAAACACCTTTTAACCAAAATGCCAGGTTTAATGAAGAGTAGTAGCAACCTGTGATCTAACATTAGCATTCAGTGACTTTTCACCAAGTAAAATCTAACAAGAAGTCCCATTATATTTGTATTGACTTTATTACTTAGTAATCTCACCAATTTAATATAGTTTAATATAATTTTTCTCTATTTAGACAAGTGCTAAAATAAAACAACACTATGCACATTTTCCCCAAGTGTGTATTATTCCAACTGACCTTTGTTTTCCTTCCATTCAACTGCAGGAGAGAAATAGTTGACCTTCTAGGGAAATCTTTCTTCACTATTCTCTTCCATGACCTATAAAATAGTATGTTGTCCCACCCTCACTCCTACTCCCCTGAGCTCTTGGCAGAATTTAAAACAGAACTCAAAAGCATCCTTAGACAATTTCTATTTCATGCATCAATACTTCTGATCACTATTTTTAAGGGAATGTGAAACTAAAGATGATCTGACAGATTCAACTAAGTTCTTTTAAAATGACTATCAGAAATATAAATACACTATAAACAATCGACTGAAAAGGACTGCACAAGAAAAATTAAATTTACTGGGAAAACATTTTTGGAGCACTATACATGTGTTTAAATTGAATGTGGAAGGATAAATTAAAAATTGATGAAATAATTCTTTAAAAAAAAAAAGACAAAATGTAGAGCAGAACCTGAACAGATGCACTTTCTTTCCAAAGCCTACCACAAATGTTAAGTCAGGTCAATAACAAACCAAAGAGCAGGACATTATAGTATTTCAATCAGGATGTTAAAAAAGTGTTAAAGACACTAAAATAAAACCAATACCAATGTTATGTAAATGTGAAAGGGACAAGATGAACAACATAGACATGGGGGTTGGCCTTGGCTAGGAGGAATACATAGGCTTCTAAGATGTATGAAGGAGAAAGAGGTATTGTAGAAATAACAATTTTAAAGTAAACAGGAAAGAAATTAGATGATTCCTAACCTTGACAATAAAACAAATATCTGAGGATTATTTCCTAAAATGGGAGAAGGGGGAAACAAAAGAAAGGAGCCAAAAAAAAGTGAATAAAGTTCAGAAATAAAGTGGGATAAGAGCAATAAGAAAAAAGGAAAAAAATCTGTGAGCAAAAGTGAAAGTTCTGCTAAAATTAGCATGATTTTAGAAAAACCACAACTGACAAGTTTTTTCAGCAAAGCTCCAATGCCTAGGGGAAAACAAAGTAATCATTTCTCTTCAATTATCTAAATATTGCTCTTAGGACTGGAAAAGTGAGAAAAGCTGGAAGTTTATTTCCACTTTAAGTGGAAATAACAAGAAATTAAGCTGGAAAGATTTTATCTGAGGAAGATTAACAGAGGGTTTTAGATACCTGTTTGGATTTAACCCAGTGTGAGACAGCTACTGAATTTTAAGCAGACAAGACTTGGTTACCATAGTTATTTT
Organism: Leptonychotes weddellii; assembly: GCF_054177405.1. Classification (NCBI taxonomy): domain Eukaryota; kingdom Metazoa; phylum Chordata; class Mammalia; order Carnivora; family Phocidae; genus Leptonychotes; species Leptonychotes weddellii. Next base: position 58,321,204 of record NC_138376.1, read on the forward strand.
TAGCCACAATTAAGTTTGAAGAAATCTATGAGCTAGATGCAAAACTGAAAATGTTTTGGAATTCATTTTTAAATCAAATTTAAATTATTAAACTAGTGTTCAACGCCAAGCAAACATAAGACAGCAGTGTATCACTAGTTTCACTCTTCAATAATGTAAAATTGTCATAATTATTATGAAAGTGTGCTCATTAATTTTATCATTTGTCAAGCTTGCATAAAAAAATCTGAAAAAAAAAAAAATCACAACGAAAAGAATATATAGCTTTAGCTTACTTAAGTCCCCAAATAAAATGTGACACCAAATTTTCAGTGATTTTTTTTTTTTTAATGTGAAGACATCATTGTCAATGCAAGGATAAAACCAAAGAAGCAAAAACAATTACCTTATCTCTATTCTGAAAAAACAGCAGTGTAGGTATTATTTATGAAAAGGTCTGGTAAGAAAGAGTGGGACTTCAATAAACTTAGATTTGCCTAAACAGAATTTAGCTTGAAGTACCCTATAAATTTGTTTATTCCAAGTCCACACTTAAAGAAGCCACACACACAATAAAACTGCATGCCTTTAAAATAATCAATGTGCTCTGTCACTTAGGACAGAGGAAGAAAATGGAAGCAGATGTTACACTTAAGAATCATTGTTTTTTTCTTTTTTTTCCCTCTGTGCTTTCTTTCTTTCTTAAACTTTTAAGGATTAAGTAGACTATGAAGATAGTGACAGCAAAGGAAGGAAAGCCTTCCAGCATGCAACAAGATCTCTTACACTGTGGGTTAATTCCTATTTTTTTTTAAACAACAAACCCTATTTTGTGAATCCCTCTTGGAAACTTCAAAGTTTCATCAAAATAAAAAGTTTAAGAGGTAAAATATAGATAAAAAACAAATATGGACATTCTCCATAAGTAAAGCCTAGGCAATGTCTGGTACACATTTGACTTTCGTATCCTGGTAATGAAAAATTCCACAGGTCTCTGTGACATGGCTTTCTACTTTGTCATGGACTTAAGTATTAAAATTCTCCTTAAAATCTAGGAAAAAATGTCCTACCTAATGCTATGAAAACTTTATGAAACAACTTTACTAACATACTGGGCTTTGAATCACTTAAATTCTATGCAGAAACTAAAGTCTACACTCCCCAAATTTAAGTTTCTGGAAGGCAAGTTTTAAAGGCTTAACTGAATTACTTATTTTTACAATTTCGTATTTGCTTATTTAAAATAAAAACTAATCATATAAGCTACATGATTAGAAATGACAATTATGTGAACTATTCAATGATGAAGAAAGTACTTTACAGGATGGAACAGTAAATGCCAAAGAATGGTTGACTTCTGCAAGCAGAAAACTGCATACATTTGGGAAACAGTACAGCAGGTTACTTCTATACACATGACCTTAAAAGGAAAAAGATCAATAAACCTTTCCCTGCTAAAAGAGAAGCATCAATTGTATAGACCAACTAAAGATTACTACCTTGAAATAAAAAAAGAAATTATGTGGTATTTAGACCTATAGTATCTTGGAGAATCTGGCATTCCTTGGCAGAAATCAACCAGGAGAATTCTAATTTTTCTTGATACTACTACACAGATTTGAGTCAGATTTCACTCCTGATGTCTTTAGAACAAACAGAATTAAATGTTGAAAACATCATGTGTCATTTTCTTATTCAAGCTAAAAAGCAGCTTGCTCTTCAAGCAGCTAAAATGTGCTTATAATTTAAATTTAGTTCAATGTTTTTTTCAAAAAGAGGCCACAGATTTTCTTTCTTACCAATCTATCAGACCTCTGTTTCATTTTCCTTACAAATTACCCTAAACTTCAGTGTCAATCATTTCAACACATGCCCAATTTTGTCACTCTTACCCACTAAACCACCAATGACTAACCTGTATCAAAGTAATTATCACCTGCTCTGATCCTGCTCCCAGGATACCAAGTACTATCATGGAAAAAGAGGATATGCATACTAAATCTACAACATTGCAAATTTATGAACCCTCAATTTATTTGGGAGGCTAAGGCTAACTAGTCCCTGTTCATCACTCTTTTCCTGCTACCAGGGTTTATCAAGTACCTCTAGGACCCAGTTCTGTTCCTTAACCAAGACTCTTACCAGATAAAATACTTCACAATGAAAAGTAGAATCTGTTCATGGTGAACCTACTTAACTATCTTTCTAAATAGGCCAAAATACACTGCTCTTTATACATCCCATCTTCATCTACTTAGAAATTCTATCTATCCTCCTTAAAGACCTTTGTGTATCAAGTTTACTGTTCTAGCTCCTTCCCCTTGACCCAGTTTTTCACAATTTATCTTCCTATAAATTACTGTACTCTTGCTCTTCTTTTCATTATTACCAAACTTATTGAATACTCACTATAACTCCCATGCACTTTTATAAAGATTTTTATTTATTTATTTGACAGAGAGAGAGCAAGAGAGCAAGAGAGCCAGAGTGCACGTGCACAAGCAGGGAGAGCGGCAGGCAGAGGGAGAAGTAGGCTCCCAGGGGCCCGATGGAGGGCTCAATCCCAGGACCCCAGGATCACGACCCAAGCCGAAGGCAGACGCTTAACTGATTGAGCTACCCAGGTGCCCCCCTCACCATGCACTTTTTTAAATTTCAAACTTAGAGAGTTTTAAGAAGAGTACCAATGTCTTCAATATCTCCATGACCCAGATTGATCAGCTATTAAGAATTCACTGCATTTACTCTATCACCACCTTTCTTCTCTTCCTTTCTCTCCATATAAAACCCACATCCATTACCATTAATTTTTTTCTGCACTATTTAAGAGCAGGCTGCAGACTTGATGCCCCATCATTCTAAATATCCCAGTGTGTATTCTCCCAAAAAAAGACATCATCTACATAAGCTGGAAAATCCACATTGATATAACTGCTACCCAATCCACAGACCCCATTCAAATTCTGTCAAATACCTTGACAATGTTTCCTTTTCCTTTTTGGCCCAGGATTCCATATAGCAACACATGTTACATTTTAGTTAAACTGTCTCTTCAGTCTCCTTCAATCTAGAATATTTCCTCAGGCTTTGATTTTGTGTCCTCAGAAATTTATAAATACAAACCTTAAGTTCTGTAGGATGACCCCAAGCCTCAGTCCGTTTACTGTTTCTTCATGACCAGACCTAAATCATATTGTCTCGGTAGGAATCCTACCAGATGTATTTTTCAATGCACCACTTGAGAGGACACATAATGTCAACTCATCTCACCACTAGTGAAGTTAATTTTATCATGTGTTTCCACAGTTTCTCCCCTATAAAGTTGCAATTCCCCCCCTTTTAATTAGTATCTTGTGGGAACATATTGCAAGATTAGGCCAAGATCTTCAGACAAAATCCTCTACCAGTCTTAGCCTCCACTGATGACATACAAATGAATCAACCACCACTATGATGGTTGCCAAATCATCATTCTTTCTACAATTATCAGTTGACATTCAACAATAAAGAATAGTTTTTCCTCCTTTCTTATTGATTTACTTAATCAGTACAGACTCCTGGGTTCCTATTTTAGTCAATGGTAATAAGACAGTCAAGGTCCCTGTCTATCCTAATGACACTTACTAAGAAAGTATCACAAAACCCCAATTCTATCTTACCTTTTTTTTTTTTTTTAAAGATTTTATTTATTTATTTGACAGAGACAGAGACAGCGAGAGCAGGAACACAAGCAGGGGGAGTGGGAGAGGGAGAAGCAGGCCTCCCGCCAAGCGGGGAGCCCGATGTGGGGCTCGACCCCAAGACTCTGGGATCATGACCCGAGCCGAAGGCAGCCGCTTAACGACTGAGCCACCCAGGTGCCCCTCTTAACCTTTTTTAATTAAAAAAATTATATTTACTTAGAAGTATTCACAGTGTCAACAACACAGCTGTAACTTTTTTTTCCTTTTGTAATTACAGAGAGGTAGTCCATTAATAAAACAATTATTTCCTATTAGCTGCATTGGAGACAACTGAAGATGACAAAACTACCATCCCCACACAAAACTAGTTTCTCCTGTGCACCAACAAGAACCTGCTTTAAATTTCCATGCCAATTTACAACCCTCATACTGTACACCAGGCCAAATTAGTGGCTACTGGAAATACCACCAGGACAGGGCTATACATTTGGCAGTGTGTAAACTATACAAAGAAAGACAACCGACAATTTAAAAACAAATTTTACACAGCCTACATTTTCAATTTTTTTTTTTTTAAAGGAATGAGTTGTGTACAGGAAGGTTAAATGCTTAATAGATAAGAAAAAAACCCTGCCTTACTCCTCATCCTTTTCCTCTTCCTGCTTTTTCTTGCTTTTCTCAGCCTTGATGACTCCTTTTTTTTTTTTCTCAGCCTTGACGGCTCCTTCCCACCCCGCCCCCTGCATCAGGCCTTCCTTTAGTTCAGTATACAGCAATATCCTCTTTGTATTTTTCTTTCAGCTTAACAGCCTTCTTTTCATAAGGCTGCCTGTCATCCGCAGCAGTGTTGTTCCATGTCTCTCCCAGTTTATTTACAACCTCACCAATGGAGAGGCTGGGATGTTCTCTTTTGATTTGGGGTGATACTCAGAATAAAACAAGAAAAAGCCTGAAGGAGGCCTTTTGGGTGCACTGAGATCCTTGGACTTTTTTGTTTCCCCTTTAGGAGGGATGTAAGTTTTCATTTCTCTTTCATAATGAGCCCTATCCACCTTTGCCATGTCTTCTAATATTTCTTTCGCTTGGCAGACAGTCTTCTGCCTCCCTGAGGAGTAGCTGACTGAAGCATCTGGGTGCTTTTTCTTGTGCTCCTCCAGCGAGTTTGCACAAAGAACGCATATGATGATATTTTGTCTCTCAGCTTCTTAGGAGCTCCTCTGCCCGTGTTTAATTACTCTCCTCAGTGAGGCAGAGAGTCGCCCAGTGCCTGTCTGGCTCTCACTGCCCAAGCATGGTCGCTCACAAAAGCCAAATTTTAAAAAATAGTAATTTCAGAGAGTGATACATATTGCAAGAAAACTATGGTAAAGTGTCTAAATGGGATAAACAATGGTAGAGTATGGGAAGGGAAGGTAGTCAGGAAAAAATCCCTAAGAAAGCAGTGCTTCAACAGAGGACTGCTAATAAAGGGATCAGCCAGGGGCATATTTTGGAAAAGATAATTCCATGCTAAGGGAATAGCTAGTACAAAGGCTCCAAAGCCATAAATGGGCTTTGCAAGTTTGAAGCACAGAAAGGACCAGTGTAAAAGAAGCATACAAGAAGGGGGGAATTTGTCTTATAGACATATGTATATATCTCCCCTAATAGAAGATTCTAAGTTTCTTGCAAAAGAGAACATTATTCATTTTTATCTCTCTAATTGGTTGATTCATTCATCATTTGTTGTACCCCTAATGTATGCACTAGGTACTCTGAGGCATTACAGACCTCAAAAGGTTCAAGAAAAAAGTCTCTGTTATTAAGAAGTTCACAACTTAAAAGAGAGACATCTAAACAAATTCACTGCAACATAAAAGAAAGATAAAATATAACAGAAGGTATGACGTTCAGTGATAGTACTCTACTTTCAGAAAAGTCTTTTTTTTTTTTTTAATTGTCAAAGCTTTTTGAAAGAGTAGTCTGCGTTAAGTCTCTTCCATATTTCAATTCCCAATCCCTCCTCAGTACATTGTAATCTACTATCCCTAACACCAAAATAAAAGTTTTTTGTCAATGTTATTAATGGCCTTGACAAGTCCAAAAAATGCCTTTCAGTTCTCATTTACTTTAGGTTTACATCTTTTGTAAAATACTGATCCTTTGTCTTTTAAGACACCATTTCTTTTATTTTTCGCTGGCCTCTTAAGCAGCTCAGTCTCAATTACTGACTCCTCTCCTTTTCTTTCACCTGTTTTAAAAGTCAGTCACACACATATGAGGTAAAACAATCAATTTCCATATTCCATGATTCCCAAGCTGAATCTTCTAGCCTTAATTTTTTCCTGAGCTTCCAATGCCTCTTGAATGTTTCTCTTTGGCTATATAGATTAACAATCTCAAATTTAACATGTCCGCCATCACAAATTTCTCTACTTAAATCCCTACACCACAGTAAATGACAGGGCTTTCTAACCAGTCACATAGTTTAAAAACATGTGATCCCATACTCTTCCTTCTCAATTCTTCCCTACATTCAAAAGAAACTGTTAAATCCTAGAGATTCTATTTTTAATCTATTAATTCCATCCCTACTTTCACTGTGACTCTGTTCAAGTCATGATGATTTCTTTCATGGATCACTGACAGAACCTTTTCACCAATTCCTCCATATATAGTCTTAGTTTCAATCCATCCTTAACAATAATGCCAAAGGGACTGTTAAAAAGAGAAATTACAATCACTCTTCTGTCTAAATTTGTCATTTTCTCTCCATTGCCTTCAGGAAAGAAACCCACTCCCCTTCATACATCAACAAAAGGATCTTGATGATTTTGTCCCCCACTAATACCTCTAGCTCTTGCTTAAACGATAATCCATATTTACTCTCTGCCATATCTAATAATATACAACTGCATGTTATATTCTTCTAAGGTTTAAAAATGCCTTTCCCTAAGTCTGCAATATCCAGCTAAACTCAGCTGAGGTGTCAGTTCTAGTAAGTTTCCCTTACCATCTCCTACAACACACTGAATTAGACACTTCTATGATACTTCAATATTTTATATAGCCTCATTCAAGCTTCTTATCAGTTGTAGCAATATTGTCTGTTGACAATCTGTGAACTCTCCAGGGACAGATACTTTGTCTTTCATTTCTAGATCCTAAATGTCTAGAAGAGTGACTAGTTATAACTTAGAGCATTTATGGAAATATTGTATGTTCTTTTGCCTTAATTTGAAAAGACGCATTTTTTTTTTTTTCCTGTAAAGGGGCAGTGGCACCTGGGTGGCTCGGTCAGTTGGGCGTCTGACTCTTGATTTCCACTCGGGTCATGATCTCAAGATCGTGGGATTGAAACCTGTGCCAGATTCTGGCTCAGTGGGGAGCCTGCATGAAATTCTCTCTCTCCCTCTGCCCCTCCCCTCCACTCACTAACTCTCAAACAAATAAATCTTTTAAAAAGGGCGGGGGATCTTTTTATATGGCCCTCAATATACTTTTTTTTGTATTATGAGTGAATGGCTTCCTCCTGAGAGAATTCATTAACTCTGCTTTTCTTTTTTTTTAAAGATTTTATTTATTTATTTGAAGAGAGAGACACAGCGAGAGAGGGAACACAAGCAGGGGAGTGGCAGAGGGAGAAGCAGGCTTCCCGCCGAGCCGGGAGCCCGATGCGGGGCTCGATCCCAGGACCCTGGGATCCTGACCTGAGCCAAAGGCAGACGCTTAACGACTGAGCCACCCAGGCGCCCCTAACTCTGCTTTTCTTTGGTAAATATTATTTGAGGCAGTGATTCTAAAATCAAGTAAAAAAAAATTTAAAAACTAAGAACTAGGAAGCAAGTCTGACTCAGTAATTATGCTATCTTCTCCCTGGATTCCTCTCATTATTCTACTGGGAAAAATCCATTAAAATATTCTAGTACAAAATATTTGTCAGTTGTCCTAGTATATAATTTCATTTATCAATTACAAGAACTTGATTTTGGATCTTGTATAGAATTTGTAAATAAGATTTTAGTTGAGTAAGAAACAAGATGGATAAAATTTATTTAAATCTATCTATATAATCTACAGCAGGAGGTAAAACTTAGTGACTGCTTACTGTAGATCTTGATCTATACTAATTACATGCATTATTTCATTCATGTAGTCATACAAAAATCTTGTGGGGTTGGTACTATTATTATTTCCCTTCCCCCCCTTTTAAGAGTTGAAAAAACTGGAGATTAAAGTGGTGAGGTAATGTGTCCAAATTGCACTGCTAGGAAGTGATAAAGCTGTGAGCTGAACTAAGAGCCACCTAATGCCAAAGCTGATGCTCTTAAACACAGTGCTATCCATACTGCCTCTAGCTATGTCTACTCAGAAAGACTCAAGAGAATCTGTCCCTTTAACAAAAATGCAAATACATCTACACGAGAACTTTCGGAATGTGAAAGGTCTTAAGATACCAAATACATAAAAAGGAAAAACTGGTTGATCTATTACTGAACTGTTATTCCAATAAATAACAACAGTGTGCTCGCTCACAGAAATCGCTCATTAGTCAATCATGATCTACTATCCTAAAGCTTTATCCCATCAGTTTTCAAGACTGATTTTCAAAACATTAGTCAGTGGCTAGTGTGTTTCCAGTGGAATGAAGGAACACCCAGCAGCCATCCCACTTCATGAAGTTAATATGAACAGTGAACACATAGGTATTCTATTGCCACTTGAGATAACCATAAAAATACAAGGAAATCTTATAAATAACAGTACTTTTCATATCTATGCATTTCTTATCACATGGTAACATTTTGGAATCTACAACTGCAAATCAGCAGTAAAAAATTACAAATAAGACTATGAGTTTGGCCCAATTAGCAAATAATATCACATACATAAAACCTAAACAATTTTAGACTCTGGTAAGACCTATATAAAATAATATGGAGATCATTTTCTTCCCTTTAAGTATGTGTCTACAACTAAAGAAAAATATTCAGAAAACAGCTTCTTCTTCCCATGTCATTCCTTTTCTCCCAATCAAATATTCTTAAAAGTAGGAATTAACTGTCTAGAACAGGGGCTGCATGCAGATTTTTTTCTGTACAGGGCCGGATTATCTTAGACTTTGCAGTCATAAATACTCACATGTGCCAGTCTCTGTCATAATTATTCAACTCTGCCGTTTGGTAGCGCAAAAGCAACCACAGGCAATACATACAGAACAACTAAACATGCCTTTGTTTGAATAAAATTTTATTTACAAAAACAGGCTGAAGCCTGGCTTTGACCCACAGTAGTTTGCTATCCCCTGGTTCAAAGTGCTGCTCTTCCAACTCCTTATCTACCACTCTACTAAACTCAGGAGATAGCAACAGCACATTATTTCACTGCATTTTCCCTCAAAAAAAATTCTAGGAGATTATGTATCTAATTCAAATCAAAACACACATAATGCTTCATAAAGTACAAGAAACAAATACTTATCATCCTATCATTTTTAAAAAGAGAATCCCCACAAGATACTTTACTAACATCAAAAATTAAGTAAGTTATATATTTTTATAACCTCAATGCAAAGGCATAACTTTATACGCACCAAAATGAAGTACAAACAGAATGTAATACTTTTTTCTTGTTATTTCAGTCTATTACTATTTTTGAAAGATTCTTTTAAACATTACAAATGCCAAATTTACTTTGTTTTGAGAACTGAATTTAAATATTGGTATACTGAACTTGAAAAAGCTAAATGTAATTTTCCATTACCATTTGAAAACAAATTACTGTTATAGATATATCAAGCACTTTAGCAAATATATAGATATCTGTTCTCCACTCTGAAAATCATGATCAATCAGAATTTCACTTTTATTTTGCTTCATAGAGAACAATGGAGATAAAAGAGAAGGTGAAAGAGGAGAATACTAATCTAAGAAATGATCTGCAAATGCCTGAGTGGATGAGAGCCAAAAGATATGTATGGAAATCCTTTCCCACATCCTGCTGTTTAAGCTATTTTACAGGTGACTGGGTACATGGGTAGAGAAGTAGATATAAATAAATCTCAGTTTACAAGCATATTTACTTAAAAGAGGAATCTGTAATTGTACCCAACATGTAAAATTTGCAGCTGCTCTCCAAAGACAGAGATAGGAATTTCCATTTTAACTTCCATTACCCAGTGGCTTACTTCAAAGAAAATTAAGGACTCTATGAATGAATGCATACCTTTAGCCCACAGGGTAGTAATATAAGTACAAGAACTGTATAGTAACTACCACCCTTAGTGTATGTAATAGTTAATGTATCTAAAAATAAACAGAAATATTTCCAAAAGTAATTTTCTCAGTTAAAGCTGAAAAGCTCCGCTTTTCTCCATTTAACAAGTTAAAAGAAACAACAGCAAATAAGCCCAAAGAACCTCTTTAAACACAAGATCAAATATACTGAAGAATAAGGTGCTAAGGATAATATAAAAAGTTACATTTAATAATCTCCTCTAATTTGCTTAACACACTTTCGAAAAGCCCCTGGTATGTAATTTAATTATATGATATTTTTATAAAATGTTAAACGGCTTATTTGATATGTTGGGAATTACACTTATCCATAATGCAGTACCATCATATAGCTGTGCCTGTACTACATGTCCTTTAGAAACTTTCCAAACTTCAAATAAAATCTTTTATTATACTAAGCTAAATTACCTCAATATCCAGTTTTTCATTAGAAGAGAAAAAAAAGTTCTGTTTCAAGTTCAACTATAAGCAATGTTTCTTCAATGCTATATATGAATTAAGATCATACTTCAAAATATACTTACAGTAAATATCCGTCTGCCAGTTCGATCAAAAGTTACACAGTACACAGATGACAAGTGTCCAAGAATTCGTTTATGCATTTTCATGTGCTGATATACTGCCGTGGGAACAAGTCGTTCAAGTCTGTATTTCCCATTCAGCTTCCGTGAAAACAAAGTATCCGCTACCAAGAGAAATGGGAGAAATGAGTACAATTCAGAAATTAATTTTCTTAATTATCATCTTTTAAAAATTCACATATTCCAACTTCTCAAATGTTGGTAAAAACAGAGATGCTTTCTAATATATATGGCTCTGAGTTTTACCGGAATTAAGTCAGGCACTATTATCCTAATTTTACAAATAAGCAAAGTCAGTTTATATAACTGTCTAAAGTCACAAAGTAAGTAAAACACGAAACTAGGATTAAAATTTAGACTTCTTTACTCTCTGGCTAGTACTCCTAAAAAACCAAAAGCATTTTATATATTATTTCTTTAAAATGCCCCCATGAGATATATTTTCTGACAAAAGCAGTTAAAACTGGATCCAGCAATTTCTACTTTTCATCAACCAGCAATTCTTGAACACACTAAATTTGACACACCAAATAATGTTTTAAAAAAACTGCACAAATGAAGTGAAAGGAATAATCCATTGCATTATTTTAAAAAGTAATTAAACTGGGGATCTTGCCAAACACCTGTATAATGATTCCTTCTCTAGAACCTATTAGCTCTTCTTTGTCAACTCATCCATTTTAACCATCTTTCAAGATATGACTGAAATTTATCTTCTGTCCAGAGCCTGATGAGCTGACTTCAGCCCAAAATGTTCTCTTCTATCTGAATTACCACTGTACGTATTTTCTATTCTGATAATTACAGACGAAGAAGGTGCTCAATAAATATGTGCTGACTGATATGCAGGCTCATTATTCACTTACAGATTCCTTTTAATATACTTTTCAAAATTACTTTTAATATAAGGCTTTTTTCTGACTGTGACTGCCATCTACTTTGCATAGTAAGCACTGCAGCTTCTCACTTGAATTTAGTCCCCCCAAAATTTTAAATATATATACAAAATACTATTTAACCTAGATTTAGAACCCAGCAATTATGTCCTAAAGTTGATGAAATACAAGTATCTTGGTATAACATAAAAAATCTCAGTATTTATTATTTTATTCATGAACAGTAAGTGTTTGGCTCACATTGTATTTAAAAACAAAAAAAAAAATCTTGGGGACTTGTGAAGAGAAATGTAGAAAAATGCTCTGCATTACATTTCAAGGAATAATTACATTATATTTACATGTTCTTTTACTATATCAATTATTTTATATTCTAATATAATATACTTCTTTGCTGTTACCACATAAATTCTATACTACAATTTATTTTTAACATCTGGGAATATCTGAGATAAGCTTTGACAGTTGTAAATTACCATATTTAGGCTTAAGCTGGTCACACAGTAGCAGTGATTTACTAAGTTTCTAACAAACCTGATACATTTTTCCTTATGCACAGAAATAGCCTGGTAAAAGACATCCTCTGGTGCTTTGGTTCCAAACTGATATAGAGCAAGAATCACACAAACCCAAAGACATCAATTGTCTTGCCAAAGGAGAACTTATCCAAACACTAAGGATCCTATCCAAACACTAAGGATCCTATCCAAACACTAAGGATCCATGATATCTCAGACTCACCTGTCTATCCTGTAAGAAATTAAGTGATGATAAATAACACAAATGTTGACAGTGTTACCAAGATGTAGTTAATTCCCTCCATCATAAATTTACAAAATTCTCAAAATGACAAATTTTTTAAGACATTTAATACTGTTCAGGTATAAAAATGATTACTAGAAATAATTACAACATCAAAACTATTATTTTAATGATCAAGTACATGCATATATGTCAAAATTTTTAAATATAAATTCATTATAAAGACCATTTAATAATTGGAGTTGATGAAGTATTTTCTAAGCAAAAAATAAGTAAAGAAAAAGAGAAATGTTGCTGCTCTTTTTTTTAATTTAATTTTATTATGTTATGTTAGTCACCATACAATACATCATTGGTTTTTGATGTGGTGATCCATGATCCATTGTTTTCGTATAACACCCAGTGCTCCATGCAGTACGTGCCCTCCTTAATACCCATCACCGGGCTAACCCATTCCCCCATCCCTCGCCCCTCTAAAACCCTCAGTTTGTTTCTCAGAGTCCATAGTCTCTCACGGTTCGTTCTCCCACTCCCATTTTCCCCCCTTCATTTTTCTCTTCCTTCTCCTAATGTCCTCCATGCTATTCCTTATGTTCCACAAATAAGTGAAACCATATGATAATTGATTTTCTCTGCTTGACTTATTTCACTTAGCATAATCTCCTCCAGTCCCATCCATGTTGATGTAAAAGCTGGGTATTCATCCTTTCTGATGGCTGAGTAATATTCCATTGTATATATGGACCACATCTTCTTTATCCATTCATCTCTTGAAGGGCATCTTGGCTGCTCTCTTAAACATAGTTTTTTTCTTTTTTTTTCTGAGTCTTTCTAAACTGGGTTTAAATCTTTATTTTTATTTTAGGAATCAACTAAAAAAAAAAAAGAATATCCCTTTCAAAAAGCTACTTTATAGTCAGCTTTTCAAATAAAACTTTCCAGAAACATTATTTGAAATATATTTATAGTTAAAACTGTAATTCTATACTACCTTTTGTTATGCTTGGCTACCAATTAACTACTGAATATCTATACTATGACTCTATCCTAGCCCAAGTCCTTGACTTAGACAAATTACAAACTTGTGTAACAATAACTAAAAGATAATCTACTGAGAACAGAATGTAGAATTTGCAGGTAATAACTTGCTGGACAAACTTGATAGAGGGAGTTAGAGAGGAAATGTAAGTATGGTTCGATAGTTCAAGTTAACCTGAGGAGGCTGAATTTGTAGGCCCAACCAGATCAAATAGGTAGAGAATTTTTACAAAGGTAGAGAGGAGGATGTTCTAGGACTCCAATTCAAAAATTCGTATTTTCTTTTACTATACCCTTTGCATAGTGTCTATCTCCCTTACCAGATCTTAAATACTCTAAGGAAAGAAATTCTGTCTTATTCATTTTTCCCCCAACTGAGTGTAGAACCTTTTAAACTAAAAAGTATATAAATGAATCTTAGTTAATAAGATACACAAGATGGTTCAATTTAATCTATAGTTTTATGGCAGAACGGCAAATGGCAATTATTCACTTTCTAAAGAAACTATTAATAGACTAATTGGATTTTTTCATAAAAAGGAAATGTCTCTTGGATTACAGAAACTCCTTAAATTTTATTAAACTAGAACACCAATTTTTAAAATGAGCATGGTTAAACAGGTCTAAGGGGTCACAAAGAAATAAGTTCCTTATATGACATTATTACAGTTTTAATCTTAAATCAAGTAGCATATAGGACTTGGTTTGAAAGTAGTAGCATATAGGACTTGGTTTGAAAGTACTTTTATTTTCCTAAGTATGGTGATGAGAAATATTCTTAAATTAAGCCTGCCAAAGCAAATTTCTATCTTCCTTCACTTGGCAAATTCTTTCTTACTCTCTAAGGCCAGTTAAAATGTCACCTCTGCTAATAAGACTGTAGTGAATTTCAGAAGAAACCTAACCGGTTACCTTGTAACATCACTCCTGTGCTCAAAACTACAATGTTCTTCATTTCATTCAGAATAAATACCAAATTCCTTACACATCAAGCCTACCAAGACCATGCATAATCTTGTCTCTCATCACCTCTCTGAATTCACTTGCTACTTGAGACCCTTTACTCAGTCTGCTCCAGCCACTCTAATCTCCCCCTATTCTCCGCACACAGGAGGAATGTTCCTAACGTCGGGTCTCTGCACTGGTTGTTCCCTTTGGCTAGAATACTGTTCCCACATATAGCTAATTACTTGATCTTCTCCCAAGTCTTTTCTCAGATTTCTGTCACTTCTCAATGAAGCCTAACCTGATCAGTTCATTGAAAATTGCAACTCATTCCCTACCACCACCTATAACTCCTGGCCCCCCTTTATTTAGCTATTTGTTCTTTTCCCATCACTTATCAACTGATGCTATATGTTTATTTGTTCGTATGTTCAACTGTTTATTTCCTGCCCCCCCCCCAACTTATATAATAAGATCCATATGTACCAGATTTTGTCTTTTTTGTCCTTATATTACCTCAAAGCTGACAATGATGGCTGGCACTCAGTAGATGATCAGTATGTATTTGGGGAATTTAATGAATAAATTACACAGAAAATAAAACAATTCGGTTTAAGGAATAAAACAAAAATGGAGAATTTATCAAACAGATTATATATCCAGAATCTCCCTAAATAGTTCATTTCAACTGCTCTGCTAAATAGATTTAATATGGAGGGAAAGAGAAAAGTAAACATATTTTACTCAATTTCCTAGTAAATAGAACAGTAAATAAAATAAACATTCCAGAAATCACTGTTAACCATTTGAAATATCAGTCTCTTTAAAATATCAAGAGGGGTGCCTGGGTGTCTCAGTCGGTTAAGTGACCGACTCTTGATTTTGGCTCAGGTCATGATCTCCAGGTTAAGGAGTGAGCCAGTGCTCAACACGGAGTGTGCTTGTCCCTCTCCCTCTGCTCGCGCGTATGTGCTCTCTCTCTCAAATAAATAAAATCTTAAAAAAAAAAAAAAAAGGTGAAAATAAATAAAATTTGAAGAGAGAAAAGGAACAAAATGATGAAAACTGTCATCTGTAGCAAATCATTCAAAACGGTCTCTGAAACTTGTGTTCAAACCTGATACTGTGGGGACTATACGCACAAGTCTACAGAACTATTAGAGATAAACAAAAGGCCCACAATTTCTTAATGTTAGATATAACTACATACATATCTAACCAGTGGATTCATATCCATTACTTCTCTAGGTATAAGGACAATAAATCAAATCCCCCCCCAAGTCACTTTTCCCCAGTTTATACTTATTTTTTAAGAATTGATTCTTTTTTCTAATCATAACACTAATTAATGTGTACTCAGTGTAGAAAATAACATAAATGAAAGAAGAAAAATCCATAATTCTATCAGTCACTTTCAAAATTTTACAAAGATTTCCCTCATAAACAGCATTTTAACAGCTATGCTGTATTCCTTAATGAAATAAGAGTTAGCCTCTAAGTTTAACAGACTTGTGTTCAAACCTGATAGTGTGGGGACTTTAAGCAAGTTTCTCTTTCTCTCTAGACTTTAATTTCTCTAGTTATATTTCTTTTTTTTTAAGATTTTATTTATTAGAGAGAGCACGCATAGAGAGCACAAGCCGGGGGGGGGGGGCAGGGGCAGAGGGAAGGGCAGACTCCCCGCTGAGGAGCGAGCCTGATCCAGGACTTGATCCCAGTACCCTGAGATCATGACCTGAGCTGAAGGCCGACACTTAACTGACTGAGCCACCCAGGCGCCCCTAGTTATATTTCTAGAAACATTTTCCACAATATACTCGACTTTCATATTAATGCTGTTCTTTGACAGCTCACAATTTCACAAAGTTGAGTCAATTCTTTCAATATCTTTCCTTTTTAAAATAACTTTTTTTTTTTTTAAAGATTTATTTATTTGAGAGAGCGAGAATGAGAAAGAGAGAGAGTACACGAGAGGGGGGAGGGTTAGAGGGAGAAGCAGGCTCCCCGCCGAGCAGGGAGCCCGATGCGGGACTCGATCCCGGGACTCCAGGATCATGACCTGAGCCGAAGGCAGTCGCTTAACCAACTGAGCCACCCAGGCGCCCTAAAATAACTTCTTTTACTGATTTAATATGAAGAGTCCTAACCAGCCAACAGTACAATAAATATCCACTTACATTTTCTTTTACTTTCCTGTGGCTTAAAGTTCTCACTTACCTCCTTAATTTATCTGGAGTTTTAGTATATATTGGGGTGAATCTCTAAAGATATTTTTTCTCTCCCAAGTAACCCTTTGTTCCAGACTTTTCATTTACTAATCCTTCTCTATCCATTAAATTGTGATTAAATTATCTTATGTATTTATTTCTGTTTTAGATCACTGACCTCATGTCTATTTATATGCCAGTACCAAAATTTTAATTTTATAACTAATGATGTTTCAATATTTATCTGGCTATTCTTCATCATTATGCGTCCATTTTTAAATAGTCTCAGTCTTCATTATTATCTACTTTGAGGATCACTGAGAAGTTAAAAAAAATAAATTTTTTGGAAATGTGAGGTTAATTTCATTCACTTATAAATAACTGACATCTTTCTATCTAGGAACATGATGCTTTCTTCCTATAGCTAGGACCAAGTTTTCAATAGATGATTTTAGAAAAAGATAAATATAACCAGAGTTACATTAGTTTTCCTCACTATACAAATCTGTACCATCTGAACCAACTTCATGGGAAATCTGTATACAAACCTGTACTACCAGAACCAAGTTTTTTAAGAAAAAAACGGGTAGCTGCCAAGAAAGAGCATCTGCAAAAACCTCAGTAGATACAATTTTGAGGACACTGGAAAAATACATGATAAAATCTCTACAAACAAAAAAGAACTAAAGCAGAAATACTATCACTTCCCTCAAAATGTTTAGAATTTGTTCTCCTTCTGCTAAGTACTTCATAAAATGGACAAGAATATGTGCTGCAATCGCAATAAATTATCCAAGATCAAAATTAACCACTGCTAAAAAAGATGAGTTGGAAAAAAAATATAAATTACTATGAATTAACAAAAATGCAGAGGTTTTTTGTTTGGTTTTAAATGCTATACAATGTCTACTCCAGTGAAGGAAAGCTGTCTTCCCTTAACAATCTAACCTGGAAGGCACCAAAACTAATGTTTGCAACTTCTGCCAGCTCATGAAAGTAGAGCCCTGCTGGTGGCATAATGAATTCAAGGAGAAGCATGTGGCTATAGATTCCAAAACCCAAAAAATTAATTATGTGTGACAACAGAAAGAGTAGATGAAGAAGCAAAGACAGTGTAACTCAGCAGGTATCTCAGTATAACTTGGGCTCTTTTCTTATACAGAAAAAGAGGTACTCAGATTTAAAAAATTAGAGTATTTATTAGGAAGATTTTTTTAACTGATTTTTGTTAAAATCATTTTATACTATATTTTGACTAATTCGATTCTGTAATTCTGGTTAACAAAAAAAAACCCTGGAAAGCTCCCAGAGTTTCTGTAAATAAAATGCAAAGGTAGTTATAATTCATAATTAACCACCACAAAAACAGTTCCTAAATTAAAGTAGAAAAGAGTAAATTCTGGATAATCAGTACCTAGATTTCATTTTAATCTCCATGATCTGTATTAATAAAGGCTTTCTAAATGTAAAATTAGTAACTCATAACTATACAACAAGAGTTTGGAAACGTATAAAACTAAACTTGAGTGAACTACAAAACTGGTAATAAACATGTAAGCAAGACCACATGAAAACAAATTCCAAACTGCTTTATTGCTTGACGATAATTAGTTTTCCCAACACAAAAATGCCAGATTCACGACCAGGCACTCAGAGGGCAATTTCTACAGAAATGACCTTCCAAGTTCATCCCAAGTCCAAAAAGTTGCCTACATGTGGTGTTGGCGATTTCAAATGTTCCATTAGATAAATGTATTGTGCAGTGTAAGGTATTTGATAAGGCATAAAATTACATAAAATTTTATTCATTTTAAAGACCCACATAAATGTTCTAATGAAAAGCTATGGGGTCACAAAAAATAGCCATATAAATTTCTAAAAAAGAAGTTATGCTAAAGCCAGGAATCAAATACCTTGAGAAAAAGGTATTTGGAGAGGAAAAGTATGAAGAGGAAAAAGACACCAGGGCTTATAGCTAGAGAAGGTCTTACTAGAAGGACTTCAAGAATCCAATAGTAGAAAGTCTTATCTGCTTCAAATGACAATGTGGGTAAATGTCAAAATACCACACAATACCTAATTCAGTGAGAAAAATGACTATTGAACACTATTATGCTGTGTAGCAGGTTTGAAAAATAATGGCTAATATTACTGAGTGCTTTAGTACATGCCAGGGACTTTATATATATTTTCATTTAGTTTCACCCATCTTTTAAGGTAGGTACTATTATTATCCCCAGTAAGGGGATATTCCTTACCAGTTAGGAAACTGAAAGACAAAATGTAACTTTCCCAGAGGTGAAGCCCAAGGGTTGAATTCAGGCAGTCTGATCCCAAGAGTACACTCTTACTAGGTAGACAGATATTAGAAAAAAAGACTGAAAGGAAATATGCCAAAGTATTATTAGCAGATAACCAGAGAGACTAACTGATTTTTGAGCTGTTCTCTGGTTTCCAAGTTTTCTCTACTGAGCATCTATTCATTCAAAATATAGCTCAGTCTACCTGAAGGAACTCAAAAGAGCAATATGAAAAATCTAAACTGTCTAAAGAGATTAACTTAAATTCAAAGACTGAGAAAAACAAGCCCAGGGATAAAGATGCAAGGAATTTAAATTTATTTAATCATAAAAAAAAGAAACCCTCAAGACTAAGTATATTGCCAATCTGACAATGGATTGAATGATAACCTACAAAAAATTCACATCTGGTTTGGTTCAAAAGCCATAAAATAATACAAAGTGCCATCAATTTTGTTTATAAGTTTTGCTTCTAAAAGCTATCCCATTAAATTTTTAAAGTAAAAGAGAAATATATCAAAGATTGTGTAGGTTCAATTTTATTTGGGAAGGAATCGCCTAAGAAGGAATTTTTAACGTTTAACTTACTATAGAGCCACAATTGAAAAGCTTACTGCAATAATTCTCCTGAGGTTACTAACATAGACATGAGTAGGAATTAACAACCAAATATTCATAATTTGAGGGCCAGAGATAATATGGGAAATAATTCAACACAGACTGGTTTATTTCTACACCATCATCAGGTCTTTATGTCATCTTGTACCAATAACTAGCAACCAACCACCACAAGAACAAGACAAATAAATCACCATTACTATAATGAACAAAATTCCCAACTTTAGTTAAAGTAGCAGGGGGTGGCGACATTAGAAGGATAATCCTGTGAATAGGTTTTGTCCACAAAAAAGAGGGAAGGCAAGAGAGAACAGAAAAGGGAAATAATCACCTGAGCAACATAGCACCCATGAGAGCTTCTCTCTTTATTTTACCACTGTAACTAAAATAATTAGAATGCACAGTAACTACCTTCCAAATCTCTACACAGTCAATTTGGTGTTTAGTTGTACCTCTTGTATGAAAGACATCATGTTTTTAAGATTTAGTGGATATTACAAAGATAAATAAGATCTAAAAAGGAGAACTCAAATACTGAAATAAAATACAGAAAGTAAAGAGATGATTCCAAGAGTTAAAGCAAAAATCTCATGAACCAAGTATGTAACAAGCACATACTAAACAAACCCCAAAACACAGACATCATAATTACTAGGACTGTAATTTACTAGAACTGTAAAATGATTTGTATTATTCTTCCTCCTCTTTTCTTTCTTGGAAACTAGTCTGATACTACTTCAATCAGAAAATAATACAATGGTAGAATATTATCAGTTTGAAAATGTTTTTATAATAATTTTAATAAAAATTCATTCTTTAAAAGTTATGTAGTTTTATGCCAAACATTTTAATCACTCAATTTTAACAAATTTTAACAAATGTAACAAATTTTAAATCAACACAAACATTTATACAGCACCTACATGGGCCAATGAACTAAGGGATGTAACAAAGAAAAAGAAAAGACACAGTACTTACCCTCATGAAGACTGCAGTCTTGCAGGAAAGACAGACACGAAACAAGGACTTACAATAAGAAATGTCAGCAAAAAAAAAGGGTTCAGAAAAATCTTGAAATATACAGCAGAGGGTCCTAAATATATGGCAGGGGAAGGAGGGATTGGTTATCAGCGAGTCAAGCTTTTCTGAAAAAACTAAGACCTGAAAAATGGAACAGCCAAAGAATGTTGGTGGGAAGGGAGCATATTGTAGGTTGAGGCAAGAGCATGCGCAATGGTCTGAGGCTGTAAACACAGTACTCAAGCTACGTAAGGAAGCCAGGTATGGCTAGCACACAGAGCACAGAGAGGCAAGCGTGGAGAGAAGAGATGGAAAGGTAGGGCGCAGAATGCAGAGTGCTTTCTAAGCTATGGTCAGGCATTCTGGACTATTTCCCCAAAACAGTAAGTTGAAGGTTTTTAAGGAGAAAGAAATGGGAATAATATTAAGATTTGCTTTGGGATAAACAACTGCAGTTTTATCTCTTTACCACAATGAGAACAGATCAGAAGGGATATGATTAAAAGCAAAAGCCAATTTTGCAAAAGAAATCAAAGGGTTCAAAAAAAATTTTCATTTTAGAAAAAAATTTAATCAGTTTGCCAACAAGATTCTTAAGACTTTCTCAAGGAACTGAACGATTTTCTCTCAAATTATTTATCTAGTAAGAGATAAAGAACATACCACATTTTATTCTTTCTAAAGTTCTCACTCTGAAGCATACTTCCAAGGCTCCTATACTTAAATCAATAAATGGACACAGGTGGTACAAGACTAATGCATAAAGAATTTCACAGAGAAAGCAAAAAGGTGCTAAATAATTGTGACATAAAGTTAAATGCATAAGATCAGGAAAAAATAACCAGGGATAACTGAGTTGGTCACTACCTCTTAAGGTTCAGTTTCTTCAATAAAGTGGGGGTATCTTGCTATGAAAAGCAAATAAGACAAAATGTTTTGTAAACTCAAAGGTATTATATATATTATATATACTAACATTTATATTGACTGTCCTTAAAGAATCAAATCTTCATGTTATAAAAGTAAATCTTACTGAACACAGGTTTTCTTTTACTTTTTTAAAGACTTTTGTGGGAGATCATTTTTCCCCGTGTCTTCCTTAAGGAGCGGAACAAATTGCTGCTCTGTTTATATAAATATCTACTCAGCCTGATCATGGACTTCCCAGTTTCAAAATGGCTAGGAAGACATTCAATCCTTAACTTCAGAGGTTCCCTGAAGAAATTCAAAATAAAAAGACAGAGACTTTATGAAGAAAATAAGATAATTTGCTTTATCTATACAGATATGAAATTCAACATCAAACCCAATAAGCAATCTGGAAAAATAGGGGACACAAACTAAAACGGGTAATGAATGACTAGTGCTTCCTAGTTACTACTGCAACTGTTTGCCAGACACATCACAACAGGAGGGCAGGGGGCACAGAGGATACCTCTCATCACAACTATGACCTTAAAAAGAATTTCCTCTCATTATTTACAAAAGAAAATAAAACACAGCTACAAGAGCAACAATTTGAACTCACCTAAGTAAACTGTCATTCTTCAAAGTGTTTCCCCTTTTTTGGTCAATCATAAATTT
Organism: Leptonychotes weddellii; assembly: GCF_054177405.1. NCBI lineage: Eukaryota > Metazoa > Chordata > Mammalia > Carnivora > Phocidae > Leptonychotes > Leptonychotes weddellii. The sequence goes on from NC_138376.1 coordinate 58,343,092, forward strand.
GAAATTTAAGCAAAAGAAAAAATATAAATAATAATGTCTATTTTATATATTTGGTACTTTGGCATAATGAACATTAGCTTTATTTCCCTTAAGACAAAAATGTGATACATCTTAGGAGTCTCTCATAGCTACCTGTTCTTAGAAGGAAGTAGGCTGGGGAAAGGCGGGGAGTAAGCAGAAGAGAATTAAAAAAACAAAAGACTCTGGGGCGCCTGGGTGGCTCAGTCCTTGGGTGTCTGCCTTCAGCTCAGGTCATGATCCCAGGGTCCTGGGAGCGAGCCCTGCGTTGAGCTCCCTGCTGAGGCCTGCTTCTCCCTCCCCCAAATCCCCGCTTGTGTTCCCTCTCTTGCTGTGTCTCTCTCTGTCAAATAAATAAAATTTAAAAAAGCCTCTGCCAAATGGAAATATATCATTCTGAACTTTTCTTGTCCCACCCCATTCATTAATTACATCAATTATCTACTGCCTCTTCATTTAATATTTACTAATGCTGAGGAATTGGGTCCATAAAGAGCAATGAAATATAATCCATCGACAGATGAATGGATAAAGAAATTGTGGTATATATATACAATGGAGTATTATGCAGTGTCAAAAAAATGAAATCTTGCCATTTGCAACAATGTGGATGGAACTAGAGGGTATTATGCTAAGCGAAGTAAGTCAATCAGAGAAAGACATTATATGATCTCACTGATATGTGGAATTTAAGAAACAAGGTAGAGGATCATAGGGGAACAGAGGAAAAAATGATACAAGATGAAACCAGAGAGGGAGATTAACGGTAAGAGACTCTTAATCTCAGGGAACAAACGAAGGGTTGCTGGAGGGGAGGTGGGTAGGAGGGATGGGGTGGCTGGGTGATGGACGCTGTGTACTGTGTAAGACTGATGAATCACAGACCTGTACCCCTGAAACAAATAATACATTATATGTTAAATAAATAAATAAAAGAATCTCTATCCTCCAGGCCCTAACAGTATCATAGAAAAAAACAAAGGTAAATAAAGATCATTCAGGGAACAGATTAAAATATAGAAGCCAAGACCAAAAAATAAAAACCTCAAAATATAGCTAAGTCAGAAATGATTAAACAACACAAATTATAAAACTATTAAGACTAGAAAAATGGAAGTAAATGGTGGAAGATGAGTTCTGACAGAAAATGGTTACTGAGAAAATAATAGGTCAAAATGAATGAGTGACAGACAAGCAGTTGCCTAACTAAAGATAAAGTATGGACTGAGTGAGGGCAAAAAAGGCACAAGACTTAACAGAATATTAAGCAAAGGATAAATGAACAGAAAGGAAACCCCAGATTATTACAACCTTATAATTTACTGAATTATGTGTCAAATGTTAAATTATATATGTTAAATCTTATGATTTATAATATACAATATTTCTAATGCTCATGTAAGAAATATAGTCTTATGAAGAAAAAATTAACCCTGTAACTTCCAGATCTCAGCCCAGTGCCAAATATGTTAAGAAATTATCAACTGCAGTATAAGTCAAATATTGGAAATGTGGCAAAACATAGCAGTGAAGATAAAAAGTGAGAAGAACCTTCTCTTCAAAAAAGTACTCAAGATTTATTAACAAAATAATTCATTAAATGAGAATTATAGGAAGGACAGAAAGTAACATTTATTGTAGTCTACTTTTGTGCCTCACTTTACGATCTTATTTAAGTTTCCAAATTACCAAATATGGTAGGTATTATCCCGATTTTATAAATGAGGAAGCCGAGAAGCTAAAACATTAAATAATTTGCCTAAGGCCACACATCTTGACTAAAGCAGACTCAAGATTTATAATCTAATTTTAAATGAATCTTTGTTGCCTTTGTTCAAACTGGTTTTTTCAGAGAAAACTATAAATGTAGACGAGATCTAAGAATTCTTTTCATGTATAAGCTTCTTAGTGTCAACTGGATGCTTGTGTAGTAAGGCTACTTCTCAAGGCAAAGCTATTTCCTTAACACATATTTTTAAGAATCAGGTTCCTCAGTACTCCTTATCCCCACCCACTAAAACTGCAGCCTTGCTACAGAAACAAGTAAAATGACAGAAGCAACAAGTAAAACAAAGGTATGAACAAACAAGATGAGATATGGAAAACCTGGAGATATAAAGTTACTTTGTTAATATGGTAAAATAGGAAAAATACAAATAGGCAATTAGCAAAAGATTGCTTTAATATATAACCTTTTCCACAAGATAAACATGCATTAAACGAATCTCCAAATTTAATCTTAAAAAACAGCTTTTTTTTTTTTTAAAAGATTTTATTTATTTATTTGACAGAGAGATAGAAAGCACAAGTAGGCAGAGCAGCAGGCAGAGAGAGTGGGAGAGGGAGAAGCAGACTCCCAGGACCCTGGAATCACAACCTGAGCTGAAGGCAAGACGCTTAACCGACTGAGCCACCCAGGCGCCCCTAAAAACAGCTTTAATGTACCTAAGTCTCTTCACCCATGTCATTTATTATTGAACTAGGGTTGTTTATCGTAGGCAAATACAGAGTAAATTAAATAGGCATAATGTGGGTAAGGAGGTTTGAAAAAGGACAATGCCTGAGATTATTACTTTTTTGAAAGTAATGTGCCTCATACACATTCATGTATCTCTTCCACAGAAAATCAGTTAGAAGCTAGTGATAACAGATTGGGGTGATCTTTCTTTTTTCCCCCTCATTAAAGAGGTTCTAGAGGACTGGAAAGCTTCTGAACATTTTCGTTCTCCTGCCCTGAGAATGAAATTCCAGTTCAATTTTCACAATTTACATCAAGGACTAGGAGATACAAAACAGGATTTATAAGCAGACACCAAAATAAGACAGGGTAAGAAATGCACTGAGATATGCTCAAGGCTTGGTTCTTATATTATGCAGGCACGAGTTTTAACATGCTGAGTTAATGAACTGATAACCCAATTCATTAATAAACCTTAATTTCTTAAAAACCAGTTTTTGGGGGGAGGGGCGCCCGGGTGGCTCAGTCGGTTGAATGTCTGCCTTCGACTCAGGTCATGATCTCAGGGTCCTGGGATCGAGCCCCTCAGCAGAGTCTGCTTCTTCCTCTCCCTCTGCCCCTCTCCTTGCTAGTGCACACGCTCTCTCAGATAAATTAATAAAATCTTTAAATACACACACACACACACAGTTTCTGGGGTTTGGCCTTAATTCAAAGCCATCCTTGGACCAAGTCTCTCTCTTCTTCCAACCATCTATTCCATTTTTTACTCCCTACCCATCTGTGAACTTTTCTTGTCCCACTCCAGTTCATCAATCACCAACTTCCTCTTTATTTAATATTTACTAATGCTGAGGAGTTGGGTCTATAGAGAGCAATGAAACATAATCTCTATCCTCCAGGCCCTAACAGTGATAAGGAAAAGAAAATAGTAGAAAAGGAAAAGAAATAAATAGACACAACTATGTGACAAAAGCTACAGGAGAGAGAAGTGTAAGTGGACACTGAAATTTTAAAGGATGAATAGATATTCAGCGAACAGACAAAAAAGAGACATTGCAGAAAGAAATAAAACATGTACAGAGACAAAGGGATAAAAGAGTTTAGCTGTTAAAAACTGCCAAAGAGTTGTACAAAACTAGCACAGGTACAGGTGAGGAAAAGGTGGGAAAGATGGGAAAAGGTCAGTTTTGTGAGCCACATTACACAGTTAAGACTATTTGAAGTCAGTGATAGAAAGGAGGCATGGCGTGATCATATATGCATTTTAGAACTTTTAGAGTTCTCAATTGGAGGCAATTTTGCCCCAGGGACATTTGGGAATGTCTGGAGACATTTTTTGGTGGTCACAATTGTAGGGGGCAGGAGGTTAGGAGTGCTACCAGCATTTACTGGGTATAGGCAGGGATGCTGATAAAACACCCTACAACGCACAGGACACTAGTCTACAACAAAGAATTATCTGGCCCAAAATGTAAATAGAGCTGAACTTATGAAACCCTGATTTAGAGCTAAATCTTACCTAGGGTACTGGAATAAGGCTAGCGGCAAGGGATTAAGTAGTCTATAAATTCTAGGACAGCAGAGGTCATGTTCTTGTTTATCCTGCAACTCCAGATCCTAGCCCAGTGCAAGGTATAATACAGATTCTATATTTACTTAGTAAGTGAATTAATGATGTTAGAGCCCCAGGCAAGAAGTACCAAGGCCTAAAATGTGGCTCTTGCAGTGGTAACGAAAAACAGATTCAAGAGACTAGAATAGAATACATATGCCTTATTTACTAAATGAATGTAAGATATGAATTAAGAAGTCTAACTCTCAGGCTTGGAATAACAAGTTTCAGAGGGTCAGAAATTCTATTTTACACATTTTAAAGTTTCAGACAAATGTGAGATATTCAAATTGAGAAGTACAACAGTTTGCATGTAGTCTGAAAAAATCTAAGAAAGGAAAATCCAATTTATCACCCCACTCTTCTTAAATGATTCCTCTGAGTTTAAAACAAGAAGTTCAAATTAAAAAATAAACACCCCCTAAATGCAGTATGGTAACCTGGATCAGATCCTGGAACAATAAAAGGTAATTAGTGGGAAAATTTGGTGAGATATTAAAAAGGTCTGGTATTTAGTTAATAATAATGTGCCAATGTGGGTTCTATAGTTTTAAGATTATAACATTAGGAAAAATTGCATAGAGGGTATAAAGGAACTGTGAATTGTCTGTGCAACTTTTAGTAAATAATTTCTTATTCCAAAATTAAAAGTTTATTTTAAAAAACCTGTATCTCAAATGTGTCAAAATTTAAATATCTGAATCTATAGTATAAACTTTTAAATCTATAGTTTATGAAAAGCTAAAATGTTAAGAAGGTTTTTTTTTCTTACATCCATTGACACTTGATAGTACTATACACACCAAGGAAAGAGCAAAGAAAATCTTTAAAGGTAGCCAGAGAGAAAACAGCAAAGAGGAATCAACAAAAGATATATATATATTTTTAAATCTTCTAACCCATACTCTGCGGTAACTTGAAATGACACAATGTATCACCATGCAAGCAAAAAGCTTGATGAACTTTTCTTTCCATTACCACCCTATACCCAATTTTGTAGCAATGACAAAACATTCAAGACTGTCACCAAGGGGAACCAACAAGACATGACACCAACTATGACTATATAAGTAGAGTTGTTTTGATTAGTCCAGCTTTGCTTTAGTGACTTAAAAAAAATTATACGCAAATACAAAAAGCAGGTAAAATTGGCTAATAGTTATTTTTTTAAATATAAAGAACAAATATTTTCCTGAAAATATGAATGGAAGAAAAAAACATTTATCTTAAACCCTAGAAGTGAAATTAAGTCTTTCAAATAGATACAAAAATGACCTACTTGGTAATTAATTCTGTTACCTAAATACACCAGTTGCATTTCTCTGCTGTGACATAAAACTCAAGATATTTTTTGCCATATTCCCTATATCCATGTCAGCAATACTTACTGATCTGACCATTCTGATTTAATACCAATTTTCTTGAGTAGCCAAATGCTTCTAGTTAGCTACTAAAAGCTAAACTAAGTTTAGCTTATTGAAAATAAGGCATAATAGCAAAATGGAGTTAGTCTGGTCTAATGACGCACTAATTGTGTAACCCTGGTCAAGATGCCGAACCTTTCAATGCCTCAATTTCCTTCTCCATAATGTAAGAATAGCTCCTCTTACAGACCATTTAAGGTTTTAAAAGAAAAAATAAATGGAAAATGCCTGGCACACAGTATTTACTCACATAGCAAAAATTAAGAGAAGTTACTGTCAATCATTCTTGTACTTTCATTGGCTACCACAGGGCTACTGGACAATGTGCTGAAAGAATAACACATTCCCCTTACTACATAGACCTGCAGTTTTTCAAGAGAGGATGAACTTCTCCGTGCAGGTGAAGCTCCTATAATATTTTACCTTCCCCTTCTTTAAAGAAAACTATACTGCCCCCAGTATAATTTTTTAAGTGCAAACATAGTGTCTCAAATCCTTTCTTGTTTTAATAGTTGTTCTTTGTATACAGATTACTTATAGATGTCATTATGTAACTAAGACACTCATATGCTGGAAAAAAAAAATCATCCATGATTGCCTGCCATACAAATATTACACAGGATACCCTTGGAAAGGTCAGACACAAACCAGAATACGTCACAGAGACAAAAAGACGCAAATCATAAAAGAGAAGGTGATAAAGAAGATTAAGTAAGAAAATCTAGCATCTGTTCAACTGGAGTCCCAAAGGGGAAAGAAAGATGATATTTTAAAAGATAAAAGAAAGATAAAAGATAATGGCTGAGAATTTTCCAATGGCAGTAAAAGACATTACAGATTCAAGAAACCCAATGGATCTCAAACAAGATAAAAAAAAAAAAAAAAACCCCAACACCAAGACATATCACAAACTGCAGAAAACCAGCAAGAGAGAGAACCTTCCAAGCAGCAACAGTTAGGGGATTTAAACCCACATCTACCAATAATTATATGTATAGGACAAAATGTCCTACACAATACAAAGACTGCCATACTGTATTTTTAAAAAGCCACTTCTATGCTATTTTTAAGAGATATGGAAAATAAAGACAGAAAAAGGTTAAAAGTAAAACAATGAGAAAAGGTACGCTATACTAAGCAAAAGGCAAAACTGTAATGTTGATGATCAGTATAATAACTATCCAGAAAAAGAAGAAATAAGTAGGATTTGGATAGGTGGAAGAAGGAGAATAACAATCCTAGGTAGGCAAAAGAGTGGGGGTGGGAGAAGAGGCTATGACCAAAATATGAAAGTTTCTGAAGATTAAAAGTTTAGACTGGTGCGAGAGGAAGTATGACACCATTAAAATATCTTAACCTCTTTTTACTTGAGCAGAACAACAACAGAGCAAAGGTAGAATTAAATAAGATTAATATTACAGTGTTATAAGTATGACCTGGAAGAGAAAGAGGGAGAAGACACTGAAAGCAAGAAGATTAGTTTGGAAGATGGTACAGCAATCCAGGTAAAAGAAGGGCCTGGTAGTAGAAGAGTTAAAGGAATGAATCTAGGAGACATTTCAAGAGGAAGACCTATCTGCATCAGTTTTCCTTTGAAATTTTAAAGGCAAAAAAAAGCACTGCTTTATAAAAAAAAAATAACCAAACTATTTTTGTTTTCCACCATTATAACTAATCTGTAATACGATATACAGTCGCCCACAAAAATCAATCTAATACATTTTAGGAAACAATTTTTTGTAAAAGTAATATATCAATGAGCTAGTTAGTCTACATTTCATACAATATGTACAATCCATAATTACACATTATGACTTCTTCACTATTAAGATTACTGACATAGCAAAAAATATCTGATAGCTTCTTCCTCTTTGAATGCTAATGCACAGAATATGAAGTTCTTTTTAAGTAACTAAAACATTTTTATTTTCAAAAGCTCTTTACCAAGAGGATATCAACTTGGTAATGAACTCAAACAACTCACCAATGCTGGGTGGGCTACCATAGTTAATTGGTGACTCGGGTGGTCTTCCACAATGCAATGCAGCCAGAGCAGATCCTTTCCACACAACATGCTTGCAGCCTATTAAATACACATATTTTTATGGATCCAAAAATAGGACACACACACAAAAAAGAATGTCTAAATCCTATTAGAAATTTTTCATACTTTTATTTGTGCGTAGCAAGGACTGTCTTCCAGCTCCTAATAAAGTTTGTACTCCAGGAACGCTTTGTGGAATTTCTTGTTCAAGAAGAGGTCCTAGCCGATGACATATCTGCAGCAAGTGATCAGGTGCTAAATGTCTGTAATACTTCACCTATTATGTGAAAGACATAAAATACTTGCTAAATAAGATGATATAGTTCTTTATAATAAATAAAATATATTTTAAAAAATAGAGTAATTTGTTCTGGCTAGTCAACATTTCATTTTACTTGGGGTAAAAGTTCATGTTTATTCTGTGCAACCACTTGACTCACAGAATAAAATAGTTATCCACTTAATTCACTGAGGAGAAAAACTGCTAAAGAATTAATGTAACTAAATATAGCCAAGTTATAAATTAAGAGATTCTAGTCAATGCAAATACTGAACAAAAAAAAGAATATACAGCATTATAACCTAAAATGATTTTGTTGTAGTTTTAACATTTTCATTTTCAAAAACTTCAAACAAAAAAGTCATCCAACTATAAAACATAATGAGTATTTTGGATCTTTTACATTATAAAGAATATCTCCAGAACAATTAAGGATAAAAAAAAACCTTGATAGTTCATGTTCTCATCACAAAATTTAAAAACAATTATATAGGGGGGCCTGGGTGGCTCAGTTGGTTAAGCGGCTGCCTTCAACTCAGGTCATGATACCAGGGTCCTGGGATCGAGCCCCACATCGGGCTCCCTGCTTGGTGAGGAGTCTGCTTCTCCCTCTCCCTCTGCCTGCTGCTCTGCCTACTTGTGCTCTCTGTCAAATAAATAAAACCTTGAAAAAAAAAACCAAACACATAGCCTCTATGAAGAATTTTGTAATTTATTCACAAAAAACCTTAGAAAGGTGAAATTCCAACTATTAATTTAAATAAGTTTAACTATAAAATAAATCTACCTACTACGAAAAGTTTGGGCACTTTTGGAAAAACTTCAAACACGCTTAATTTATGCTAGCATTTGAAAGCAAGATATGAAATTCTAGTATTTTTATTATCCATCCTGAAATTCTTTTCAAAGAATCTAAAGAGAATTAAAGGAAAAAAGTATTTTATCGCTTTATAGTTAGATTATCAAGTTATAAAAAATTTCTCAATATACTACCTAAATATTATAGTTCAACTGTTCTCAAAATGAGTTCTGGGAACCCCTGGAGGTTCCTGAGGTAAAAATCATGAATAATACTAAAATGTTATTTTGCTTTTTCACTCTTTCATGAGTGAATTTTTCAGGGGGCCACCTGACATGTGATATCACAAAAGACTGAATAAGGCAGCAGATATAAGAATCTCTCTATTTAGCCAGATATTAAACGTTTCCCAAAATGTAAAACAACGCCACTCTTCATAAATTTGTTTTGTTTTGGAAAATAATTGCTACAAAAAATGTTATGTAATGAGTTTTTTTATTTAAATAAATATTTTAAAAATGCTTTAATTTTTAAATGATAAATACAAAATGATTATAATCCATGTAAACAAAGAAAATTCAATAATTTTTATTAATATAAAGGGGTTCTGAGGCCAAGTGTTTGAGAAGTGCTCCTCAAGTTCATATAGTAATGGCAATTTTAATATGAATTCCTTATAAGATTGATTTGCAGAGGGAAGTAAAGGGTTAAATCATTTCATTCCATCTTGCAGTATGTTATACTCTACCGATAGAAGAACATGAAAGGTATTTTTAAAAAGTTAGCTAATATTCATCCTTCTAAGCTGAAGTCAGTTAAGAGAAACCAACCTTACTTTTTATAATAATACATTCCTGTCATGGAGATAATACGAAGCCATACTGCCACACTGATAATTTAAAATAATAGAGTGTGGCATATAGTAGTAAGTATTACTGGAATGAATAGTTTAGAAAAGATGTTCTAATACAAATTGTACTGTACAATTGTATTATGTGCCTCTGAAAAATCTTGAGATATATCTATTTGATTCTGTTTAATGCAAATTTCCAAACTTGTGAAGCTACGGATTCCCTTTCCCCCTAATATCATCTTGACTCAAAACATACTCTTTCAAACACTAGTATGATTAGCTAAGCAAAAACACATTTAGAATATACCAAAATAGAAATCTTTAAAATTGTATTTATACTTTTCTCTAATCGTCCCTAAAATAATTTACTTAAAAATAAAATTTAAAGGAAAACATCTACAATATTTATAGGGTCCCTTCCAGTTCTAAACTGTATATAATTATTCTAATGTAATTTCTTTACATTGATCTAAATTCCTTTCAAAAGTTTTACTTTAACCATAAAGTTCATTACTTATTAACTTTAGTTTTGTGATTATACTGTTTGAGTCTTTTTGCAAAATACATGTCAGCTGAAAATCCTTATTGAAGAATTCAAAAATATTATGAATCCACTTTTTCAGAATCTTTCCTTGGTGATTTAGTATATTTTTCAAAATCGACTTTCACTTTAAAGTTAGAAAAGATACTTTTAGTTCTTAAAATCCTCAGGCTTTCTGGCTTATGAGACTTTATATAAGCTGATCCCTCTGCTGGAAATCTTTTCTTACCCATCCACCTCCCCATCTCATTCTCCTTCATGTCTCAGTCTATACCTCACTGCCCTCCATGACCTATTACAACACTTACACCCTTTCTTTTTGGACACTCTTATCATTTCATTTCCATAGCACATTATACTCCTTCCCAAAACGTTCTTTTACCCCACTCATGAGTGCTCTGTAGTACTTTTATCATATTAGTTGCTCATATCTAGATCTCAGTGGGATCTAATGATAGTTACGATCCTCTTCCTCCAAAAAACACACATACATGCCCTAACTCTGTCTTGCCCTGTTTTGGAGGTTCCTAAGACCCCTGCAGTATCCTAAGATTGCCAATTTACTTGTCCATGACCTATATTAGAAGACAGGGGATTAGATCTTGTTTACCTGTCGACCCAGTACCTAATATAGTACTTGTAGTTAAGTGTTTGTTAGATAAGTGAACACATGACAATATGCATGCAGTAACTACTGATTCTTCCTTTTCTATCTAGCCATTAAATGGTGAAGTTCTTAAGGTCTAGGATCCCAGAGCTCAGTTCCACACTTTATTTCTTCTCACTCAATATTCTTTCCTTGAACTTATTATACCAATGATTCCCAAATTTGTATCTATAGTCCACACCTGCATATCAAATTTCTTTAAGACATCTCTCTTTGGAGTCCCAAAACCTCAACTCAACATATGCAAAAATGAACTCAGGATCCTCATGTCAACACCCCCCTCCCAAAATGTTTCCTACCTTGACAAACAACACCATCCATCCAGCCTCAAACCAAGAAGTCACATTTTTTTTATACTGCCTATTCCTCCCTTCCACCTCATTCTTTTAACACCCAAGTAGTCACCAAGTTCAACTGATTTTCTCTTCCTATTCTTAAACTCTATCTCCATAACAATGACCCAATTTCAAATCATCTTTGCAATAAACTCCCATCTTTCTTTCCCACATCCACTCATGCCTCCTACACCTCATTCTATTCTATAATCTCTTCTATTCCAAATCTGTTCTCTATATTGCAATCATAATGCTCTTTCTAAAACCTTTATCTGGTCAAGTCATCCCTACTTAAAACACTTCAGAGACTTTCCTTGCTCTTTGGCCATCCAACTCCTTAACATGGATCTACAAATCCTGAAAGGCACGTATGATCCACTCATATTTCTTTGCTCCATATGGCACATTCCCAACCCTACACGCTCCAGCCCCCACTTTCCACATTTAGACATTGGTCTTCCCTCAGGTTACCTGTACTCTCTCCTGTTAGGCTTTTCCCATGTGGCACACTCCACATTTCCCCACATCTCCTTGCCCAAACAACTCTTTTATGTGCTTCAGATCTTCCCTCCAATGTAACCTCCTTTGTTTCCCTTTACTTTACCAGTCTAAGTGTATTATCTTGGCTGCATGCTCTTGGTGACTTTTCCTTATCATGTACCAGTCTATGATTACACATTTAAAAGTTCAATAATTTAATGCTTTTCTTCTCAACTTCACCATTAACTAGAAGAGATTAAGGACCGTGTCTTTTTTTGGTTCTAGCTGCATCACATACATACATTCATATACACACACACACCTATCCACCCACCCATCCACCCAATACGCACTTTTAAAAAAAACAATGACAACTTTCTTTTACTACCTTTTTAAAACATTTTTCTTAATGAATATTAATCCAGGTCACTATGGTTAATAAAATGTAAAGGCAAAAATTTTAAGAAATTAATATGGTTCAAAAAAATTAAAATGTTCATTTATGGCTATACATATATGGTTTTTAATTTCCAAAGGAATAAACACTGTATCTTTAATAACTTAAGATTTTTAGTTTAAATGGACTTTATTTATTTATACTAATAAATAACTAAAAGGAAATGAAAATTAAAAGGGAAATCAGAAGTGATACTGTAATAAAATCCTTTATCCAAAACATGTGAAATCTGGATTCTCGGTAACTGTTTGTACACTATCATTTGGAAAAACAAAACAACATTCTCGATTCTAATATCCCGATTACTTTCCACGACCAGTGCTGCTTTAAATTTCTTAAGATATTCAACACATAAAAAGTATGACCAAATTATAAAGTTAACTGTGATAAATCTTAACAACACTATCATAGCTAACACATATTGACTGCACTCTAAATGCTAAGCCTTATGGTAAGTGTAGTAAGTTATACATATAAAAATTCAGCTTATTAACAACCCTAAGAGATTTGAACTATTATTTCCATTAATAAATTACTGTACAGTAAGATAAAACACGGTTCCCAAGATCACACACATTTAGTGGATGGTGGAGATAAGACTCAAACCAAGACAGCGTAACTCCAGCCCTCATTCACACTGCCCGTAGTACCTATTGCTTCAAATATATATATATTATTTCAATATTGAAGTAAGCTAAAAAAAGGCATTTTGAATAGTTTTCAACACAGACATTAAAGTGAGACAAAAAGAAACATTCTGAAGTTCCCTTTCACGATTAAGCAAACTAGCATAAAAGCACAAATTCCTATAGGTAAAGGATACCTATAGGTAAACTAAGGATAGAAAATAAAACTACAATAATAGGGTGACAATCCTAAATATTCTCTCCCACAATGGCTAAAGGAAATCAACGTGATCAACCCTACTTTTCTCAGTATTTCTAAGATTAAAATTTTAAACTCTTAAAGTCAGAAGGTATAAACAGATTAAACAACCAAGGGATTAATACCATAAAATTCATGATTACTATTCTTAAAAAGTAAGAATGCATTATTTATCACCTGTGCTCCATTTTTTAAATTTTCATAAACATTTCATCTTCTCTCCCACTCAAGATACAAGAGCCTGCTTTATGGATGCAAACTCTGATGCCATAGCAAGGAAGGAACAAGAAAAGACTGAGCTCTTTTGAGTAGTTTATTTTCCTGCATCTTTAGTTAAAACAATCTGCTTCTGCTTGCTATGCTACTTCATATAAACAGCGGTTCTTCCCAGCCAAGAAAATTTTGCCACTGTCAATGGAAATTATCGTTAAAAGGTAAATTTTATCAGTGGGAAGAAAATATAAAAAATCTGGAAGCCACTGCATTCTACCAGACATACTGTCATTAAGAACTCTACTCAATTTTTAAAGAAAAGGTCAGTAGTTTGAGAGCTCTAAAGTCAAACAGTCTAGGTTTAATCTTGCTGAGTGCAGGAAAAACATTTACTCTACTACTCCATGTCCTCATCTACAAGACTGAGACTGCCAAGTCACCACCTTGGGGGGTAATCATAGTAGGTGACATATGAGTTGGCAGTCACTTTAATTATACTCCATATTACATACTACATGTTGCTCTTTCATGTTGAATCTTTCTAGACCTACACAAGGAAAAAACATTTTGGAAATCTTTTTAAGGACCTTTCCAAAATGAGGTTAGAGCAATGTAATTCATTAAACTACTTGATTTACCTGTACGATCTAGAAACTCCAGTCCTTCTTTCAGCATATAATTAAGAAGTCCCTATGAAAATAAGATCCACCAAATATCTGGCACTACTATGTCCTGAACACCTGATTGGTTCTAAAAATGTCAGTTTTTCACATCTGTTTTCTAAATTTTTTCAGATCTGAAAGGCTAGTTACTTCTGCTCTCCACTATAGTTGAGTTCTAAAAAGTCAGCTTAATGGAATATAGTTATTTTTACAACTATCCTAACATATAAACAAAATCACAAGCTTAAAAAACCCTATTTGCTATTAGTCATTTCTAAGCCTATTTTTAAAACCAGATCTCAAATTCTCAAAACTTTCAACTTGTAATTATAAATCGGTTATCATCATTACAAAGTATATGTTAAATTACATCTACAGTCTTTAAAAGCAAGTTTACATTTTCTGGGCATTTTTAAAAAAACTTTAATAGCTTTCTACATAGAAAAATTATGCAACACTTACTTTGTGCCAAGTATTCTCAAAATTTATCTTCACTAGCAAATAAGGTTAAGTATTTTTGCCATTTCACAAGTAAAGAAAACTGAAGTCCAAAGGTTACAGGTCCTCCGAAGTCATACATTTAGAAAGTAGGAGAAATTAGTATTCAAGTCCAGGTGTCATGATTCCAAGGTTACTGTTATTTTCATTACATTACAATTTCCTTCTCAAAACTTTAGTCCCTACCCCACTGTCACGCAAGTCTTAAAATTACAAACTTAATAGGACCTTCATAACCATTTTTCAAGTCAACAACCTCTAATCTAACTATTCTCAGAAGGACTCTTACATGCCTATGACTTCTTTGTAATTAAAAGTATAATAAAATTAATATAGAATCTTATTAAGTGTCAAAGTTAATCTTGATGGTCTATTTACTCTTAATTGTCAATAAACATGCTTGAAAGACTGTCGTCTATTCACAATTTAGTCAACCACCTAAGAATTCATTTAGATAATAATTCAGCTAATATTATCAATACAAATGTGTCTTTTAAAGAATATACACAGTGCTCTTCCAGATTTTATTCATCACAACCTGACTATATTTTGCTAAAAAAAAAAGGCACCTGGGTGGCTCAGTGGGTTAAGCATCTGTCTTCAGCTGGGGGTCGGGCTCCCTGCTCAGCAGAGGGCCTGCTTCTCCCTCTCCCTCTGCCCCTCCCCCCACTCGTGCTCTCTTGCTTGCTCTCTATCTCAAATAAAATCTTAAAAAAAAAAAAAAAACCCACTTTATTCCAAATTTAGGTTTCCACGAACCACAAAAGATGCTCTATAAAAATTAATTTAAAACACTACAAAATAACAAAATTTAACTTTTTAAAACACATTCTGAAGTTTTGTTTTTAAATCAAATCATACTTTCTTAGCAAAATTTGTACAGTAAGAAATCCTCTTTAAAACATTTACTAAAATATAAAATTCAAATATGAGATTCTGTTGGCAAAATTATTGTCTATCAACTTAAAGATGGAAAATTCTTAAACTGTTTATTCTTAAAATGCCAATATAAATACTCTTAAGAGAACGACCAGTTTCATTTTTAGCAATGTTTCGGTTTCAAACACTGCACTCGAAATAACTAATACCACACATACAATGGCAGTGAAGTTGTTTTTAAAAATGAGTATTTCTCCAAGTTGCTTAGAATTTACTATTTCCTCACCCAAAATCTAAACCACAATCAAATGACACAAGGTAAGTATTTCTTGCATTTATACTATAACCTCTGCCAAGAGAGGCTATGTGCCTGTTCTCTATCCCTGAGAGAGACCAAATGGGTCATGCTGCCATGACCATAGGCCATCTGGAGTCTTAGAATACACGGATTCTTTACCTGCTTTCTTGGCAGTAGGCTGCCATTATCCATGCTACCATAAATAACCCAAGTTTTATACTACAAATCTCATTCCTTTTACAATTTGGTTTTAACTTAACAGGAGGTGCATTAGATCATGTTGCTAACTACATTTTCTTAGTATCAAAAAATTCTCCTCCAACCAACCATCCTTTTCCTTATCTGTAATCCTTGAGCTCAAATAGGCTGCTTCCGTGTATGTAAGGCAAATAAAGCTGGACCTGCTTCACACTTGATGACTGCCTTCTCTGTAGTGACCAAAGGTTCTCACATATTTCACTCTTCTATATCGTAACTTTGATTTTTTAGCACACTGAATTCTCAAATTCCATAGAGAAAAGAAGTATTATCATTTTCTCCAATCTAAATACTTAAATTTTCTATATTCCATATGCTCAGTAACATATTTATTCATTCCAAAATTATTAATTTTCACAAATTACTCATAATTGTACCCATGTCTTCTCACAAAATAAAAATTGATCTTTACACATTTTAAATTTATTTCTAAAATTTTAAATTTGGTTCCTATTATATTACAGCCTTTATTACTTTTAGATGTAATTACAAAAGCAACTTAAGTATCTTAAAAGAAAAATACACTCAAAATGAAAAAACAAAAAACAAAAAAGAAAAATACTCATTTTAATACCTTTCTTGAATTCAATTAAAGTTCATCAAAATGAATACACTTAGTACACTGTTAACTTCCGCTTTGCTTAGTATTACAGATACTTTCCTGTGAATTCAGAAATGTAAACAATTAAATGAACCTGTCTAGTATTTCTTGTCCAGAACAAGTTGTCTAGGATACAGTTTTATTTGTTAAAATTCTGTCGTGACATGATAGATAACTACAAAATTTGGGAAAAAGGAAAACGACCTCAGTAGACAAGAGAAGGAGTTTCTAGATTAAAAAAACCAAAAACCTGTGGTCTGACAAATTCTGAGTGGATTAAAAAATTGCCATTCACAGGATTTATTTAACCTAGTCCTCACTTAAAGATTAATTCAAAAAGTCTGTATTAAGCTGTTTAAAATATACATTTTTAAGCCAGACTGACAAAACATCTCCTCTCTATTTCAAAAATACAAATTATCGTGAGGAGTTTAAAATTACACAAATCTCTGAACAGAAGGAGACAGAAGCAACAGCCAAACTCCATTCACATATTCCTAAATGTCATCTGATTACCAAAAGATACAAAACCTTCATATATTCTCTAATCAATTTTGGAGATTTCAACCACCCAAACATTTCTTAATGTTAATTGGTCCACAAAAAGAGTCATAGAATCACTATACAGACAACCAAAACTTTTCTAGAATTCTATCCACAATGCTTTAAAAATTATTTATTTTTGGTATTATACTTTTTTCTTTATATCTTAGGCTTACTTATTTCATCTTGGATCTACAACATAATTATACTGACAGTATCTTCTGAAAGTTTAAAGCAGTCTTTTTTACACTGTAGCTGCTATGTTCAGAAAATTATGCACACTTGTTTCTGGAATAAAACTGTTTTTCTTAAACTTTCATGCATTAATAAAGCAATAACTGGAAACTACTACCATGACTAAAGTTCTGATAATAGCAACACAAACCCTTACATAGTGCTTCTGAAGTGCCAGTTATCACTCACAGAATCCTACAAAATAGGCGCTCTTATTAGCCCATTTTACAGACTGGGGAACAGACTCCAGCAGTACTATTCTGCCTCAAAACAGTCATATAAAATACTATTGTGGGGGTGCCTGGGTGGCTCAGATGGTTAAGCGTCTGCCTTCAGCTCGGGTCATGATCCCGGGGTCATGGGATCGAGCCCCACGTCGGGCTCCTGGCTCGGCGGGGAGCCTGCTTCTGCCTCTGCCTCTGCCTCTGCCTCTCTCCCTGCTCATGCTTTCTCTCTCTCTCTATCTCTGTGTCTCAAATGAATAAATAAAATCTTTAAAAAAAAAAAATACTATTGTGTAGTTGGGGATGGGATAATCCAACTCCCCCTTATGTTCAAAGCCACTTTACAATTATTCAGGAGTATAAAGAATTTAACAGGTACTTATTCCATTTAAAAATCTTTGTAAATGCCTCAAACTTCTGTAATAATGGCATATACCAATAGAACAACTGTATGGGTAAGAAAAGATGAAGTTTTGCCCATTTCAGCCCTTTAGCATGTAACATTTCCCTAACACATAATGTATTGTTCATTATAAGGATTACTGAGATATTAAAGCCCTCTCTTAGAGACTACCAAGCTGAGCTTACCATTTTACTTATACTCTATTAAAAAAGAAAACGGTAACTGTATTAGGCACATTCACTTCATTATTTGTCACCCCCCACTCCCAAAATTATACCGGTTAGGTTTTAAAAACACCGTATTATCTTTAATATAGGACAGCAATACCTCATTCAAAAACGTGTTTTTTCCCCTAAAACTTGTCCCCTAACTTTCACATTAATCAGCATACTCTAAATACATGCACACTTAAGATATACTTAAGTATATTCTATTCATGGTTCTTATTCTCTGAATTTAAGCCCAGCAATAATTTATGAAAACTAGTACTTAAACCATGGAGAAATACATACTAATTACAGAATAAAGAGGTAGTCTACAATGTGGTTAGTGTCTCAAAAATATTCATCTATCTCTAAGAAGATATGATATTACAACCTAAGAATGGCACTATAAAAAGCATTTATACAATTTTCTACTCTGCATGTTTTCTCCATATCTATTTTTTTGTGTTTTGGATAATCAACAACAAAATGAAAGAGTTGAGTTTTTAGAGACAATTTTTCACTATTTCTAGTTCAAAATCAGGTTTTCAGATTAGAAAAATTTTAATTCACTTATTTTACAAATGAGGTAACTCGGGTCCAGAGAAATTCCATGACTTGCTTGAGGTAACCTGCAGGCTTGACTGTTTGCAGGGCTAAAAATCACAATCCCTATCTCCTGACTCCCAGTCCTTCACTTGAACAGAAAGATTTCTAATAAGTGGAATGATTTTAAGAAAACCAAATACTGCTACAAAAATTAAAATAAGAATTACATCATTTTAACAGATTAGCAAAACATGAACCCAGTTCAAAAAAAAAAAGCCCTGTAAGTAAGAAATGTAATCAGAATTGTAAATCTGGTAAAAATGTTTAAAAATTCTGCCTCATAAGCACGCAATCACCACTAAGTAAGTTGACAACTAGATAGCAAAACCAACTAATAACCACTATTCAATAATAAACCAACCAATTCCACTATCAAACAGAAATAAATGACAAAGCTTTCTCTTTGGTCCAAAAATTAGTCGAGTTTTCCTGTTCTAAACAAAGTTTGCCACCAATGCATGGCTCCTTTTAAAAAATTAGAATTCTAATGAAAGCTTATAATATATCCTCTTGTTTTAAAATCAACCTCTATTTAAAAATATAAAATCTGATTAAACATACACCATAAAAAAGAAAAAAACCACTCAACTTCCTATCAAATTCTACTGACGGTTAAAAATGTTTTAAATCTTTAGATGGTAATATAATCATGTTTTATCATAACTTTTTCAATCACACCTGAAATAAGCACATCTTTTTTTTTAGTTGTAAACCTTTAAAACTACTCTTAAAACTCTACTTTCCTCTTGATCAAAACTCAATCACTGTGATTTTATTTGTAGGCTGAGTACAAACACTGATCTATGCTTGTTTTTAACCTCCCAAGTACAAATATTATACACCATCTTAAATAGCTGTAATTTGAGGTTTTTCGAGAAATGTCAATCTGATATATAAATTCTTCCATTTAAAATATTATTCAATTTATCAGTTAATGTAGCAACAAATTTCCAGGTATAGGTAGACACTACTGAAACCACAAACAATAGTTATTTTCGTTTAACTCATCAAAATAAACTTAAAACCAATGTTAAGTAAATTCAAGTTTAACTGAAGGCAACTTAAATGTTTTCTAGGTCATAAGAATGAATTAAGATAATAGAGAACACTATACAAGAGATTTTGCATGTGCTTACCTAGACATAAAATTTCAAGATCCTACTATTAAACAAAAATGTGCTCAGATACCTAGTGTTCCAAAATGTCTGATTCTCAAAAAGTCAAACAAAGTTAAACCAAATACCCACACACCTAGATATATAGTTTGATGGATATAAAAGTCTCCAAAAGGTGTCTTGTATCCAGCAGATACAGATTGACTAATATGCTAAATGAATAAAAAGAGAAAATGAACCAGAGAACTCCAAATTTTACCAAGAATTCTTAACCGTCTCATGAGTATGCCAACACGACTATTCCAGTAAGAAGGTGAAAACACTCCAAACAAGAAAATCCACTTCCATGCAAAATAAGTGGATTTTGAAAACATAACAACACTAATGAAGACACCACTTATTGTCCCAATTCTAATAAAGAGACAGGGAATATAAATTCATTTTATTAATATCTGAGAGATAAGAAACCCTCCCCCCCAAATTAAAAATGAACATTGGTACCCCTGTTTTTACTAGAGAAAACAAAATGATATTCTTACAAGCATCAGACATTCCCATAATTTGGAAAGACACCATCAGCTGTTTCATTTTTAAAAATATATTATTACTAAGAGTTTCCAAGGTAAGAAAACACAGCAATCTTCAGTGACAGGGGTTTGTGGGTTTTTATGAGATGCAAGGATGAGTTTTGTAAAAAGAAATGCAAAAAAAGTTTTATAAAATCTGCCCGATTCTTAAAAACAGAATATAATCTCCTTTAATTTTTTTTCAAATAAGGAAGACGTGGAATCCACTTAGGGATTTTGTCAAATATTTACACGCCCCCCCCAAATCATTCACTGTAGCAAAGTATTAAATGAAACTAGCCTCAATTACTACTTGAAAACTAACAAAGTTGTAAACATATACACTGTTAAGTTTCCATTAAATTTCCTAAACGTAAATTGCCCTCATTTCAACATCTGTGGGAACTTAACAACAGAGTAAATCATAAGAGATTCAGATCCAAAAGTTAGATGTTCTACATCCAAATGAAAACAAAACCCATCAAAATCACGTCATGCCTTCACCTCACATTCAATTCTGAAGTAGCTGAAACTTCCTAATCATTTCACAAGCCTTCATGAAGTAACATCACTCGTTATAACTACCTCAAAACATCAGTTCTGAATCAGTTGCACTGCACAGATTAAGCCCCCCTCCCCCCCGCCCCCAGTCCCCTGCCCGTGCGACTGCTCTAACTGCCGAACACACCCATATTCATACAACCTAAATCAGTTTGGAAAACAGAATATGGAAAATATAACAACCGAATACAAATACGTTACTTTTCCAGTCACAATACTTAATAGGTCCACTTTCAGAAGACAATTTTTAGAAATTACTAAACATATTCACTTTGAAAACCCACAAAATTAAGAAACCGGTATTTTTCATGCTATTAAACAAAATATATCCCAATATAAGCTGAAAAACTTTTACTTGCCAGATTCCGTACCACAATAAATATAAGGGTAAAAATCAAAACTTTTCAGTAGCCTCCAGTAATAGTTTTTAACTGAAAAAGCGGAATAACACAAGAAATAGCAAAATTAGAAAAAGTCTGTTAAACTTCTGGCTTTTAGAGTGTTACAGGCTTTTGCACTTCTGCGAATGTGTTTTGGTAAAAGCAAGATGAGCCTCTGGCCAACTGAAACCCTCAAACAAAAACCGTAGCTCTGAATTTAAGGAAAGCAAAAGAATCGAGAGAGAAAAAAAATAACGCCTTGCTACGGTTCCGCTGCGGCTGAATAGCCTGCTTGTGAAATGCTAATGCCACTTCGGAGCAGTTAGTCACCAGCTATTGTGTGGGGCAGGAGAAAGCCGAGCCGACCGCGCGTGCAGAGCGAGCGAGTGAGCGAGCGAGCAAGCGCGCCCTCCTCCCTCGCGCCGCTCCCGCTGCCGCCGCCTCGCGCGCGCCCCCGCGCCCGCACGGACGCGCGCGCCGGCCCCTCCTCCTCCGGCCTTGCACTGCACAACACTCATGACGTATCTTTATTTCTAGCACATTAACAAAATATCACAAATAAATTGTCGGCAGCCCCTGCGGCCTCGGGGTGCGGGTGCCCCCGACCACTGCCCCCCGAAGCCCCCGCGACGGCCTCCCAACCCTCCCCGTGGCCTTTGGAGCTTTCACGCTCTGGGGCCAAGTTTTTGTCTCTGTAAAAAATTGCGGGAAATTCAATTTTTATTCGACTCGGGGAAAAGTTTCTTTGCTCCGCGACGTGAATGTCTCACCAGATTCTGGTAGGTCCTGGGATGCTCCTTCCCGGTCCAGTCGGTGCGGCGGGGCAGCAGCTGCGGGGAGAGGACGCCCCGTGAGCCCGGCCCCCAGCCCCGGCCCGCCCGCTCCCCTCCCCCGCCCGCCCCGCGCCCCGGCGGGGACCCCGAGCCCCGCGCCCCGCGCCCCAGCGGCGGCGGTGGCGGCGGCGCGGCCCAGGAGCGGCCGCGCGGCGGCGAGATGCGCCGGGCCGCCGCCGCCCTTACCTCCTTCTCGGCCACCTCGCGGATCAGCACCTGCAACAACAAAGCGGGGAAAGCTGAGCCCCGCGCCCCGGGCCGCAGCCCCGCCGCCGCCGCCGCCGCCGCCGCCCTCCCCCACGCCCGCGAGCGGCGAGCGCCGGCTCGGCCCGCGTCGCGCGCCGCCGTACCTGAGCCGCCTGCTGACAGGGTCCATCTTCCAGGAACCGGGCGATGAGGAAGTAGAGCTCTGCGCGGGAGAGGGGGACGGGGAGACACACAGGCTTAGCGGCCGGGCGGCGGGGGGCGGGGGACCGCGGGCGGAATCGCCCGGTGCCAGCGGCCCCAGCAGCCCCCCGACTTACCCGATCGCAGCTCCGAGAGGCCTTTCCTCTCACAAGACATGTTTATGGGTCACTTCAGGGCCGCCGGCGGGACACCCCGCCGCCGAGGGGAAGCGGGGATGGTGCCGCCGCCTGCCCTATAGCTGTCACTGTGTGTTCACGAGCCCAGCCTCGGCTCCACCATTCAAGCAACGGCGGCGGAGGCGGAGGAGGAGGAGGAGGAAACAACAACTCTCAGGCAGCGGCTACGGCCGCCGCCGCCTCCGCCGCGGATCCCTCCGCCGCAGAAAGGAGTCCGCCGCCTTCGCGGCCCGGGCTTGGCCCCGTCCTCGGCCCGCGCCCCCGCCCCCCGGCGCAAAAAAGGAGTGCCTTCGACCCCGAGCCCCAGGGCCCCCACACCCAGTGTGGCGAGACCCCTGCGCCCTCCTCCCCGGCTAAAGGTGCGATTTATTTATTTATTTCCAGTCGGAGAAGATGTCGGAGCCGGAGCCGCCGGTTGGCTGAAAGGCGCTTTCTCTGTGGAGGCCGACCGCGGGAGGGAGGGGGCCGGGGACGGCTCCGCGGAGGGATCTGACGCACACGAAGCCGCAGCACAGGCTCTATTCAGCGGCGCTGGCTGGGGCTGAGATGGAAGTTAGTTTCTATGTAGCAGAAATGGGAAACAAATGAAGCAAAACTGCCCAAAGAGGGGAAATGCCTCGAGGATGGGTCTCACTCACACGCGCGCACACAGACACACACGCAGAGCCCTCTCGCGCCGGGCAAACTCGGGATCGCGCTACCCGGCCCGAGTTGAATGATAGTGTTTGGTTTCTGTCTCTTGCCATGTGCATGTGTATAAATGCTGCGGATTGGCATCTGTGTAAGTCTTGTCCTGCGTTATTTCTGCAGCCTATGCAAAGTGTTGTGTAATTTATTGGAGTGCCGTATATTGCAATAGAGGTTCGGCTCTTTTTGTTAAGCACTTGGCGTTTGCAAGCCCGTTATTTGCTGAAGCCACCTCTGCATATATCTTTTATTATTGCCATTGCCTTAAGCATTTTACATTTAAAGATGTTTTTTTATTGTTGTACGGGCAAAGCGAACTCCTGATCTGTACTTCAGATACTCTTTTTCCTGGTTACAAAAGGGCTAGTGATGGCTAATTAGGGATTTGGGATTAAAGAACCTTAAAGCTTTTTGAAGTGTTTACAAGAAGGAATAACGTAAACCTGAGAGAAAGGAAAGAACGCTAATATTTATCTCTAACTGATCTGGAGGTAATTTACTGACAGATCAATAACCCACCGAGGGATATTGAAAGAGTATACTACAGTTTAGCCAAGGTGATTAGTGATTAAATAATTTAAATTATCTGTGTATCTTACAGTTGACTTCGTCATGCTAATTAATGGCTTCTAATTTGAGGTGTAAACCATTCTTGTTTACAGTTAATCACGGGAAGACTTATTGAAAACTGACGAAAAGAGAAAAAATTAATCTTTCGTAAATTAGTATGTAATTACCGGTTTTATATGCTAAATCATACATCTGTGTTTTGCTGATGAGGGTAAGGGCCTTGTTTTTTAAAAAACGAATATGGGTGAAATTAATGGAAACAATGGAAAAAGCCGTTTGTTAGAAAACAAGGACACCAAGTGATATTTATCTCCAGATGATTTAAGCACTTTTCAAAAAGACTTGATAGTTGATTTTTTTTTTAAGGATTGCATTTTAAAAGGAATTAGGATAGTCGTTCTTTGTTAACATTTAACAAAAGATTCTCCTTTAAAATTTTAGATAATAAACTGCATTTTATGTATCTGGTCTAAAAAGGTTATTTGTGGGTAAAGGACCAACAAGCTGTATTATGGCTTTCTAGATTGTTTCCTCAAGCCTTGTTCCCTCCTAGCTCCTTACATTACTAGTGAGAAATACTTGCTGCAGCTGCCTCGGGTTGCACTGCAAGACTGCACCGGTGTGATGCCCTATACTAAATATCCAGAAATCATCCTACATGTGAGGGAAAAAAAAAAAAAAAAAAGCCTAAACCTCTTTGGAATGATAGGATGTAAAAATTGCCTTTTAGAACAATCTTACTCACAATAAAAAAGAGAAGTTACCATGACTTGTCCTATTGGAGCCTGGTTATCAGAGTACTGTTATTTATTGAAATGGCTATCCTTCAAATACTGAAAATATTTGCATTTTTAAAGACATTTATTCCATTCTATCTATTATAGGTAAGTAGCTTGCTTCTGGATAGTTAGGTTTGAAGGGCAGACATTTAATATGCCTTTTTGCAATTCTCTTTATTTCTGTGACTGCTGCTTTCTATTTTAACTTTTAAAAAAGTCTTATATTCTTCAAATAATTGTGGTATTTTACATTATCATGATGTTCTTCATATAAACAGATTATAGGAACTAAAAATTATAGTAATAATCTTGTGGTTTTGAAATATTTGGATTAGTCTGATTCTTACTAATAGATGTTTTATCCTTGCAAAGGAAAATAAACCAAATTATGACATGGAATATAAAATTACTCTGGGTAAAGTTTTCCATATATGTCTTGTGAGTGTTATGTAAACATGGAAAACTAGTATGATTATCTCATGTATGCTTTTCATTTAGAAGCCACGAAAACTTTTCCAAAGTTGATAGCAGTACTTAGCTACTAAAAAATTTTTAAGGAAAATTTCCCTTCTGAGTTTTCTGAATATAATGCTCTTGTCATTTTGACTAACCTTTGTCAATGTTTAGAGTTTCTTTTTCAAAGACCTAATTTGAAGATAGTTGTAACTTTGCCTTTGAATTAATTTATTACTATCAATCCTCTATAAGAAAATGTAGGTTACTGGCTAAAAATTAAAACTTCTCTTCAACCAAATAAAGTATTTGTTTTTAACAATAGATGTTAATTGAACTTTTCTGAGTCCTTCAAATGTAACAAATAAAATACTCCCTTATATGATTTTAATTTCTTTAAACATGAAACACATTTCTGGATTCTGACATCATCAATTAACTATAAGGTTTATATTAAGTCATTTATTGTGCATATGTATGCAGAAAGTCTGTACATACTGAATAGAAAGAAAATTTTACCTTGAAGCCTATATTTTAGTTCCCAAGGCCATGGCACTTGTAGTTCTTTTCTCAGTGTTAACTCTTTCGCATATAAGGATAGCTCAGATTCCATCTATACCCCTTTTTGTTTGATTATTTTAACTTTTTCATGGACTTCAAAAATAAAATGTCAATTTAAAAAGATTTCCATGCCTTTTATATAACAAGGCTAACAACAGTAAAGGTTTGAAAAGCTAACAACAAATATTTTTATATAATATAGTCTCTTTAGGGGAATTACAAACTTTTCTTGAAATGTAAAAGTTTCTGTAAAATTCACTTCTTTTCACTCGGCATCACATGAAACAAGGTTAACACTTAACAAAAAGTTTGTCTTGATCCTGATAAGCTATTATTCCAATGAAATAATCAAATGCTGCCATTTAAGTCCTTCCTGGAACAAGATGGGATAATATTTATAAATGAAAAGATCTGACTACATTTATGAAATTTGTTTTCTCTCCACTAGGATGATGAAATAATATATAACTCCAAAAAAACCTCTGCAAATACAACTTTTAAAACTATATATTAAGTCTTGTTTTTATTTTGGTATTATTCTTTTTATTTTTTATAGCAAAAACTTTATCCTCTAAAGTGTAGAAATGGAAAAGTAGAAAGCACTCTTCTTCAAAAAATACCTTTTTTAAAAAAATAATCTGCCCTAATGACAAAATACAGCTATCAAAAGAGTCTTGTTTAACACACCCCACTCCTCCTTCTGGTTTGCCCCCCAATATTGTATGTTTCTGTCCATGTCTATTTGACTTTCTCTCTACACAGACATTCTTCTTCCTTCACAAAGCTTGAATGTATATCAAATTTGAAACATACGAGCAGATATACTGTTTGGCTGCTACAGAAACAATAAAGATAACCAGCTTCAGTAAGCCAACCCATTATTTAACAATTTGTATTGTCTCCCTTATATCTCACTGAGAAAAATTTTACTTATGTTAGAGCATGATTCCTTTTTAATCTGTAGCGAAGATTAGCTGGTTACCAACAATTGTATAATTCCTTACTTATTTGAATGTTATTAGTAATTCACTACTCAACCTTTTTCCTCCACATTAAATAATCCTAGTAGCTTAGATTTTTTTTATATTTAAGTCTTAGTGTGCACAAGAAATACATAGCTTCATGGACTTATTTATATTTTTAACATCAGTTCATGAGTTAACAGTACAATTACGAAGATTGAAGAAGAAAAGCAATTTTAGAACATATTCCCACAAAATTTGGAGCAGCACAGTGGATAAAGTAGAAAAAGCTGTTCCAGATGGGAGGAAACTTAAAGGAGAAGTCTGTAGGCATGTTCTATCATGTGCAGATGTCTGATGGATCAAGAGTGGGCTGGACTGAACACAGAACAGTGGAAAAGAGAAGGTAGATTGGGGAAGAGATGCAGAGGCTTTGCAAGTTGCTAGTGGTGGTGTCTCGGATGATGCATACAATTATCAGTGTGATTTAAAGATGGGATTTGAGGACAAGAGTTAACTAGTCACTTGCCTTTACATATGTCTGAATTCATAAACTTTGAAAACCCCAAGAAGAAAAATTATTTTATTCATGGAAAGAAAAGGGAGAGATTTATATGACAAGTTAGTGAGGAATCTCTACATAATAAAAATACTCAGAATCAAGGACACACAGTAGACACTGTTGGTGAAGAAGAATGGTTGTTTAAAGAGTAAGATCTGACTGACATAATGCCCACAAGTCTGACTTGAGACTCAACTATGAGAGTAAGATGTATATGAAAGTAAGATCCAACTCAAAATTGAGAATGAAGCCAATTTAGATTTAAACTGACTTTGTAATAAAGTGTTTCCATTTTCTGAATTCCTACAGAAAATTCTAATTATGCCACCTTACTTGTAAATTGCTTTTATTTTTCTTCTGGTGTATATATACTTGGCAAAGATCTCCTTAACTTATGCTTCTGTTATTTTATTCTCTTTGATGGGTATACTTATATATGTTGAAATAGTGATTAGCCCAAAGAATGCATTCTATTATACAGTTATAAAATTTAAAATAATATTGATAACAAGTAGATCTTTCAACTGAGATGTGTGTGTTCAAAATTTAAGAAAAGCTTGTAATTTGCTTTTGAGATTACACCTACAAATCCCATTGCATTCATAGTTTTCATGCATACATTTGAGCACATAAAAATATGGGTGCAGATGAAATGGTTATAGTAGGGGCACCTGGGCGGCTCAGTCATTAAGTGTCTGCCTTCGGCTCAGGTCATGGTCCCAGGGTCTGAGATCGAGCCCCTCATCAGGCTCCCTGCTCCGCGAGAAGCCTGCTTCTCCCTCCCCCCCACCCCGCTTGTGTTTCCTCTCTTGCTGTGTCTCTCTCTCTCTGTCAAATAAATAAATAAAATATTTTTTTAAAAATGGTTACAGTCGGTTTTTTAATGCACATAAAAACTTACTAGATGACAATGATTTATAGAAAAACTAATATAGCCTTTAAATTGAATCTCCTTGTAAGCACATATGTGTTATTTTTCTCTCAACAGTTATCAGAAGTGATTTTACTGAACATCATTAGGGAACATTTTTCTTAAGAATATTGAGTAAGTCATGGGGCGCCTGGGTGGCTCAGTCGGTTAAGCGTCTGCTTTCGGCTCAGGCCATGGTCCCAGGGTCCTGGGATCGAGTCCTGCATCGGGCTCCTTGCTCTGCGGGAAGCCTGCTTCTCCCTCTCCCTCTGCTGTTCCCCGTGCTTGTGTTCCCTCTCTCTCTCTCTGTCAAATAAATAAATAAAATCTTTAAAAAAAAAAAAAGAATATTGAGTAAGTCACATCATATGAGAAAGAAGAAATATATTGCCTTTTAAAATGTCTTGACATCCTTACCTCTCCCGTATGCACACGTTATACTTCATGCTTATTTTTGTCATTCAGTGTTTTGGGTTTTTTGGTAAGTATATGTATAAGATTTCCATCTTTCCCTGATAGCCCCACATTTTCAGTTTTTACAGTGTCTCTATAAAATTTTCTTTCTCTTCCATCACTGAAACTTTAGTTTCCAATGGTAAACCAAACATAAGAATTAAGATATGTAATTAATGTGCATATATCCTAAGAGCTCTAAAAATATAGAGGATCTATTCTTTGCTTCTTATAGTTGAGAGTGTCACACATTAAAATCTTCAAGAGCTCTTATTTTCAGCTCTTCTGATTATTTACACGAAAGACTAGAGAAATAATTTACACAACTGCTGTGAAAAGGAAGAAAAAAAGCCTTCCTGTAGTTTTCCATAAGAAAAGAATCAGGTACTAAGCAACATGCATTTTCTGTTTGGGAAGTATATATTTGTATTTTTGTATTCCCCAATTTTTATTTCAGCATTTTTGCCAAAGTCAAGATAAATGTGACCTCTTTAGATATTAGATTTTGCTGAGTTAGAGGAATTACAGATATTTTAGAAGCTATTCTTTGGGTAATTAATGTATCTTTCAGACTCTTGTTTGTAAAGTTTCCCAATAGTGGCTGAAGAGAACTTATATTCTCAAACCACTCTGTGATCACTATTGCTTAACTTAACCTCTTTGAGATATTTAGTATGGGAAACGTACTTCATTTGCAGAGCCAGGTCGCATCATGCCTAAAATTTTTTTAAAGGAATCTTTGATGGACTCACAATGGAAAATTTCCATGGCAAAATAGTAAGATATTTTTTCCTAATGCCTATTAACCTAGCATTCTTCTATTAGGATAATAATTACAAAGGTCATTTTCCCTTTCAATCAGCCAGTTTCTCATGTGGCTTCTGATTTTTTTCCTTTTCATTATTGAGACTTTTGATGGAAACTTGTAAGTGTTAAACAGAAAAATAAGTAAGAACTTCTATCACAACTTGTGGTGACCTGTACCACTTCTGTGAAGCTGTGTTTCTTTTTCTTGGGCAAAACTGTATGAGTTGATATAAGGACCAAAAGTCAACCTTTAATATCTGTCCCTCATCTCCATATGCCATTCCTACTTCTATGGTGTCCTTTTTGTAACATGCTTACTCTTTCTCTGTGCATCAGCTGAAGAACCATCATTTAAACGCGGGCTTGCAGTTTGACCCTCATTATTGTGTACTGTAGTATAGGGCATGGAGATAGGCTGATTGTAGATATGACAGCTAGTGTGAAGAGGCTGAGACACCCCACCCTCCCCCCTGCAAAGGCTGCATCTGGAAGGAAAAAGTTTTCAGTGATAGGCTAGTCAGTCTCCAGAAATTGTCAATTATTAAAACATGATTTTACTCAGCAGCAATACCTCAATTTATTGAAAGGACTGCAAGAGATAGGAATCAGTGGCTATACATACCATTCAAATTTAACTATAATGAATTCACATTCTTGAAATAGAAACAATGATACACTTACACATGTAGACTATGTTTTTCTGTGTTTTAACCCAAATGCTTTTAGTACTAAATGTATATATTTTACAAATACTAGCAGGAATAAATTCCATCAAGTTATTTTTAGTAACTGCAATATTAACAACATAAAGTTTTGTGAAATCAGTTGAATGTGATATAGATTAATGTGAAAGCATTTCTTTCACAACACTTTTTGGAATAAGGGTATGATTTCCATATTAAAAAATTATGAATTTCTAACAGATTAGTTTCAGTTTTATAATATAAGCTATAAAGATATTTGAGTTAAGAAGTTCTCTAACCATAATTAGTTTGAAAGCCTCCAAACCTAGAGTCAAGAATTACATTAAAACTCCAAAAATTTTTACAGTATTTAGGGTTTTTCTTTTAGTTTTTTAAGTTACAAATATATATTATCATTCTTTAAAAGCTTAGTTCTTTTTAACTGAAATATTTATGCTTCAACACATTAACATTTCAAGTCTAGAAATCAAGTTGCCTTAGCTCAGGAACAATTTTTTAAAACTTCTTTATCATGGAAAAATATCAAACATTCAAAAAAGTAAAGAAAATAGAAATATGATCCCCTGGGTACTAGCTTCCCAGTATTCATGATTATTTACATTTGGACAATCTTATTTTAATTAATTTATTTGTTTGGTGTTGTTAAAAAAAGATTGATTGATTTTTGAAAGAGAGTGCACGCACAACCAGGGTGTGGGGGGAGGGGCAGAGAGAGAGGGAGAGAGAGAATCCTCAAGCAGACTTCTTAGTGAGCATGGAGCTTGACATTCGGCTCAATCCCAGGACCCTGAGATCATGACCTGAGCTGAAATTAAGAGTTGGACGCTTAATAGACTGAGCTACCCAGGCGCCCCCATTTTTTTAGAGAGAGAGAGAGAGTACAGAAGGGGTGGGGGCAGAGGGTGAGGAAGAGAAAGAATCTTAAGCAGGCTCCACGTCTAGCACTGAGCCTGATGCAGGGTTTGATCTCAGGACACTGAGATCATGACCTGAGCCAAAATTTAAAGTCAGACACTTAACTGACTGAGCAACCCAGGTACCCCTAGACAATCTTATTTTATCTATCTCCCCAAACACCCCCTTTCTTGCTTTAAAGTTTTATGTTTTAGAGTAAATCTCATCATCACCCCTGTAAATAATTTGATATGTAGTCCAGAAGCAAATTCTAACTAGCTTAGTTCTTTCATTAATTGATCAATTCATTTATTTAGTACCTTACAGACATTTATAGAGAACCTACCATATTTTAGACACCATATTAAGCCCTGGAAATTGATTAGCTGAACAAGGCCATTGGAACCCTTTCTAAGATGTTCTCTTATGATGGGAAATGCATACTGCTAACAAATCAGATCATGTCATTCAACTGCTTAAAACCCATCAATGATACTTTATGAACTCCTGGACATCCTTAGTATGACATGTGAAATTACTCATAATCTGCCTCCCACAACCTCTCCACACTCAACTTTACCCACTGGACCACAAGTACTCTAAACTCCTCCGATATGGAATTAGTTTTCCAAATAAGCCGTTCTTTCATTTTTTGACATGCTGGTCCCTCTTTCTGGAAGCTTCATCTCAAAAGCAGACCAATTCTCATGAAGTTTTCAAGACACCACCCAATTATCTATTGCTTCTTTGCAAAACTCTGTATGCTTCTCCTAGCAAACAGCCAGGAGGTGTTCATCCTCTATGCTTCCAGAATGTCTTCTGTATGTCTCTCGTAGCACAGCTCAGCTTTCAGGTGTATTATAGTTTTATAGTATTTTTGACTCACTAAGATTTTTTCAGGGAAGTCTCTGAACGTTGGAATTCTGTATCCCCCGTATATGCAACAATTCAGAATATACAACAGACATTTAATAAACTCAGTGTTTTTTTTTTTTCTTGGAATGTGTTTATTAGATAAACAAACTATGGTCATTTCTGGAGGTGTAGTAGGGTGGTTCCTAACAACGACCCCAGTTTGCCTAATTTTACAGGACTAGCGTGGGCACATGGAACCATTAACAGTTTTCCCATTGAAGGGAAGGAAACAAAATATGTGTTGTATTTAAAAAAAACACCAGAATATCCTGCAAATTTGGATATCAGCTCTGCCTCTTCGGAACTTCTGTTATAGTATTATTTGACTATAAAATGAAGGAATGATATGGTCAATAAAGGGAGGGCACAGAATACCAAAATAATGACCAAAAAAAGGAAGCCTAACTTTAGTGAATGATATCAAATCCTTCTTTTACCCTCTGAAATTCCCTTTGCTTCTTAACTTTAGTATGTCTTTTTTTGTACATTTTCCTTACTTTTTGTCTCTTTTATCTTGTATCCTAAAGAATCAGAAGGAAAACAAACATACTTGGAAGTAGAATATCAAACCAATGGAATGGTGCCTCAGCATGGCCCCATAGCAAGAGGAAAAGAGGGTCTCAGTCATTCCATCCATAATCACGATGATTCCACAGGTAGGATCATAGAATTTTAGAGCTGGCAAAAAGCCTACAGCTTATCTAGTCCAAATCCCATTTCAAGGAGGTGAAATGATTTGTCCAAGCTTACACTCTCCTTTTCAAATTTTAGTCAGCCTTGCAATTTTTCCGAGGTATTGGTGAAAGGGTAGGATAGCTGAATAGCCAGAAGAGAATAATTTAGCATGGATGAGTCAACATGGCTTCTGGACGAGAAATGATGTTTGTTGGTTTCGCTAGAGTTGTTTGAGGGGATAAATAAGCATGACTAAGGAGATTTAGAGAGAAAATCTATATTTAAACTTTCAAAAAGCTTTTTGACAAGTTCTTATATCAGACTATTTAAACAATCCCCATAAGAAATTAGCTTGGAGAGAATTAAGGAGAAATTTGAGTAATTAATAACAGACAAGAATCAAGTCCTAATTCTGTTTTTTACTGAGTGTCATAGGTCAAATTATTTCACCTCACTTATGGTCGGTTTCCCACAAGTTATATGAACAGTAATTTTATCTAACTCACCAGGCTACTAAGAGGATTGAATGAGATAATAACACTTTATAATAAAAGCTAACATATGTTAAGTCCTTATTATATGTCAGACACTGCTCTAAGTGTCTAATGAATTTTATCTCATTTAATCCTCACAAGGCCCTAGTGAGGAAAACACTGTTATTTTCTCCCCACTTTAAAG
Organism: Leptonychotes weddellii; assembly: GCF_054177405.1. Classification (NCBI taxonomy): domain Eukaryota; kingdom Metazoa; phylum Chordata; class Mammalia; order Carnivora; family Phocidae; genus Leptonychotes; species Leptonychotes weddellii. The sequence goes on from NC_138376.1 coordinate 58,376,222, forward strand.
ATGAGAGAACTGAGGCAGAGAGTAACTCCCTGAATCTTGAAGCTAGTTATTGGTAGAGTTAGAAATTGAACCAAGGAAGGCTAGTTCTAGAGCCCCTGCTCTTAACCAGTCAACCTCGTGTCTCATGCTATTAATATGTGCAACCCCTATTCATGCGTGGCCTAAGTACATAATAAGACCTTGAAAAATGTTAGTTATTACTACTTTTATACTTTTTCAAGTAGAAGAACAAAGGGAGGCCTAATATGGACTGAAAACCCACTTTAAGTGTAAGGCATTCTCTTTAAAACCATCCTGGAAGGCCATAGATGGTTCCCATGTTTCAACTGTGGCCAGAAGCAAGGATAGGTCAGAACCAAGATTCAAGGGACAAGTGTCTTGTTCTAAAGTCCATGTTCTTTTCACTACATTTCAGCCTACACTCTTACTTGAGTTCACACTCTTGTTATTCCTCTTCTACCAAAACCACACTTAGATGTGTGACTAGGTATGTACAGAACACATAAAGCACATATATATATATACATATATACACATAATATCAATATTTTATTTGACCTATAGGCAAGCAATATTTAGTAAAGAGGATTTGAACAGTTGCAAGGGAAAAATTTAGTAAGTTCCTTTTTTTAAAAAAAAGATTTTTTATTTATTTTATTTATTTGAAAGAGAGAGACAGAGATAGCGAGAGAGAGAGCACAGGCAGGGAAAAGAGGGAGAAGCAGGCTCCCCGCTGAGCAGGGAGCCCGATGTGGGACTTGACCCCAGGACCTTGGGATCATGACCTGAGCTGAAGGCAGATGCTAAACCAACTGAGCCACCCAGGCACCCCAAAATTTAGTAAGTTTATGAAGAACAGAAACTGATGGCTGATGTCCCCAGAGTCAACACCGGAGCCAGGCAAGTTTCAGGTTTCACAACACAATGAGGCACACAAATACACATTAAAATTTACTAATTTTCAGCTGTCAGTAAGCTTTTCTGGGGAAAAAAGGACCAAGCCAATGATATCAAATGGAAGTCTCCCAAGATGAACCACTAGACAAAGGATCTATCGTCATTTTATATGATTCCCTGTAAAACATTGTCCTAAAAAGCTTTTGTATCAAAAACAAATGCAAAGTGTCACAAGGAAGAGTGCTGGAAATATAAAGCGTTATCACATAGTACTGTACATCAGCACTAGAAATATTTTTTGGTTAGTCACCGTACCTCAAGGAAAACATAAGGCCATAAAGCAAGAAACCACTTAGAGAAAGGTAATTAAGAAGACGTAAAGACATGGAAAATTGTCTGTCAGAAAATGGACAAAAAATATTAATACTTTGAAAACTGATAAAATCAGGATGAAAATGGGTAGGATGAACACAAACTGATTCATCAAAATCTAGAATTACAGAGACCAGCAAGTTGTTCTTTTTGTTGTTCTTACTATGAATGCTTCATAATATATCTCCCAAGGGAAAGGTTATCTCCTACAGCATTACTATATATTATCACACTTAGGAAATTTAACATTAATACTATTATCTAATATATAATCTAGATCCAAATTTCTCCAGTTGTCCCAATAAAGTCCTTTATAGCTTGCCATTCTTTCCTTCCTTCCTTCCTTGTATTCTTGTTTTGATCCAAGTCCGATCAGATAGCTCACATTGCATTTATTTGGCCTAATTCTCTACTCTCCCTTAATATAGAACAGCCAGCCAGCCTTTTTCATTTTTCTCATCATTGATCATTTTTTAAGAGTCCAGGCAAATTATTTTGCAGAATGTTTCTCAATTTGAATTTCCCTGATTGTTTCCTCATGATTAGATTAAAGTTTTTGGCAAGAATGCTACGTAAGTAATGTCGTATCCTGTGAGCACTCCTTAAAGCTTGAAAGGAGAGATTTAGGACACATGATATCTTACTGTACCCCCAACTTGTATTTGCTACTTCCAAGAGAAGACAAAGGAAGTAATATTATTGGTTCAAAAGATTTAAAATAGAAGTTCTTAACACATAAAAGTCAAATCCATTAAGAAGTTAAGGGATATTTTAGAAGACCTCTTAACTTTTTGCAGGTAACATTACAGGGCCTAGTATGCCTATGTCTCTTGACATTACTCTCAAGAGGAGAATGCTGAATATGCTATACTATCTTGACTAAAAATGGCATTTTCTAATATCTCCCTCCTTTCACAAAACCAAATCCCAGTCTGTCAGGCATTTGCAAAGTTTATTCTAAATTCTCCTTTCAGAATGTATTTAAAGAGATTTAAAAATCTTTGTGAGAAGAGGATTTATATATCAAGACTGGATAACTCCAAGTTGCCTATATCCACAGTGTCCACAAGTTATATTTCTTTTTTTTTTAAATTTGTTTGTTTTTTAAATTTTTAAGTAATGTCTACCCCCAACGTGAGGCTTGAACTCATGATCCCAAGATCAAGAGTTGCATGCTCTCCTGACTGAGCCAGCCAGGCACCTTGAGTGTATATTTCTTTAACAATCCCAAGTCCCTCAAACTTGAGCAAGGTATAAGATGCACATAACTGACAACAGATACAGAGAATCACTATTGTTTTTCAGAATTTCCAAACTGAAATTTACTTACATTGTTTCATGACAATATGGAATAAAATTAACATTGATTTTGGATGCAGAAAGAATTTACACCTTAACATTGTTACTCTCCAGCTTCTTACCCACATATAAATCATTTAACTTTTTTAAGTTGTATCCTCCACATCTGTAACATGGAAGTCATAGCACCTACCTTTCAGTGTTGTTATAAGAATTAAATGTGATATTACATGATAAAGTGTCAGTTTTTCTATAATTTTTGTTATAATTATTGACAAGAAAAAACTCTTTGATGTGATCCAAGAACAAAATGGTCCATCCGAATAATCAAAGCATCTCTCTTTTATGAACTAAGCAGTTGTTTGATAATGCTTGCTACTTACTAAATTTTCCTCCATGTGAATGATGCTAGGTCAAATGTTGTCTAAATTGTTCTACGTGATACCAAGTTCCCATCCTTGGGTTGGGTGAGAAAATCCTATATCCATATTATAAATTCTCCTGTTTGCTTAATATAGATCACATTTGATTTCTGTCACCTGTAAGCAAAAGGAATATAATGCCACCACTTAATAGCTGGTTAGATGTGTCACTTTAATTAATAGCTGGTTAAATGTGACACCAAAAATGGTCAACTAATGCTAATAATTGCTTCAACAATCATCTACATTTTTTTCATTATACTTATCACACCAGAAGTTGGGATATACTTAGGATTTTACATAATTGGATATAGTTTTTGTTTTTTAAAAGACTTTTTAAGAGCAGTTTTAGGTTCACAGTAAAATTAAGAGGAAGGTACAGAGATTTCATATATAGCCTCTACCCTCATTATGCATAGCCTCCCTCATTATCAACATCCCCCCCTCCCTGGAATAATACATTTCTTACAATTGGTGAACCTATATAGACCCATCATAATCATCCAAAATCCATAGTTTATATCTGGGTTCAATCTTGGTGTTGTATATTCTATAGGTTCAGACAAATGTATAATGACATATGTCCATCATTATGGTATATAAAGTATTTTCACTATCCTAAAAATCCTCTGTGTTCTGCCCATGCATCCCTAACCCAGCCACCCTCAACTCTTATCAACCACTGATCTTTTTACTGTCTCCATAATTTTGCCTTTCTAGAATGTCACATAGTTGGAGTCTATAGTACATTACCTTTACAGATTGGCTTCTTTCACTTAGTAATACTCATTTAAGTTTCCTCTGTGTCTTTTCATAGCTTGAGTTCTTTTTTTTTTTTTAGATTTTTTAAAAGATGTATTTATTTACTTTAGAGAGAGAGAGACTGCAGCGGGGCAGGGCAGAGGGACGGGGAGAGAGAGTCTGAAGCCGACTCCATGCTGAGCTGGGAGTCTGATGCGGGGCTCAATCTCATGACCCTGAGATCACAATCTGAGCCAAAACCAAGAGTCTGATGCTTAACCAACTATGCCACCCAAGTGCCCCAATAGTTCATTTCTTTATAGCACCGAATAATATTCCATTATTTGGATGTACGTTTATTTATCCATTCACCTACTGAAAGACATCTTGGTTGTTTTGATAATTATGAATAAAACTGCTATAAACATCTGTGTGCAGATTTTTGTGTGGATATGTTTTCAACTCCTTTGGGTCATACAGTAAGAGTATGTTTAGTTTGTAAGAAAACTTCAAACTGTACCATTTTGCATTTCCATCAGCAATGAATGAGACTTTTTGTTTTCCCACATCCTCACCAGCATTTGCTATGTTGGTGTTCTGAATTTTGGTCATAAGTACTAATAGATGTGTAGTGTATCTCACTTTGTTTTAATTCACATTTCCTTGAAACTTATGATGTTGAGCATCTTTTCATATGGCTATTTGCCATCTGTACATCTTCTTTGGTGAGGTATCTACTAAGGTCTTTGGCCCATTTTAAAATTGGATTGTTTGTTTTCTTATTAAGTTTTGAGAGTTCTTTGTATATTTTGGGTAACAATCTTTTATCAGATGTATATTAAATATTTTCTCCCAGCCCATGGCTTGTCTTTTCATTCTCTTGACATTGTCTTTCACAGAACAGTTTTTAATTGTAATGAAGTCCAGCTTATCAATTATTTCTTTTATGGGTTGTGACTTTGGTGTTGAATCTAAAAAGTCATTGTCATACTGGGTCATCTAGATTTCTTCTATGTTATCTTCTAGGAGTTTTATAGTTTTGCATTTTTCATTTAGGTCTGTGATCCATATCAAGTTTATTTTTGTGAAGGGTGTAAGGTCTGTGTCTAGATTCACCTGGGCTTTCTATTTTGGTCCATTGTCTATTCTTCCACCAATACCACACTGTCTTGATTGCTCTGGCTTAATATGTGTTGAAGGTCAGTAGTTTCAATTCTCCAACTTTGTTCTTGTTCCTCAATATTGTGTTGGCTATTCTGGATATTTTACCTCTGTATATAATCTTTAGAATCAGTATGTACAAAATAATTGCTGGGATTTCAATTGGAATTACATCACATCTATAGATCAAGTTGGGAAGAAAAGATATCTTGACAATATTGAATCCTTCTATCCATGAACATGGAATATCTCTCCATTTCTTTAGTTCTTCTTTGATTTTGTTCATCAGTTGGTAGTTTTCCTCATACAGATTTTGTACATATTTTGTTAGATTTATACCTACATATTTCATGTACCATGGAAATGGTATTGTATTTTTAATCTCAAATTCCACCTGTTCATTGGTGGTATATAGGAAATAATATTTTGTTGAAGATCTTTGCGTCTATGTTCATGAGAAATATTGGTCTATAGTTTTATTTTCTTTAATGTCTTTGTCTGGTTTTGGTATGCAGGTATGAGTTAGGAGGTATTCTCTCTGCTTCTATTCTCTGAAAGAGATTGTAAAGAATTGTTATAATTTTTTCCTTAAATATTTGGTAGAGTTCACCAGTGAACCCATATGGGCCTGGTGTTTTCTGTTTTGGAAGGTTTTAATTATGGATTCAATTTCTTTACCAGATAGATACAGACCTAGTCAGATTTTGTATTTCTTCTTGTGTGTGTTTAGGAAAATTGTGTCTTTTAAATAATTGGTCCATTTCATCTTATTTGTCAAATTTGTGGGCATAGAGTTGTTCATATTATTCCTGTATTATCCTTTTTTAAAATATTTATTTATTTATTTGGCAGGGGGAGCCTACAGGGGGAGGGGGACAGAGAGATAGAGAGGGAGAAAGAATTTCAAGCAGACTCCCTGCTCAGCACAGAGCCTGATGCAGGGCTTGATCTCGACCCTGAGATCATGACCTGAGCTGAAATCAAGAGTCAGACACTTAACCAACTGAGCCACCCAGGAGCCCCCTCTATTATCCTTTTAATGTCCATAGGATCTGTAGTGATGTCCCTTCTTTCATTTCTGATATTAATAATTTGTTTCCTGTTTCTCATTTTCTTTGTTAGTCTGGCTAGAAGCTTATTTATTTCATTCATCTTTTCAAAGCTCTAGCTTTTGGTTTTGTTGCTTTTTCTCCTTTGATCTCTTGGTTTCTCCTGTTTTGATTTCTGCTCTAATTCTTTTTTTTTTTGTAATTTATGGCAATTTTTATTACGTTTTTTATTTTGATTCCAGTATAGTTAACATACAGTGTTATATTAGTTTCAGGTGTACAATATGGTGAAAAAATATGGAACACTTCACAAATTTGTGTGTCAACCTTGCACAAGGACCATGCTAATCTTCTCTGTATCATTCCCATTTTTTAAGTATATGCGCTGCCAAAATGAACACTCTGCTCTAATTATTATTTCTTTTCTTCTGCTTACTTTAATTTGCTTATCTTTTTCTAGTTTGCCCAGTGTAAGTTTAGATTACTGATTTTAACTCTTTTATCTTTTTTTTTTTTTTTCAGAGAGAGAGCACGCGAGAGCAGGAACACAAGCAGGGGGAGTGGGAGAGGGAGAAGCAGGCCTTCCGCAGAGCAGAGAGCCCGATGCGGGGCTGGATCCCAGGACCCTGGGATCAGGACCTGAGCTGAAGGCAGATGCTTAATGACTGAGCCAGCCAGGCGCCCCTAACTCTTTTATCTTTTTAAAAATATATGCATTCAATTAATTATTAATTTCCCCTGAAGCACTGTTTTCACTGCATCTCACAAGTTTTGATAAATTGTGCTTTCATTTTCATTTAATTAGAAATATTTAAAGATTTCTCTTGATATTTCTTCCTTAATCCCTCTGTTGTTTAGAAGTGTGTTGTTTAATCTCCACATATTTGGGACTGTCCAATTGCCTTTCTAATCTTGATTTCTAGTTTAATTCCATTGTTTGATTTCTACTGTTTTAAATTAAGGTGTTTTCATGGCCCAGAATGTGGTCTATCTTGGTGAATATTACATGTGAGATTGAGAAGAATGTATATTCTGCTGTTATTAGATGAAATAGTCTATAGCTGTCAATTATATCCAGTTGATTGTTGGTGTTGTTGAGTTCACCTGTATCTTTCTGATTTTCTGCCTGCTGGATATGTTCATTTCTGATAGAGGGGTATTAAAGTCTCCAACAATGATAGTGGATTCATGTATTTCTCTTCTCAGTTCTATCAATTTTGCCTCATGCAGTTTGATACTCTGTTGTTAGGTGAATACAAATTAAAGATTGTTATGCCTTCTTGGAATTAACCCCTTGTCATTATGTAATGATCCATCTTTATCTTTGATAACTTTCTTTGCTTTGATGTCTGTTCTGTTTGAAATTAATATAGCTATTCCTGTTCTCTTTTAATTAGTGTTCACACTGTATATATTTCTCCATCCATTAACTTTTAATATGTATGTGTCTTTATATTTATAGTGTGTTTAGTGGACTGCTTATAGTTCTCTCTTGCTTCTTGATCCGCTCTGACAATCTCTATCTTTTAATTGGTGCATTTAGACCATTGACATTTAAAATGATTATTGATACAGTTGGATTAGTCTCTACAATATTTGTTACTGTCTTCTGTTTGTTGTCCTTGTTATTTATTCCTATTTTTCTCTTCCACTCTTTCTGACTTTTATGATTTTAATTGAACATTTTATATGGCACCATTTTTCTCTCCTTTCTTAGCATATCAATTATATGTCTTTTTTACTTTTCTCAGTGGTTGCCCTAGAATTTGCAATATACATGTACAACTAATCCAAGTCCACTTTCAAAACACTATACCACTTCATGGGTAGTGTGAGTACCTTATAATAACAAAATAATCTTAATTCCTCCCTCTTATCCCTTGTATCATTGCTGTCATACATTTCACTTATATATAAGCATGTGTAAGCATGTATATGCATATATGTTATGCATATTGTTATTTTGAACAAACCATTACCTATTAGATCAATTAGGAATAAGAAAAACAAGTTTTTATTTTATCTTCACTTATTCCTTCTTCAGTGCTCTTCTTTTCTTTATATAGATTTGTTTCTAACCTATCTATTTTCTTTCTCTCTAAAGAACCTCTTTTTAAACATTTATTACAACTCAAGTTTACTGACAACAAATTCCTTCAATATCAGTTAGTCTGAGGAAGTCTTTATTTCTCCTTCACTTTTGAAGGATAATTTCACAGAATACAGAATTCCAGGTTGATTTTCTTTTTCTCTTAGTACTATAAGTGTTTCACTCTACTCTCTTCTTACTTGCATGGTTTCCGAGGAGAAGTTGGATACAATTATTATCTTTTTTCCTATAGGTAATGTGTTTTATATCTCTGGCTTCTTGCAGGATTTTTTTCTTTATCTTTGATTTTCTGTAGTTTGACAATGATATGCTTAGGTGTAAGGTTTTTGGATTTTATCCTTCTTGGTGTTCTCCAAGATTCCTGGATTTGTGGATTGGTGTCTGACATTAATTTGGGAAAAATTCTCAACCATTATTGTTTCAAATGTTTCTTCTGTTTCATTCTCTCTTTCTTCTCCTTTTGGTATTCCCATTATACATTGTCACACCTTTTTAGTTGTCCTATAGTCCTTGGATATTCTATTATGTTTTTCCTCAGTCTTTATTCTCTTTGCTTTTCAGTTTTTGAGATTTCTATGAATATATCATCAAGCTCAGAGATTCTTTTCTCAACTACATCCAGTGTACTATTAAGTCCATCAAAAATAATCTTTATTTGTTACAAGTATTTTTAAAAAACAATTTACTTATTTATTTTAGAGAGAGTGGGGGGAGAAGAAGAGGGAGAGGGGAGAGAGAGTCCAGCAGACTCTGCTGAGTGCCCGCCTATGTGGGGCTTGATCTCATGACCCTGAGATCATGACCTGAGCTGAAACCAAGAGTCGGCTGCTTAACTCCACTACTCAGGTGCCCCTACAGTATTTTTTTTTTTAAATGTCTAACATTTCCTTTTGGTTCTTAGAATGGAATTTCTACCTCACTGCTCACATTGTCTATTTGTTCTTGCATTCTGTGTACTTTATCTACTGGAGCCCTTAGCATATTAATCATCATTGTTTAAAATTCCTGGTCTGATAATTCCAACATACCTGTCATGTCTGGTCCTGATGCTTGCTCTGTTTCTTCAAATCCAGTCCCTGCTATTCCATCTTGGCTGGAAGCAGAAGTACATTCTTCCACTTATAAAATATTTATCTCACCCAAATTTGCCTAACTTATCTCTCATACATTATGCTTAGTTTTTAGTAATATTTTAAAACTTTGACACTCTAAAAAAATGTGACTTTTCCTCAAGAGGGAAAAAAGCTTTTGATTGTTATATTCACCTCAGTGCTTGAGTCATATAATTTTTACCCATCAGCTTCATAAAAGGTCTTCAGTGTAAGCTATTGGGATCAATTTGACAGTAAGACTGTGTATGATGAATGCATTCCCTAATTGTGAAAAAAAAAAAAAAAAGAAAAGAAAAAAACCTAAGCAAAAGATTTAACCACTGTCCTAATTCTTCTTTGCTACTGCACTGTTCTTCGCAAAAAAGGTTGGAAACCAGCCCTGTTTTCTTTTGTGTCCATTTTGTTTTTCTACCATGATTAGTTGGGAAGTCATAAAGACATATTTTTTTAACCATTTAAAAGAGGAAAAATATAAATTCTTCTATAATTATTTACATAAGGCATACATTTGTCTACCAAATCTACCATAAAATCAAGAGCTAAAATTTGAATGTTAGACAAATTTAGGTTTGACTTCTTCGGGGCTATCAGTGATGACAGACTGTCTAATATTTAGGGTTTGTTCATTCTTTTTGTGTGCTGGTGTGTACCCTTCTGGGGTTACTACTGGCAGACAAAGCTCCCCTTTTTTGCTGTTCTATCGTCCAGCAAGCATTATACCTACTGGCAGGTGAAAATATCACATTTTGGAAGTTACATAGACTTCAATGGCAGGGAAAATGCTGTGTTCATGGCAAGTTCATGGCATATGTGCCATTGCAAAATAGTTTCTTAACCTGAGACCTGATACACAGCATCAGCTTTGAAATCTATGAACGTTTTAAAATTGTAGGCAAATGTTTGTGCTTGTGTTTATATTTTCTGTACATAGAATCCATAATTTTATTTCTACTCAAAGAACGTTTTTGAATGATGAGTTCTTCGTCTAGTCCCATTGCAGAGTGGAGCAACAGAACAACCAGACCCACTGTCAAAGTACTACAAAGTGACACCTCCATACAATTATCCTCTGAGATAGATCACTCTGGCCTCAGAGTGGACTTTTTTGGCCCAATGATCTCCTGCCACAACCCAAATTATAGCTGATAGTTTAACACCAAGATAATGAGCTCTTCTGGTGCCTTAAAAATGTAACAGTTTTGTATTTGGTTTTTATTTTTTTCTGTCATGTTAAAACTATATAAACAAATACATATTCAGGTGAAACTTTTGTTTAAGGCTGTAAAAATATTTCTATGAAACTGACATTAAGAGAAAAAGAAAGAAAGAGTTGCTTATCCACATGCTTAACTTTTCAAGTGAAAGCAATGAGGTATTAGTTTACTAATGTATATGCTAAATCATAAAGCAAGTTTGATAAGATTAAATCAAGATTATGATTTTTTAAAATCACATTATTCTTTCTCACAGTAAACCATCTCTTTGCTACTTTTCTCTGTCCAGTTAAGCAACACTAGATCTCAGAAGGTAGGCTAGTCATTTTAATCATTCTATAATAAATCAATTTATCATGCTTTATATAGGGGAAGTGTTATTATTTCTATGTAATTCCTAACAAACTAGAACCCCCAAAACAATTTATGTTCATAGAGAAATCCACTGCCTTATTTTTGAATGGGTTTATTAAGCACCATCTTTTGACCTAAAGCTCCCTTTAGCTTCATTTTTTGATGCCTAAGGATGTTTCTTTGGTAAAAAGAATAATAACAATGAAGTCATCCTTCAAAAAAATGTTTCACCATCCATTCATATTCCTTGTTTTTCATGCCATGTCTGACTAAACTTATACTCAGTTCTCCCTTTGGCAGCTTCTTATTTTGATTTCAACTCCAGAATTAAATAATGTATATTTAAAAAGCAATTTGCTCATAAGAAGAGTCAATAATATACCAAAATAAAATACATTTCAAGAGGAAGGTGCTTTCCTTCATCTCTGAAGCATTTTACTACATTATTAATATTTGAAGATATATCTTATTTGCTAATTATCCAATACAATAAAAAGAGCTAGGGATTCCAAATTTTTCTACCAAGTCTCTCTCTCTTTTTTGTTTTGATAAGAAGTACATATTTTGTAATTTTATAAGTTTTATAAAATTTTATATTTTATAAATGAATAAATATGATTTTAAAAATGAAAGTTCATCCTTTACATATGTTCTTTCTGAAGTTACTACTTTAAATCATTATTTAAGTTTGTCCATTGTATTGATTGTGTTGGGTGAAGTATTTTTTCTCTGTAAAAGGAAATTATCATTTATGCGATATTGATATAAAATGTCAGGGTTCAAAAAAAAGCTAAATTTAATATAGCAATTGTAATCGCAAAATTACTATATGGTTGTAGGAAATGCTTTTAATGTGTTCTCTGAATTTATGGACCATAATAACGATAAAGATGATAAAATCTGGTTGTGCTTGCATGTGGCTTCCCTTGAACATGGTGGGCAGTTGGTGGCACAGGTGGCAAAAGTGACAAGTTGCAATATCTTAGCATGATATGGGGACTATTTTAAGATCCATCCCTGTGGAAACTTAGGCAGATCAAAGGAACTAAATCTGATCTGTTAGTATCAAGCTACAATACTCCACACTGCTTTTTACTAAAGGTCTCGGTAAACAAAGGTATTCGATGACTTTTAAAAAATTTAACATCTTTACATAATGAAATTTTGATTTACAGAAGGTCATACTGACTTTATCATGACAATTATTCATAAAACAACAATATGAAAGATCTAAGAAAGCTATGTGTTCTTGACATAGAACACAAATTCTAGACAGGCTATGGAATTCAATTAAATAAGAGATTATAAAATAAAATGTCCCAATACTGTTGCAACTCTGAGCTAAAGATCACCTAAATATTGCTAGTTGGGCTAATTGATACTGGAAGAAAAACAAGGGTATAAAAGGACCAGTAATGGCTGGCTATATTTACTGTTTGCCTTATTAATTATCCTGTCATCTCAATATCACTAGCTTCAAAGCATACAGTTTTCAATTTTTTCAGAGCCAGGATATTCAAATATTTTAAAGTTGGAGATTTCTTCTTGTTTTAATCAAAATTAATTTCCAATCTGTATGACAGTTTTTTTTTTTTTAAGTAATCTCTATGCCCAACATGGGGCTTTAACTCACAACCCTGAGATCAAGAGTCACATGTTCTACTGACTGAGCCAACCAGACACCCCTCTATGACAGTTTTTTAAAATTGGCAGTGGAACTCATTTAATGATCACCAATTGTTTTCAATACACTTCCTGGTAGAAACTTCTCATAAAAACTTTTATAACTTTTTCTAAAAAAGATAATTTTAAAATATGGTAGCAGAAACTTGTAGAACCATCAATCTACAATGTGTATTAACTAATCATCTTCTGGAAGTTTTAGAAGATAAAGAGAATAAAATTATTTTGCTAAGCAATTCAATTGGACCTGGGTATATTTAATTCAACCACATTTTTTTTTTTTAGAACCATGTATTTGAAAAACAGATACTCAAGTCACAACTAGCAATCTGTTAGAAGCACAGAAAAAATACATGAATCCCTCAATTATAAGTTGCCAGCAATTTTGAGACACCTCATCCATTTTACAGTAGCTTTCAAGGGGAAAAAACTATATTAAATAAAGATAATTTTTTAACTTGCCAATATCTTTTATCCATATAATTAGGTTTTTTTTCCTTTCAGCAGCAAATCAGCATTTAAGAGTAAATTTTCTGCATGTCTGACATCTAAGAAGTCTGCATTCTGGTAGATATTTTCAATTATGGATAATACCATGGTGGCCCACTGCATTTCATACTTCCTGCTCAAACCTTGACCTCTTTAACATCTTAAGGCTTGATAGAATTTCTTTTCTTTCTTTTTTTTTTTTAAGATTTTATTTATGTGTTTGTCAGAGACAGCACAAGCAGGGGGAGCGGCAGGCAGAGGGAGAAGCAGGCTCCCTGCTGGACTAAATCCCAGTGTGCTGGGATCATGACCTGAGCCAAAGGCAGATGCTTAACAGACTGAGCCACACAGGCATCCCTTGATAGAATTTCTAGGCACACTGAGGAATATCAGTGTTTTACCTGCACTTTCTGTTTGGGTAAAATCATAGGTTTTTTTGTAAATTAAAAATTACTTTTCTTAAGCCAGCTGGGAGCTTTTGACAGATAGATGTTCAACGCTTTAGTTAAAGGCTTTCACTTTACATAAACAAGATCCCCATTTAACTTAAAATTCAACAGCAAATAACAAAATTCAACAGCAAATAACAAAATTGAACAGATTCCTTCTAAATACAGGTTTGCACATGCATAGACAATGACAATGTACTGTGGGTTTTGTTTTTTTTTTTCTTTTTTCCCTGATGGCTGACAGGGTTCTAAGAAAATATCACTGTATTAAGTGTGAAGATAGAAAACTAGAATTGAGAAACAGTGGTATGTTTCAACTTCTTTCTTTGCTATTTTGGATATCGGTCTGAGTTCTCAGATCTTCTATGTTCCTTTTGGATTTTTCAGGTATGGCAGCACATGGAAAGTGTTAAAGACTTGAAGCAAAACTAAAGTGAGCAATAATTGCAACATAGTCAATGGCAACTATAATAACATCTCATAGTATCTATAAAAGCAGAGATAGTTATCAAACAGTTCACTTGTTTGTTCTTTCAATACTATGTTGCTGACATCTTGACTATGGATACTCTGATACTCACTAGGTAAAGTTCTTGCATGCTTCCCATGATTTTTTCTTTGTTGCTAGCTTAATATCACTTTCAGGAGGCCCCTTACTCCTACTCTACACTTTCCCACTTGGCCTACTCAGCTCAGCATCACATCTGACAGACACCATCTTAACCATGTAAACTGTAGTTGTAGCAGATTAAGGTTGGATGGTGAAAGAGATATCAATTTTACCGTATTAAGGCAAAAGGAGAATTAAATTGGTTCATGTAATCTAGGAAGTTGATTACTGAACAACCAAATAATAAGCCAGGAATCACTGAGTCTAAGGAAACTCTGGAAACATGGGCAGAGGCCCTGGACCAACTTAATTATGTGGATGAAAAGGTAGCATTTTCTAGAAGAGAACTGTGAATCAGACACTTCCAGATGTCCCCTACAAAGCAAAAACTAAAGTCTACACATTGTTTATAATTTGTGAAGACTTTGTGACACTTCAGGTGGGAAAATTTTGTGTGCAATTATTATAATTAGGTTCAATAAAATAAAGTATTGCATTAGTGAATCACTGACACATTCTGAAATTTTGCTCACCAATACTAACTTTTAAAGGTTTACAAAGTCATTAGACTTGCAAAACTTAGATTGATATTAAAATATTTCTTCCCCAATTTCTGTGATCATTTGTTCCATCTTCTGCTTCAGAAGCCACACACGTATGGGAGCACAAATATCTAGTGCTTCTCATTTTTTTTGTTCAGAGTCTGTTAATATTTTGAGACTGACTTATAAATCTAAGGAAGAACGAAAGTGTCAGAGCAAATGTGTTTCCTAATTTCCTAAAATTGTTAGTAAATATCTTAAAAACAAGAGGTACAAGGGAATGTTGCTCCTGGTGAAAGAGGTAACTAATAACAACAAAAAGAAACATTTTCAAGAAGAATACACTGGTGATGTGGGAGCAGAGAAGCAAAGGAAAATTATTTTAGAATCACTTTTTAAAAGTCAGATGTATTCAAGTCATCAGACCAAAGAAAACACAAAAAGCAAAGTTTATAGAGCTCATTACACCTTCACCATAATGTTCACATCAACCCTATTATTATCCCTGCTCCGTTACATGGCTGCTAGTGGCAGAGCTAGAGTATGAATCCAAGTCCTCTGGCAACAAATTAATGTACGTTCTCTTACTATAGACTGTCTCCCACTCAAGCTCTTCACATGTTTGAAAGCAAACATGCTTTCTACTTAGAATCAGAAGTCCTACCCCTGACACCTATTAGCTCAGTGACTTCAAGCAAGTTACTTTATCCTCTTTGCACTTTATGTGACTCATCTATGCAATGAGAATGATGAGATCCTTTCTGTCATTGTTGAGTTGTTGGAAGATCAAGTAAGACAGTGCTTTTTAACAATAACATTTATACATATAAGGGATTGTTATAATTGAAATGCATAAAGAAAATGGTTGATGAGATTTCCCAGCCACTAGTTATTATCTTTAAGGACTCATGGTAGCAATAGTTGAAAATAATTTCTCTCTCAATTAGGCACCCATTGGGCCATTGTGGAGTTAGTATTGCATCCAGTTTATGTCTCCTCACCTTGAGGATGCTGTGAAGTGGGGAAGTTCAGAGTAGTTTAATGATATGATTAAAGTGGTGAATAAATAAGACCCATGAGAACAGGTAGAAGGAGTTGGAATTAATTAGTCTGGAGACAATAACTGCCTCCTCATACATGAGGCATTATAAGAAAAATGTAGACAGACTTTTATCCATCTTCTCTCATAAATGACTTGAAAGGAACTCTGAAAATACAGTACAGACATAAGAAAGAATTTACTGATAGGGTTGTTTGTTAAATATTAAAACAGGCTATAAAAAGAAGATGTGGAGTCTTCTTTGTCGGTGATTTTTCCAAAGAAAACTAGACACAAATCAATCTGGTATGGTCAGGGAACAGATATACTTGCAAGCAGGGAACCAGAAAAGCTCAACTATTGAGGTCTTCTTTCAGCTCTCAAGAATTCTGTAGTTCTCTGGCTAATTCTCTTGAATAATCAGAACATTGGTAGATAGCAAATTTTTCTAATTATTCTTGTCCAAATATGCAGACTACATGAATCTGTTACTATCCTAATATACGTAGTTTGTTTGTTTGGTTGTTTGTTTTAGAGGAAGGTGTGATACATGCAGAGGTTGAGTTAATCTAACTCTTTGGTTCATGGCACAGTATCATCGTTAATCTGAGCAAGGCAAAAAAGCAATTTTTTAAAAAGATGTTATTTATTTGACAGAAAGAGAGAGAGCAGTCATGCATAAGCAGGCAGAGTGGCAGGCAGAAGAGCCCGACATGGGGCTGGATCCCAGGACCCTGGGATCATGACCTGAGCTGAAGGCAGGCGCTTAACCAGCTGAGTCACCAAGGTGCCCCTGCAAAAAAGCAGTTTTAAATGGATTTCCTCCCATTATCGCATTTCTCACTCCCATCCTCCCCTCCCAATAGGTAACTGCTCTTATGTGTGTAGTGGATATTCTTTTTTATTTTATTTTATTTATTTATTTGACAGAGAGAGACACAGCGAGAGAGGGAACACAAGCAGGGGGAGTGGGAGAGGGAGAAGCAGGCTTCCTGCTCTGCAGGTGGGGGCTCGATTCCATCATGACCTGAGTCGAAGAAAGATGCTTAACGACTGAGCCACCCAGGCACCCCTGTGGTGGATATTCTTAAGTTTAAACGTATCTTTGGAAAGAAGTAGTGTGGTTTTGTGTGTGTGTGTGTGTGTGTGTGTGTATTTTAAAATTTATGCAAATAGATCTCATTCATTTTCTTCCATTTTCACAAAGCATTGTGTTTTTAAGAGCAGTGTTGTTTTTAACTGCTGTGTCATATTTGGTAGCATTCATCCACAGCCTTCTCCTTCCTCTAGTGGTGGTCAATGAGGTTGTTTCCAATTCCCTGCTTCTACAGTGTTGTGGAAAACATATTCTCTTACATGCTTCTTATTGTAAGGTTTCTCTCTCTCTTCCTTTTTCTTTAGAAGTATGACTGGATAATCAAGCACAATTGGTGCATATGCAATTACTTTGCCAGATTGTTCTCCAAAATGGCAGTGACCAAGTATGGAGGAGTTGTTTCCCCAGCAACACTCAGCATTATAGGACTGGGCAATGTTTCCCTATCTGATGATCATAATGTAGTATCTCACTGTTGATTTTCTTCTTTACTTACTGAGATAATATACTTGTTATTTATTCACAGATTTTCCCATCTTTCTAGGATTTTTCAGTCTAGTTGCTGCCAGGAGTTCCCTCTATAGCATAGCTATTAATCCTTTATCTATTACTTATGTCTATTGCATTCATCTATTTGTCTAGTACAACTGACATTTGGTTTGAGATTGCAAAGTAATTCAAGGATAGTTGACTCTATTATACTGTTAACTCACTCCACAAATATACATAGGCTAGATATCCATTTATTTAGATCTTCTTTAATGTCATTTAGTAGAATTTAAAAGTTTCTCTCTAAAGAACTAATACATTAATGATATCTCATCTAAAATGTAATTATCCCTCCACAAATTTGGCATTATTAACTAATTTAATGTACATCTTCCATATTAGCCCTGTTTATGTCCTTCATGTCTGTAGTGTTTATAAACTCTTTAAGGCAAGATCTGTTTAACTTCATCTGTGCATAAAGTTAAATGTCTACACAGCTCTAAAGATAGATATTGATTGTACTTTTCATTAAATGATTCCTTATTTTTTCTCTTGTGAAATGCCTCAAACAAAATGGTAAATCCTTATTATTATTATTTTTAGAATAAAGACTTATTTTTAGAATAAAAAATTGTTGAATCAATAACAGTAGACTCAAGGAGTAGAGTAATCCAGTCCCTCATTTATATTACAAAATTTTTACTGACTTCCTACCATGTGGCAGGCTATATCCTATATTCTAGGATGATCTGTGGATCCCTATGATCCTGAGACCCTTTCAGGAGGTCTGTAAGATAAGAATTATATTCACAACAATTTTAAATGTTATCTGCTTTTTCAGCTCTGTTGACATTTGCACTGATGGTGCAAAAGCAATTCTAGAGGGTGAAACTTCCGGTGTCTTAGCGTGAATCCAGACAGCGGCACCAATCTGTACCAACAGTCATTGTGTTCTTCACTGACATGCATTTATAATGAAACAACAAACAAAAAAACACGTTTTATTTATTAAGAATCTCCTTGCTGAGGCAATAAAATTATTAATTTTATTAATCTAATCCTTGGATATGACTTTTTAATATTTTGTGATAAAATGTTAAGTATGTATACTGAAGTACCATAGCCATCTTGAAGAAAAGCACTTTTGCCAAAAGAACTGTATCAATTTTTTCATGGAATATCATTATATATTGAAAGGATGTATACAACTGGCTGACAAACTGTGATTATCAGACTTGGATATTTGGCAAATATGTCCTCAAAAATGAAAAAAGTATTTCAATTAAAAAAAAAACAATAGTTGATATTGATAAAAAACGAAAGCTTCCAAATGAAAATTAGAATTTTGGAGAATTTTTATCCGCCACCATGAGCTTGATGGCTTCCCAATACTTAAAGACTTTTCTGATGAGATCAGAACAAGTGTGATTTTTAAATATTATATAATAACTGAGTCAACATTTGAAGAATCTGTATAAATGATCAAATGACCAATACATAAAGTTACAAAACCATGCACAGGCAGACAATCCATTCAAATTTTAAAATAGACTGATCAATTTTAATGCACATTGAAAAAGTTAATTGATATGGTTTCAGATTCCATGTTGCAATCAGTCTTTAAGGCACTACCACTTGTTGAGTTTTAGGTTAGTATCAAAGAAAATATACACAAATGTCTGAAAGCCTATAAAATATTCTTCCCTTTCCAACTACATGTCATTATGGGGACAGATTTTAATCAACACAACGTATCACAACAGATGGAATGCAAGAACAGATATGAGAATCCAGAAGTCTTTTATTAGACCAGACATTAAATATATTTGCAAAAATAAAGAATAATACTATTCTTTTCACTATTTTTTTGTTTTAGAAAATAGAATTACTTTTTATAAAAATAATTTGTGTTAACATATAAGATTCATTATTGTTGTTTTAAAATAAAAGAATACTTAAATATTTTTAAAATTTCTCAGTTTTAATTTCTAATAGTAGATTAATAATAGATATAGCTCACATATGCAAAAGTTCTTTGGGGTCCTGAATGATTTCTAAGAGTATAAATTTCCTGAGACAAATAAGTTTGAGATCCACTGCTCTAAAACTAGAGAGGAGAATGAAAGAGACAAAAGTCCCTGCCCTCATTCTAGTTGGGGTATACAGGTGAACAGATATAAAAAGGTAACTTCAGATTGTATAAATCTTAAAACAAATGAAGTGTCTGGGTGGCTCAGTGGGTTAAACGCTGACTCTTGGTTTCAGCTCAGGTAATGGTCTCGGGGTCATGAGATCAAGCCCTGCATAGGGCTGCCCACTCAATGTGGAGTCTGCTTGAGATTCTTTCCCTCTCCCTCTGCCCCTCCCCTCGCTCATACACATACTCTGTCTCTCAAATAAATAAATAAACCTTAAAAAATAAAACAAAAGAAGTGATGTGATGCAGAGTACATGGGTAAGAGTACTTTATTATTTTTTTTAAAAATTTATTTATTTATTTTAGAGAGAGTGAGCATGAGTAGGAGGGGCGGAGGGAGAGAGAATCTCAAGCAGACTCCATGTTGAGCATGGAGCCCGAGGTGGTCCTGGATCTCACAACCCTGAGATCAAGACCTGAGCCTAAATCAAGAGTTGGATGCTTAACCCACTGCACCACTTAGGCACCCTGGGTAAGAGTTTAAATACTAAGCTCAGGGAAGTTTTCTTTGAGGAAGTTATAATTTGATCTAATACTTGAAAAATAAGTAGAAGTGACCAATTAGAGAGCCAGAGGAAGAGCATTTCAAGTAGGAGAAAGAATTTCATCAGTCTGAGACAAAAAGAGTTTGCATGTTTGAGAACCAAAGATGAGGCCAGTGTGGCTGAGGTGGAACAGTCATCAGAGAAAGCAGTGCTAGAGGAGGTTGGACAAGTGGGCAGAGTAACCAGGATCTTCATGGCAATCATTTGAATTAAAACAGAAGTCCAGTGGGAAGCCACTAAAGGCTGGAGTGAAGGAAGCTGACTCTGGCTGTTGTGCTGAGGATGGGTTGCTTGGTTGTAAGTTGGTAGTAAGAGTTGAGGGAAGGACACTAGTTAGACAGGCAAGACACTGGCCTGAAGAGGAGTCAAGTGGCTAGGCCAAGGCAGTGGCCATGGAAATTGAGAAAAGGTGATAGATTCCAGTATATGTTGGAAATAACAGTAGGTTCTGTTGATGGAATGTTTGTGGGGAATGAAAAGGGGAGGAATCAAAATGGATTCTTAGGTCTTCAAGTAGAGCAACCAAGTGATTCAGAGTGCATTTGCTGAGATGGCTCACCACATTGACACACCTTCAGCTCCCTTGCACCTCTCCATCACACCTGCCTTGCAAAACCTCAAACCTGGTCAAATTTAAATCTCCATTGACTCTTCCTGTCCATCTGAGCAATGAAACATGGAGAGAGAAAAATCACATGCTCAAGCTAACTGGTCTCTCTTCATGACCTCATAATTTACATGGACCTTTCTTCTACTATGCAATCCTACTATAATTTCGTAGTTAATTCACCTTCCTACTATCCTAGATAACTATTGTACATAATCTTTTCTCTCTTTTGACCTCCAATACCTCTCTGTTCTCCATTTTCTCAGGTGATAATGACCTTTCAATTTCAATAAAAATTGAACTTCCACACTTATGGTCACATCTGCCAATCCACTGCAAACTGAGGCTTCTGCCTTACCTCTCATTGTAATGGATGAACTGTCTGGTCTCCTACCTAAGATCACCACCTCCATCTAAACTCTGCATCTTGTCTTTCTTGCCTAATCGTGAGCATTGCTCCAACAGATAATTCCTATCTTTCCTGAGTCATCAGTCAGCATTTGCAGCACTCTAAATAAGCTTTCATTCCCCCCATTCCACTGAAATAACCTTGTTAAAGTCATCAGTGACCTTCACTTTGTTAATGTAATGATGTTTCTCAGACTTTATCTTACTCACCTTCTCAGCCACATTTAAGAGTGAGACACTTCTTTTATTTTTCCTCCAGGCACCATGCTCTCTTGGTTCTCCTTTTTCACTGGTCACTCTTTCCTCAGTCTTCTCAGCAGGTTCTTCATCTTCCCAATCAGTAAATGTTGGAACCTTCCAGATTTCCCTCATTGGAACTCTTCTTTCTACCCTCACTCACTTGTTGATCTAATCAAGTCTGGTGGCTTTCAATACTATTTGTACACTGATAAACCCCAATTACTATCTTCCACTTGACTGCTCCCTGAAACCCGAGACTCATATATCCAGCAATCATTTGACATCACCATTTAGTTGTTTAACAGTTACCTCAAATTGATGTCTAACTGAGCTCCTATCTCCCTACACTCCTCTCATATCTGTTCCACCTACAACCATCATCATTTCAGTAACTTCATAATTCTGTTTAAGTCAAAAACCTTGGAATATGCCTGACACTTCTGTTGTACAATCCATCAGTAAAATTCTGCTGCCTCTAACTTCAAATCATATCCAGAATCTTACCGCTTCTCACCACCTCTATTGCTACCACTGTAGCTCAGGTCACCATCCTAACTGGTGTTTCTGCTTCTGCCTTCATCTGCCCACACGATATTATGCAGCAGCCAGAGTGATTTATTTAAAACGTAATTTTAATAATGTCTGCTTAAAATCTTCCAAGGCCTTTCCATTTCATTGTGAATAAAAATCAAAATTCTTGATTTTGATTCCTCCAATAAATGATCTTATCCCTTACCACCTTGATAATCTTGTTTCCTGACCATCTTCCCTTTCTATCCCACCTCTCAACTCTACTTCAGCAACACGACTCCTTGCTGTTCCTTGAACACATTAAGCACACTCCTACTTTAGGACCTTTCTCGCTTGCAGCTCCCTCCATCTGGACTGCTCTTCTTTTAGATATCTACATGGCTTACTTCCTCACTTCTTTCGGGTTTCTGCTTGAATATCATCTTCTCATAAAGATATTCCCTTAACACCCTTCAACTTCTAGGTGAAGATGGAAGATTGAACACATGTATTTCCTTCAGCACTCTCCTCAAACGCCACTATGTGGCAGTTAATGAATGTATTTTAAGCCCATGGACTCACAAAGACAAACACAACAAAAGAGGAGACACTAATGACAAAATTTTGAAAGGTGGAAAGGAGAGATAACACAAAACACACTATCCCCACCCCCCATCCATTCCTCTTATTTTTCCCAATAGCATTCAACCTAGATAAATGTAGATACATATAAACATGAGATATCTATTTACTTTTAAATTTTTTGTTGTCTCCCCCTCCCCCGCCCCCAAGAATGTAAGCTGCATGACAGGTCTTTTCTGTTTGGTTCATTGTTGAATTCTCAGGCTTTGAAATCATACAGATATTCAGTAAAAATTTTTGACTGAATAACTGGGATAGCCTGGACAAGGTGCAGTTTATGGAAGGTGTGGGGGTTGTGGCAATCAAGAATTCTGATTTGGATGCTAATTCTGAGGTACCTAATAGATATCCAGGTGAAGATATCAAGTGGGAATCTGGATATCTGGAACAGAATGCAGAATGCAGACATCCGGGCTAAATGTATACATTTTGGAGTCATTAACACTAGGAGTAGGTGAGATCACCTGGGGGAGTACAAATACAAAAAGAAAAAAATGCCAAGCTCTGAGACCTGGAGGATTCCATCATTTAGAGGCCAGGACACTAGTGGTCTCCAAACCTTTAGAATCATATAGCATTATCTGTAAGAAGAAGAAAAAATGATTTAAATTGAGCAATGTGAAAGAGAGTATTTATTTATTTATAAATTATATGTATTATTGTACAAATATATTATGTGCATTATAAAATACAAAGACATAGATATTAAAAAAGAATGAACTAAAGGACTTCCAGTTAAAGAGGAAATATTGCACACATGCATTTTTCAGGTCCCTCCCGAAAACCGCTATAGTGATAGTAAATGGATTTTTAAAAATAAAGTATAAACCCACAAGGGCAAAGAGAACAAGAGTAAAACAAATCCTCAGAATATAGGAAGCTGGAAAGAAGAAAGATGAATGGCAACTAACTTTGACTCAGGAAAGCTGAAGCTACGGTGGGGAAAAGCCAAGAAGCAGCCTGATTTACAACGCAGAATCCCGTCCCCACCCCCACCCCAAAGGCTCAGGAATTGGTGTCTGGCACCTCTGGTAGAGAAGGTAAATGTCAGGCAATAACAGACTTGGCTGAAAATCTATTTAAGAAGCAGCTACACCTCCAGACACCTCCACCACTCCGCATAACCCCCTACTACACAGCTACTGACTGGAGGTTTATTTTCTGGAGAGGATTAAGTAGAGAGTCTTGAGAGGAGAACAACAGACACACTTGAAGATGGGGATTCCAAATGAAAAACAGGTCATCAGAATGTTTAAAACTGAAATATCAAGAAGGAGCTCTATATATTTCTTTGAAATAGGGAGACAAATAACAAAAAGAACACTATTTTGATGGGTAACAATGATTGCCAATGAATTCACCAACATAAAGGGAACTTAAAAAAAAGAATGAAATATAAACTTTTCTTTATTTCATAGAGCCATTTAAAATATTTATTTCTATTTTCAAGTACATGGATTGTTTGAACATTGTCTTGGTACATGAATGCAGACATTTAAGTAATTGCATTTGCTGTATCCTGGACTGAAAGTAGGCATAAATATTGATTTCTTCTGTTCTATGTAACTAAAGATGCAGACTCTACTTTGAGCACCATGGCATCACCAAAACTTATTTACACATTTTACATAATGTATGTATATATGTAGAGAAACGATCCTTAGAGATGCAATAATAATATCTTGCCTTTATAATATTACATTTTGATATTTATATACCTTGAGTATCCAACATATTCTATACCTCATTCACAGTGAAACTATGTTATTGGAAATCACTATACTTTTATTATTCTTTGCCTGCAATGTCCTTTTCCTCCTTATCTGTCTGAAGAGCTCCCACTTACCTTTCAAGAGCTATTTCAAATATGACTTCTTTAAGGCCTTCTTTGACTCCCCTCAACTGTTATTATTCCATTATTTATGCAATATAGTACCTTGTTTGCACTTCTATCATGTCAGTCCCTGCATTGTTTTAAAATTATAAGTCTGCTAACTCTCTTGGTCCAGGTACTATGTCTCATTTATATATGTAGTCTGTTAACCTACTATAGTACTGGGCACACAGTAGTTATTTAATAAATGTTCAAATGGATGTTTGGAAATGATTTTGTGTTCATTATCTCATTTGACTTTCCCAGATTCAACCAGTCACTAGACCCTAGTGCTCTAAATATTTATTATATCTATCACTTCTTGGATATAATATATCATGCCAAGAATTCATGCTCTCGCTGTATGTTGCTGGGACTATTAGTATCTTAACCTGACTTTGGTCCCTAATCTCACTCTCTTCCAATTAATACTACTTTTGCCCATCAGAATGACTTAACCCAAATTTTAACATGTTCTGTAAATACATTAAAAACTTTAAGTTGGCTACATGACAGGTATAATAAAGTAAAAAAAGGGTATATTTATCCTCCTGCTTTAAACAATTAGAAAACAGACAAAACAATTTTTAGACACTTAGACAATAGGCAGTGCAGGACATTGATCCTTGAGAAAAGGGAAACTAATAAAGTGAGCCCTTTGATTGCCCTAGCTTACTCCCTGGAAAAAATTTCCAGGCCATACCAAAGTGACAGATAACCCAGAACAAAGTCTTGCTCAGTTGAAGAGATAGAGTTTAGAGTTCAGAGAGATGAAGGTAGCTAGAATTTGTGAAGAGGTGAGAGCTTCAGTGAGGGTGGAGTGCTTGCTCCAGAAACCTTCTGAGTGTTCCCTAAAAGTCTTGAGACTGAGTTCTGATCTGTGAATGTAAGGAAGGAAGGAATTCCTTTTATCAGGAAGGAATAAGATAAAGAATCCTTGAGCTCACATAGGAAAGTAATAGTTTATATTCTAACTAACCAGAGTGGAACAACCTCCTAATACATGAACATTGAATAAATCCTCAGAAGGATGGTGCTTCAGTAATGGGGAGACATTAGCTTACACTAAAGGTTATTCTAGACTGCTTCAGAAAGTTTAAAATCTAACCACAAAACAATCAAACTCATTCCAAGTCAACAATACTTAAATGAATACAACATCCAGTGTCTAACAGTGTAAAAATTAATAACATTAGTATTCAATAAAATATTTACAAGCCTGTGAAAAGGCAGAAAAATGCAACTTATAACCAGGAGAAAAAAAATCAATCAATAAATACAGACCCAGAGATGAGATAATAGAATTGACTGACAAGGATGTTAAAATAGTTATTATAAATATATTTCATGTTCAAGAATGTAGAGGAAAACATGAACATGAAAGCAAGAGAAACAGAAGGCATTAAAAAACAAGTTAAGTTTTTAGATGAAACAGACATGATCTGAAATGAAAAGTAACTGAATGAGATTAATAGCATATTACACACTGTAGAAAAAAGATTAGTGAACTTGATGATGCAGCAATAGCAACTATCCAGAATTAAATAAAGAGAAATAATTTATTTATTTTTTTAGAGAGAGAGAGTGGAAGAGGCAGAGGGAGAGAGAGAGCATCTTAAGCAGGCCCCACGCCCAGTGCAGAGACTAACGTGGGGCTTGATCTCATGACCCTGAGATCATGACCTGAGCTGAAATCAAGAGTCGGAATCTTAACTTACTGAGACACCCAGGTGCCCCATGAGAAATAATTTTAAAAAATAAACATAAGATTAATGAGTTAATAGTCTAATAATGTATGTGTTATTGGAATACCAGAAGGGGAGGGCAAAACAGAAAAAAAATATTTTAGAAAATAATAGGCACAATTTCTCCAAATTTGGTGACAATATTATACCCACTGATTCAGAAAGCTTAATGAGCTTCTATGAGCATACATATACAAAAAGCACATCAAGACACATCATAATCAAATTACTAAAAATCAGTGATTAAAATGAAATCTTAAGAGCATCCAGAGATAAGGAACACATTATGTTTAGAAGAATATAGATAAAAATATCAGCAGATTTCTTATGAGAAAACATGGAGACCAGAAGATAATGGAGGAACTTCACTAAATTAATGAAACCAAAAGAAAAAAATTTAACCTAGATATCTATATCCAGAAAAAAAATCTTCTAATAATGAAGAGAACTACTTTTTTCTTCAGATGTAGAAAGCTAGAAAGAATACTGTTTTTTATCATAGCAATGAGAACAAGTTTGTAACAATGAGTTACAAAATCATATTTTTCTTGAATCCATCAGAGAACTAAGATTGCCAGATACCCATGAGCTCTGAAATAAAAAACAGACTTCTCCAAAGAGAGAGAATGTGAGAATTGGCTCATTTGTGGCATAATATGGGAAAAAGAGATGATAGACACTGTAAAAATATGTAAGAAAGATTTAGTTAAAAATTAAAGAGATTGATAAAAAGGCTAAGTTTGGGCTAGCATGAGAGTATAGATACTTGAAAGCCACAAACAGAAGACAAGTCTGCACCAACCTGCAAATCTTTTTCCATGGGTTTCCATTGGGAGCTCAATAAAAGAGGTTATAAGCAGGACAAGAGACCAGAAAGAGCTTCCTTCCTTCCTTCAGATCTTCCTTTATAGAGGGGTGCAGGATCACTGAAGGGGATTGAGTGTTGCTGTGGGAAAGGCATGAAGTTTTCCTGGATCCTTTACTTCTGTGAAATGAAAGCCTTAAGTCAAGGAGGTAGAAGCAGTAAACCCTGATACTCCCAGGACACATTTGAAGTACACTGTGGCTGGTGGATAGGTAAAAGAAAAATACCCTCTACTTATAAAAGAGAGGCAGGAAATAGTCCTAGACACAGATCCTATATTAATCAATACCATTAAAGTTCTCCTATTACTGGTGTGTGTGTGTGTGTGTGTGTGTGTGTGTGTGCAGGAAAGGGGAGTCTGGAAAGTCCTAAACAAGACCCACTAAGGATACAAGGCACAGTTTGGCTGTCATGGGGAGGAAGGACAGGATCATGAGAAAGCCCCATTAGAAAGGTGGAGACACAGAGTGTAATGAAGACTGAGCTGGACTAGAACAACAGAAAAACTTCCTGCCCCCTCTCCAGATAGCAAGCTTTGAATAGTAATCAGTAACAGGCTATCACTGGAGAGGAGGCAAGATTGTGGGGAAAGACGTCCAATGTGGCATAATTGCACAGGAAAGGCTGAAAGCTGAGGGTATATCAGGATCATTGGGAAAAAAAAAAAACATTCAGCACAGAGTCCCCAACCCTAACCACAAAGTAAGCCTAGAGGACACTGAAACTGGTAGAGAAACCATAATCATAGAAACAACAAAACTAAAACCAGTTCAACTTCTGACTAGGTTGAATCAACACCCAAAACTCATGGTCTAGTAGAAGAGGGATGCCTATCTCCAAATATAAATAGAATTTACTTCAATTTCTACTGTTCTACGTTTAATGTCTAGTATTCAATAAAAATTATCTGACACATAAAAGCTAAGAAAAGGCAACCCATGGTTAAAGCAATTAACAGAACCAGAATCAGAGATGACCTAGATGTCGGAAATCATGCAGTGAACTTAAAATAACTATTATTAAAATGTTAGAGATTCTACTTGAAAAGGTAGGCAAATACATGAGCACATAAGAAATTTTAGCACAGAGGTGAAAACCACAAGAAAGAGTCTAATAAAATGCTAGAAATAAAAAACAAACTCCAAAACAACAGAAATAGATGTCTTCAATGTGCTCCTCAATTGACTTGATACAGGAAATAATTGGTGAACTTGAAAATAGCTGATTAAAAATTATACATACTAAAACACAAAGAAAAAAAAAACAGAGTGGGAAAAATATAACAGAGTATCCAAGAACTGTGAGGCAATATAAAAAGGCTTAACATACATGTAACTGGAATTGTAGGAGGAGAGAGGGATAATGGGACAACATACGGGGCACCTGGTGGTTTAGCTCTCCCTCTGCTACTCCCCACTGCTTGTGCACGCTCTCTCTCTCAAATAAATAAATACAATCTTTTTAAAAAAAATGGGACAAAATATGATTTAGAGAAAATAATGGCCAAAATTAGTTAAAGAAGACAAACATAGAAGACAAACTTAAAGAAGACAAAAAAAAAACAAAAAACAAAACTCAGTGTATACAAAATATCCTCAAAATATACAAAAAAACTGAACCCCTACATATATCATGTTGAAAGTGTGTAAAACCAAAAACAAAGTAACAACTTTGAGGGTATCAAGAGAAAACACACACACACACAAAGGAATAGAGCTGACAATTAAAGCAGATTTTACATCAGAAACTATGCAGGGCGCCTGGGTGGCTCGGTTGGTTAAGCGATTGCCTTCGGCTCAGGTCATGATCCTGGAGTCCCGGGATCGAGTCCCGCATCGGGCTCCCTGCTCGGCAGGGAGTCTGCTTCTCCCTCTGACCCTACCCCCTCTCATGTGCTCTCTCTCTCTCATTCTCTCTCTCAAATAAATAAATAAAATCTTAAAAAAAAAAAAAAAAAAGAAACTATGCAAACCAGAACAATGAAGTGACATTTTTAAAGTATTGAAGAAAAGAACTGTCAACCTGGGACATTTTACCCAGAAAAAATATCTTTCAAATATAAAAGCAAAATAGAGGTGCCTGGGCGGCTCAGTTGGTTAAGTATCTGCGTTCAGTTCAGGTTATGATCCTGAGGTCCTGGGACCGAGTTCCACATTGGGCTCCCAGCTCAGCGGGGAGCCTGCTTCTCCCTCTCCCACTCCCCCTGCTTGTGCTCCTCTCTCTCTCTCTCTCTGTCAAAATAAATAAATAAAATCTTTAAAAAAATATAAAAGCAAAATAAAGATTTTTTTTTCATAAAAATGAAAGTTGAATGAAATTATTACCAATGGACTTGTGATATAAGAAATGTTAAAGGAAATTCTTCATGCAGAAGGAAAATAATATCATGCAGAAACCTAGAGCTATGCAAAGAAATGAGGAGCTCCAGCAATAGTTAAAATGAAGGTTAATAGGAAAAGCATTTCTCCATTTTAAATTCTTTAAGAAACAAGAGACTTTTAAAGCGAAAATAGAAGCAATGTATTGTGAGTTTATGGTACATGTAAAGGTGTAATGTATGACAAAAATAACATAAAGTAAGGGAGGAAGGTATTGGAAGTATGTTGCTATAAGATTCTTACACTATTTAAAAAGAAGTAAAATATAATTTAAAGGTAGGCTGTGGTAAATTAAAAATATACATTGTAAACCCTAGGGTAAAAACTAAAATATTTTAAAATTATAAGTAACAAGCCAGCAATGGAGAAAAATGAAATGGTAAATTAATTCAAAAGTAAGCAGAAAGGGCGCCTGGGTGGCTCAGTTGGTTAAGCGATTGCCTTCGGCTCAGGTCATGATCCTGGAGTCCCTGGATCGAGTCCCGCATCGGGCTTCCTGCTCGGCAGGGAGTCTGCTTCTCCCTCTCCCACTCCCCCTGTTTGTGTTCCCTCTCTCGCTGTGTCTTTCTCTGTCAAATAAATAAATAAAATCTTAAAAAAAAAAAAAAAAGTAACAGAAGTCCATCAGCAAGATGGTAGATTTTAATTAAATCATGTTAGCAATTAAATTGAATGGAAATGGTCTAAACCATGTTGCCCAATAGAAATATAATGTGAATAAGGTATGTAATTTGAAGTTTTCTGGTAGCCAGATTAAAAAAATAAAAAGAGAAAGCTGAAGTTAATTTTAATAATATATGTAACAGAATCTATGCAAAATATTGTTATTTCAACATAGTCATCATAAAAATTATTAATGAGATAGTTTATATTCTGTTTAGTAAAATTCCATGGGTATCTTACACTTACAATATATCTCAATTCAGACCAGCCATATTTCAAGTTCTCCAAAGGCATATGTGGCTAGTAGCTATCTTACTGGAAAATACAGATCTCACTAACCACACAAGTTGAAAGACAAAGATTGTCTGGCTAGATTAAAAAGCAAGTCCTGACTAAATGCTATTTATAAGAAACTGCCACTTTAAATATAAAGACATAGGTACATTAAAAGTAGAGGATTAAAAAAAGCAAAAGAATGGAAGAACATTTACTATGAAAAAATTAATCAAAAGAAAGCTGAATTCACTACATTAATATCAAACAAAGAATTCATAATAAGAAAAAGAGGTATTACATAATGATAAGGAGCCAGTTAACTACAAAGACATATCATAATGTGTATGTACCTAATAATAGCTTCAAAATGTATAAAGCAAAATATAGTAGAACTGGAAAGAGAAATAAAACAAAAGTAGGAGCACCTGGGTGGCTCAGTTGGTTGAGCATCTGACTCTTGATTTTGGCTCAGGTCATGATCTCAGGGTCCTGGGATTGAGCCCCATGTCAGGCTCCACACTCAGTGAGGAGTCTACTTGAGATTCTCTCTCCCGTTCCCTCTCCCCCTCCCCTTGCTCACATACTTTCTCTCTCTAAAATAAATAAATAAATCTTAAAAAAAAGAAATAGAAAAAAGTATAACCATATTTAAATATTTCAACACTCTTTTCTCTGTGATTGATAGGAAAATTAGAGAGTGAATCATTGAGGATAGAGAAGACCTGGGTAACACTACTGACCAATTTGTTTTAATTGACATTTATGGAGGTCTCCACTTAAAAACAGCAGAACATGTATTCTTTTCAAGCACACATAGAACATCCACCAAGATAGAGCATATTTTAGGCTACCAGATAAACCTCAGTAAATTTAAAAGAATTGAAATAATGCAAAATATTGTCTTTAACCACAATGGAATTAAGCTTAAAACTAATAACAGAAAGATATCTGGATTACTCTCAAATACTTGGAAGTTATACAACATACTTATAAATATCAGTCAAAGAGGAAGTCATAAGGGAATTAGTAAATATTGGAAGAACAAATATTGTGAAGATGTCAATGCTACCTAGAGCAATCTACACATTCAATGCAATCCCCATCAAAATACTATCCACTTTTTT
>NC_138376.1:58407922-58416720 GCF_054177405.1 Leptonychotes weddellii
TGGACTCTGAAAAACAAACTGAGGGTTCTAGAGGGGAGGGGGGTGGAAGGATGGGTTAGCCTGGTGATGGGTATTAAAGAGGGCACGTTCTGCATGGAGCACTGGGTGTTATGCACAAACAATGAATCATGGAACACTACATCTAAAACTAATGATATAATGTATGGTGATTAACATAACAATAAAAAATTATAAAAAATATTTGTACTGAATGAAAGTGATCACACAGCATATCAAAATTTGTGGGACACAATAAAAGTAGTATTTTATTTATAAAATGGATAAAATTATAGCATTAAATGTTTATATCAGAAATGCAGAAAGTTCTTAAATTGATGATCTAAGCTTTTACCTTAAGAAACTGGCAAAAGAAGAGCAAATTAAACCCAAAGCAAATAGAAGAAAGGAAACAATAAAGTTAATAGCATAAATTAATAAAATAGAAAACAGAAAATTAATTTTAAAAATCAATGAAACCAAAAACTGATTTTTGAAAAATGAATAAGATTGATTTACCTCTAGCTAGGCTAATCAAGAAGAAAAGAGAAAAGACTAACTTACAATACCAGAACTATGAAAACCAACATCACTACAGATTCTACCCATATTTAAAGTAGAATAAGTATTTATGAACAAATTTAACTTAGATGAAATGGGAAATTCCTTGAAAGACACAAAATATCAAAGCTTACTCAAGAAGAAATAAATAACTAGAATAGCCATGTTTATCAAAGAAAATGAATTTATAGTTAAAAATCTGTACATAAAGAGGATTCCAGGCCCCAGTGACTTCACTGGCATATTATATCAAGTATTTAAAATGAAATAATGCAAACTCTATACAAACTCTTCCAAAAAAATAGAAGAGGGAATGCTTCCTAACTCATTTTATAAGGCTAGCATTAGCCTAGTAACAAAATGTGACAAAGATATAACAAGGGGGAAAATACAGACCAATATCTCTCAAGAACATAGGTGCAAAAATCCTCATCATTATATTAGCAAATCAAATACAGAAAAAAAAAAAAAACAACGCATAAGGGCCAAGTGTACTTTTTCTTGGGAATTCAAGGATGGTTCAACAATGGAAAATCAATCAATATAATTCACCACATTAAGAAACAAAAAAGAAAAATGATATGACCTTCTTAGTATATGAAGACAAAAGCATTTGACAAAATTAGCCAGTCATTATGCAAATCTCCAGAAAACTAGGAATTGAAGGAAACTTCCTCAATCTGATAATGAGCGACTACAAAAAAAACCTGTGGCTACATAACACTTCATGGTGGAAGACTACATGCTTTTCCCCTTGTTCCCCTTTGGGAACAAGGCAAGGATACAACTTTTACAACTTTTATTAAACATCCATGTGACTCAGTAGTTTCACTTCTAGAGATCTACCCAAGAGAAATGAACACATATCTTCATAAAGACTTATATAGGAGTATTTATAGAAACTTTATTTGTAATAGCCTCAAATTGGAAATAATCAAAATATCATCAACTTGTGAATGACTGAACAGATTGTGGTATATCCATATTATGGACTACTACTAACTGTAAAGAGGAACAAAGTACTAATACACACAACAATGTTGATGATTCTATAAGGCATTATGGTCAGTAAGACAAGTTACACAAAAAATACTGCAAATTATATTATTCCATCACATGAAATTCAAAGTGATCAACATTTTCCAGAGGGTGAGGATCAGGAATTAACTGCAAAGGGAGTATGTAGTAATTTTTCATGGTGATGGAAATCATGGAAACCATATAATGATTGTGTTGTGTTTATATTACTGTATCCAATTGTCCAAACTCATTGAAGTACACATTTAAACTTGGTTAATCTTATTTATATAAACTGTACTTTAATAAAACTAACAAAAATGTTTAACAGGAAAAAAAAAAGAGTGGAGGAAAAATAGACCATTCAGTGACTCTCCTTTGTTCATAGTAAAGTTTGTTGAGTAAGTCACAATAGCCACAGGAGTAGGGGTAAGAGAAAGGTTGCCTCAAGGCATGGAGGTGGAACAAAGAGGAAATAAGAGGAGTTTTTGAACTGTACATAGAGGAGTGGCAAAAGGAATAAACTAGTTTCAGCAATAGAGAAGGAGCGACTGAGGAACTGTTAAAGGAGAGCCATTTTGACTAAGGAACTGTTAGAGAACCAAAATTTATATTATTTACATATATTGAGCTGAGACTTGCCTACCTCTCTGTCTAATTTACCTTCTCTTTCTCTTACTCACTGTTTTCACTCTTACTTCTTACTCTCTTACTGTCAACTCTTTCACATTTTCCTTAGTGCCCTTCTCATAGCTCTATGCTTGACACTGTCCTTTATTCACTTTACACCCTTTGCCTCTTTAGGTCAATCATCCACTTCGATGTTTTCAATTATTATAGCAGTGATGGCAAAGCTGGGAAAAGCCTCAGAAGTTATTTTTTTCCTCCTTATTGTCAAGTGTTCTTAGGCAATAAGACTAGCTACCTGAATTGAGTTTGGGAATAGAAAAAGGAAAAAGAGGCATTTATGGAAGAAGGTGAGAATGGGCAAACATGAAGGAGATGAACGTTTGTTGGTATTTCAAAATTATTATCCTTTCAGACTGAGCAGTATTCTCTCCTAACATCCTACATTTCTTCTCTGAAGAACATAACACACTTGAAATAATTTGTTGAATATCTATCTTCTGGGCTAGCCTGTAATCTCTTTGAGGGTCTGTCTTACTCACTTCTGCATTCCCCAAAACCAAGCAGGGTACCTGGCACTTAGTAATCACCCAATAACTATTTATTGCCTAACTAACTACTCTACCTCTCAAACTTGTTGCTTCATCCAAGCTAAGCTTATACACTATATTGTTTCATGCCCTTGTACAGTTATTTTAATGATTCTTCTGCCTGGATTGTCCAATCTTCCCAATTTCTTACTAACCACCTTCCAACCCTCATCCACCAGAAAAATTCTTACTTTTACTTCCAGCTTAAACCCCAGCTTAAACATCTTCTCCAGAAAACCCCCCTGACTTCCCTTAACTCGAGGTTTGTGCCACCCGCATACCCTTGTACAACCTTCCCTTGTAGCCTTGTAGCTAGCTCTGTATTGAAATTATGTTTTCATGTCTGTTTTCCCTTCTTGGTTGGTTCTGACCCTTCCGTACCTGCCATAATAGTTGTCACATAATGGATTCTTAATACATATTTTGTTAAATGAGGGATTTTTCCCCATCAGTTATGTGATACATACAGAGAAGCATTATGCCTAGATAATTATTGGGTTTGTGAAGAGAATGAGCCCCAAATTCCTTACATGAAAACCAGTTAAAAACAGAGTGAATCAACTTCTACAAAAGTGCATGTCAAACTTCAAATCCTTCAAGGGAGATGTTGTTGGGATTTCTAACCAGTGCTATTATGACATTTAAATAAATAGTAAAGCAACTCAATTTTGTGAAGTTCTCCAAAGGGAAAATAATAAATTCATGCCTACAATTCCTTTAAAATCAGAGGGTAGCTACATTAGCTTGGAAATAACTAAATGCAAAATTATGAAGAGGTTTATGCAAAAGCACTTTTCATATGGCCTAATTCAATGTTGTGTAAGGCAAGTGCCTTAGTTAACTGTTTTTTTTTTTTTTAACCTACTTACTTCCAGGAATTAGAATTAAAATGTTATTACTGGGAAATTTCTAACCATGACAGGCAAAAGAATTTTGTTAGCATGTAGGACAAATAATGTGTGACTCTGTGTAGTTTTTAAGTGTGTTAGAACTGTAAAATAATGGTTTCCTTGAAATATAAGGACTTTAAGATAAGTACATAGAGGCCTCAACTTCTACAACTTTTACCAACATGCTAGAGAAAGGAATGTGTAGTCCAGAATTGGGTCTCAAGTTAGCATATTCAATTCTCCCCAGTGACATCAAGATTTTAAAGAGGTGATCTTACTGATGGAAATGAATACAGTTCTGATTGTTTAAAACAACAACAACCATGTACAATATAGAAGCAAAAACCTCACCCCCTTCTTCCTGATTATATATAAGACACCCTGTTACAAATACCTAAAAATCATTTTAGGTTGAGATGACAGGTATGAGAAAAACCATAGATAAATGTGTGAATTGTCTATGATTTTTTGGTCTCAGGGTTTGTGGTGGGAGTTGGGCAGGAAAGAACTAGAAGGAGACCTGAGTTCTCAGTTCCAGTCAACTATACTACGTGAGTCACTTAAAGAAAATTTCAAAAAAAAAAAAAAGAAAAGAAAAGAAAAAGAAAGAAAATTTCAATTCCCTCCTCACATAATATAAGCCCTGCCTACCTGAAGCTCCCTGCACAGAGCCAAGGCCACCTCTATACTTTGTACATTCTGAAGGAGCAGAATGGTGGTCACAAAGGATCTTCCTTTTTCCTTTCATTTCATTGAACTCAGTGAAAAGAATTCTCCTGGAAACATATAACCTACCGAGTCAGATTATTTCACTTCTACTGAAAGATCTTACTGCAAATTCCATTCCACTCTGATCAAGCCTTTCCTAAAATATACATCTAGAATGAATGCTAAACTGTCATATACTTGTATAAATGTTACACTGCAATTATTTCCTTCATAAAGTAGTCATTTATTCAATAATCATTCTTCAACAAAATTTACTGAACACATACTAAGGGCCAGGGATTGCACTGCTTATTGTCATCGCCCTCATGGGATATATAATCTAGTGGGAGAAACATACCATGATAAATGAACAAGTACTTATGACACCAAGAGTGAACCCTAATGTAAAGTAGGGACTTTGAGTGATGATGATGTGTCAATGTAGGTTCATCAATTTTAAAAATGTATCACCATGTAGTGGAGGATGTTGGTGATGAGAGAGGCTGTGCACGTATGGGAGCAGAGGGTGTGTGGGAAATCTCTATACCTCCCTCCCAATTTTTCCGTGAACTTAAAACTGCTCCAAAAATTAAAGTCTTTAAAAAATACACGTATAATAAAAGAAACATATATAAAAAATGAACAAGTAAATGATATGTTTACAAATCACAGTAAGTACAATGAAAGAAATAATAGGGAATAAAAGAAAGCATGTGGAGTGACTTATTTTACATGTGGGTTTCAGGGAAAGTCTCTCCAGGAGGTGATATGTAAGTTGAAATCTGAAGAATGAGAAGGAGCTGGCTATGGATGTGTGTGTGTGTGTGTGTGTGTGTGTGTGTGTGTGTGTGTGTGTGAATGTTCCAGATGGAGGAGAGACATGTGTAAAGCTCTGAGATGGGAAGAAGCAAGGCAAATGTGAGAGGCTGAAAGAAGGCCAGTGAGTGATACCAGTAAGAGCTGAAATTTAAGAGGAAGAAGCATGATCGTGCAGGACTGTATAAAACAAAGTAATCAGTCTGGATTTTATTCTACTGACATGGGAAACCCCTGAAGGATTTTTCAGCAGGTATGCAATATGATTCTCTGTATCCTGAAAAGATTAGAGAACTCAAGAGTGAAAGAAGCCAGATTAGGTCTGCCTTCTTGCCTGCAACTAGATTTTAATAGTGCAGAGAACAGGTGCTGTCCCTTAGGGCCTAGCCCTGGGCACAGAGAAGGCATCCAATGCATGCTTATTAAATGATGAATGTAATATCTACATTTTATGATTTGGTGTTCTTTTATACAATAACATTTATAATAGTAACTAAACAAAGGGTGAGTGCATTAAAAGACCTTTCCTTATAAGACTAACAACACCTGTTTTATTTTTACATCTGAAATTGGGTATCAAAGAAAAACGCATTCAGCCAGGCAAGGAAGATGAAGAGCAGAAGGAAGAGAGATGACAATTTTTTTCCCTCTTGCCCATGATCCTATTTCCTCCAACTCATTTCTCTGTGAATGTCTTTGGCTAATTTAAGGAACCTATTCTTGACTACAGGAACCATATGTTGTTTCTAAATGTTATGCCCTTAGAAACAGCTTAAGTTTTTTTGGGGGGGGTTACTCATACTTGATCTTTATAAAAAGCATCATCATCATAATAAATAATCTCAGTAGGAGTATGATCTTTTGAATGTTTGATGGAGATAGTAAAATATTTCACTTTTGCTTATTCCTTAAAGCCATGAAATTCTGCTATTAGCTCTGCATGTGCAATATGATCTAGATTTTCACTCCATGATCATATGATTCTGAATAATATGTCATTTGATTCAGCAACTATCTGATTTACACATGGAGGTCCACAGCGCTGGAAAGATCAGGAATGTATCTTATGTTGTATTTCACATTTCTGTTTTGGGTATATTCATCTAGTCTAAATTATAAAAACAAAGCCTGAATTGATTCTTGATATATTACAACCAAATAATTTGCCTATTTTTTCTATTTAATTTGCTTTAATAAAGAAGAAGTTCTCATTAGATGAAATGGCTCTATGGCCAAAATTATGTACAGATCAAAGATGTAAGCCCTTGGGCTCTCTGTGATTTTGCCCAGTGTGATGATGGCTAAGAGTGAAATGGGAGCCAACTATGGTATCCTTGGGTGCCATGCTCAGCCTCCACAGATCCCTACTCCTTCAAACATGTGCTGAAGCCCCGCAGAGTGGCCAGTCATGTTTTCAGAATAAGCAACTTGCATGCAGGTCTTTGAGAATCAGCATCCATTTGGTATGGCCTTTACTTAGAAAGGTGGATCCTACAAAGCAAAATTCTTCAAGAAATTAGGGATATGAGAACTATTGTTTTTAAGAGTAACTTAACAACTAGTTAGGAGTTTTATATTTTTCAATGTGTTAGCAGTATTATTACCTCTGGTAATTATAATGCAAGATTGATGTATATCTCTTTCATGATGATGATAATAACAATAATAATATCAATAATTTATAATGTTTTGAATGATTACTATTTGCAAGCTCTGATACTTCCTTTGTATCATCTCATTTACTCTTTACAACAATCCTATAAGCCAGATATTACCGTCTCCACTTTATTGGTGAAGAAATGGAGGCTTTGTGCTCTTAACCACTCTCTCTTAATGCCTCTTACAAAAGTAGTTTTTCCTTAGGAAATTTGTTGGAATATACTGTTCTCCCTGGTCCTGAAGAGGCAATCCAATGTCTTTGTTACCTTTATGCTCACTTCAAAGATTTCATCTCTGGACAACTTGAAACTGTGTGCCAGGATCTGTGTTAGATTAGTAACAATGTATCTCTATTTTTCTTAACAGTTGAAGAAATTGAAGCTCAGAGTAAATGTATAACTTGCCTAGAGTGAGAACTGCAATTTTGCATCAAGAACTACATTTAACTTATGATCCCACGGTTCACTAGCATTGCTACATTTGCTAAACTTTTTTTTTTTTAATTATGTTATGTTAATCACCATACATTACATCATTTGCTAAACTTTTAAACCTCTCCGAGCCTCTGTTTGCCTTTAAACCATGCTTATAAGAATGCTTATATAATAGGCTCCTAACTGTCAGGATCCTATTGTGAATATTAAAACAAGAGCCTGCCACAGAGTAGCTCCCCAGTGAAGGTAGCTTATCATTGTGACTTCCATTTGTCAGCCTCAAACAAGAGAAGAGATGATGCCCACTTCTCTCCAGGCATTCACAGACATTACCTGGGGTGTGTTTTCCTTGCTATCTAAGGAGGGAATGTTCCATGGAAGAACTCTTGGCCCCAGTTTCTTCCTGGAAACAAATCTGAAATTTAATCTTGCCTAGGTGACAGTAACTGCAAGATATGACTATTAGTTGTGTAGATTTGTATGTTCTTTTCTTAATGCACCATAAATTATATATTTTTAAATTGGCAGGGTAATGGGTTTCCTTAGGAATTAATAACATATAATAATATTGTTATAAATAAATTAGTATGAATAAAGTAAAAGAGGGCATGCATAGACCAATGATGAGACTATCACATGAAGCAAGGATTATGATTTAATCTAATTCTACGCAGCTAGAGTCCATCAAAAATAAACCAAAACAAGAAACTTCACCCTTTTTCAAAAACTCTCAATGGCTCTCTATTACATTAGGCCTCTCATGGGCTTTAAGCTGTTATGTCTAGATGTTCCCTATTTCTTCATTTCTTTAATGTAATGGAAGAAAGGGAAGGAAGAAGGGTAGAAGGGAAGAAGGAAAGAACAAGAAAAAAGGAAAAGGCCACAGGACTGATTGATTCTTAAGGTCAGTGAAGCTCATCCAACAGTGACAAGTCATTCTTTTTTTTCTCCATAATCTTTCATAAGATAAACAAAAAAACAAAAAGTTGACTTGAATACTTTCCATTTGTTCCAGTTTAGTAGGAGATGAATAAATCAGTTAAGATGGAATAGAGCATACAGATGATTAATGAGTAATTTGGTTACTGTCTTCCGGGGGGAAAATATATATGAAAAATATACATATATATTTATATTCTATATATAATTTATATATAAATATAAAAAAGGAATATACATATATGTAGGATGAAATTTGAAACAACATATAGAGGAAATAAGGCTTCTATGAATTTTAAAGACGTCCTCGGTGTTAAAAAATTCTCAGTTTCATGCTTTTACCTTTGGATTTTGAAATGTTAAGACCTTTGCTCTTTTTCTTGGAGAGAAAGAAAATGTTTGCAAGAGTTGAAATGTCAGAAGTCATTCTTCATGCCTTTAAGGCCTGGGATCAAAAACCCCAGGATAGGGAGATTAAGAATAAACAAAAGTAGAAGCAGAAGGAGATGTCCAGCAGAATTCTGAACAGACCCTCTCGCTCTTTGAGCATTCCTTCTGGC
>NC_138376.1:58416820-58463921 GCF_054177405.1 Leptonychotes weddellii
TCCCCTTGCTTGCTCCCCCCCCCCCTTTTTTTTTTTAATAACTCTGTTGGGGCTCAACTTGCCTTTGATCCTTGGTTCGGCTTCCGGATTTGCTCTGCACCTGTGTTCAACCACGCTTCCCTTGACTCCTTTTGGTTTCTGATTCCCATTTCAAGAAAAACCCTTGCTGAATGTTTGCATGTATAGTTACCCCTCCTGACTGCCCCCTGCCTGGTTCCTCCTCAGCTTTGCCCAACCAGTCTTAGAATATGGACCAACCAATATAATACATATAAAATATATATATATATATCAAGCTTAATAATCAATATCAATAGTCTCCATTTTGGGGACTGGTGATGAGCTTAACATATGAAAGAATCCTAGTTTTTATTTTTTTAAAGATTTTATTTATTTATTTGACACAGAGAGAGCACACAAGCAGGGGGAGTGGCAGGCAGAGGGACAGGAGAAGCAGACTCCTCACCGAGCAGGGAGCCCCATGCGGGGCTCGATTCCAGGACCCCTGGAGCATGACGGGAGCCGAAGGCAGACGCTTAACCGACTGAGCCACCCAGGTGCCCCAGAATCGTTTTTTTTTTTTTTTTTTAAGATTTTATTTATTTGACAGAGAGAGACACAGCAAGAGAGGGAACACAAGCAGGGGGAGTGGGAGAGGGAGAAGCAGGCTTCCCGCTGAGCGGGGAGCCCGATGCGGGGCTCGATCCCAGGACCCTGAGATCATGACTTGAGCCAAAGGCAGACTCTTAACGACTGAGCCACCCAGGCGCCCCGCCCCAGAATCATTTTTAAAAAGCATTTTCTAACAAAAGCAAGGTCCACATTGGCTAAATTCTATATGGGATGGATTATGATGAATGAATGAATGAATAAAACAGTCTTATTTGGCCAGGATCTTCTCATTTGTGTGCTTATATTTTAGAACCACCCCAACAACAACAACAAAAAGATTCAGAGGATAATAATTTTTATCCTACACTTCAAGCCAAACAGTAGAATGTGATAATCAAGTGAATAAGCATTGTGGAAATGCCCAAAATTAATGGCTGAAATTATATCCTAATATTTTAGCTTTATTTGTAGCTCAAGCCTTATCATCTACTTCAAATTTAAATTTAAAGAACTCTGACTAATAATATAAGCTTCCTCAGTATATTTAAGAAGATCTTTCCTTAAACATTTGGTTAGCTTTATTATTATTATTATCAATTAGTTAATTCTTTTCCAGAATTAATATTTTAATTTCATTTTCATTTATAACATCTATACTTCATATATAAGCAAAATTCACTTCTAGATCACTGATGTTGTAAACATTGTCAGCAGTCATGGGAGACATGCCAGGGTACCCCAGCCTTTATTGCAAGGCATTGTATCATAAATAATGAGATATACTTTAACTCCTTTAAATGGATAGTTGGCTTAATATGTATTTTGTGTCATGCTATGTTTATTTAATGTTGCATAAATAATATAATGCTATTAGTAATTTTCTTTCCTAAGATTTTACTTATTTATTTGTCAGAGAGAGAGAGAGAGAGACAGAGCACAAGCAGGGGGAGCAGCTGGGAAGGGAGAAGTGGGCTCCTTGCTCAGTGAGGAACCTTATGCAGGACTCAATCCCAGGATCCTGGGATTATGACCTGAGCAGAAGGTAGACACTTAACCGACTGAACTACCCAGGCATCCCGCTATTATTAGTAATTCTTTACTTCAAGCTACTTCTGCAACCAACTAATTTTTTAAATAAATAATCGTTTTTTCTTTTTTAAAAAATAAAACAGAACCCTAACATAAATAATACCTCAAAAATTGCAACATATACCCTCCATTATCAGTTTTCAGAAATTTTACTACTCATGGATTTATTCAGCCATTTATTCACTAAACATTTACTGAAAGTCTTCTATGTGCCAGGCACCACTAATGTAAGGTGCTGAGTATATGGATCAATAAAATATGGTTATTCCCTCAATGATCTCATTGTCTAGATAGAAAGTCAAGAAATCATACAAATAGTTAGAATACACTATGATATAGTTTCAAATACAGTTATTTATAAATTGCAGATACAAAAGCCTTCTTTCTCTCTATAAGACTTACGAAAAGCTACAGAAAAGAGATAAAATTGGGCTGGTTTTGAAGAAGGAACAGGATGCAGCAGAGGCAAGGGATGTAGAAAACACATTCCAGGAAGGAGCATCTACCTGCATAGAAGCTGGAATCTCATGAGGAGAGACAATAAGGCACATGGCATCAAGTATATGGGTAACATCAACCAGTGCAGTGTGGCTGGAATGTGGGAAATATATCAGAGACGGTATGTAGATGAAATGGTGGGTGGACACTTTTCAAGACAGTTAAGACTTGGCACTATTTGTGGTAGAGGCAAAAGATTCAGCAAAACGAGAGATGAATGACACAAAGGTAGAAGAAACAATTCTACATGGCCCTATTCCAGCTCCCTTGCTGTTAGGCAACGTCATATGAGTAGTTCAGGTGAATAAATTGTGAGCAAAAGTTCAATGTGTTGCTTGTGAGCTGAGGCAGTGAAAGCCCCTGTGTTATTTTACAGGGTCTCTCTTCCCCTGCCATGGGAACCAACGGCGCCTCATGTTGGTGTGGGGAACCACATGATCATAACTGCCTAAATTCATGAATCACCACATCAAAGACAATTGCCCTGGAGAGTTGCCTAGATCCACAATAGTTTTGGTGGAAGGAATAAACAAAAACATTTTTTTTTATTAAGCCATTTGATTTGGGGATTTTTGTTATTGCAGTACAGTCTAGATGATTCTGACCAAAACTCAAATCTGAAAGTCAATGCTTAATGGGCATACAATTCAAAGGAGGCAGAAGAAGATGGATTCAAGATCATAAGTTAAAGGGTCTGGAGAGAAATGGGACCACTTCCTCCTCTGACACATGTAAGAAAGTTTAGGGAGGGACAAAAATACAGAAAAATTTGGAGGCTGTAAAGGGGAATGAATGTAAAGGAGTTTATGATGGACATTATATTCTTGTGATATTAGAAGTTAGGTCATTTGCTGAGAAGGTGAGTGGTAAGACTGAGGGAAATAAAATTATTGAGCAGTTGAGGGGACTGTTACTATTCAGAATGGGGAAGACAGCCAGTTAGACAGGAGGGAAAGAACTGCAGAGCAGTGGTGGGCAAGTGCCCAGTGGGGTCTTCGGTCATGCATTTATAGTGGAGTCAGCCAGCACGAGTTTGCCATTTGCCATAGCTGTGATTGCCAGCCTGAGAGAAAGAACAGAAAAAACAAATAATTATGCCTATAGTAGGGCTTGGAAAATAAGTTATAGTACAAAGAGGATATCTCTAAATAATTAAGGAGGCTCGGGAAAGTAGAGTTGAAGTGATTGACAGTAGTGTTAAATCCAAAGAGGAAGAAAGTGAAGTCAAGGAGTCTGATAGGGGTGCCTGGGTGGCTCAGTCGGTTAAACGTCTGCCTTCGGCTCAGGTCATGATCCCAGGGTCCTGGGATCGAGTCCCGCATCGGGCTCTCTGCTCAGCAGGGAGCCTGCTTCTCCCTCTGCCTGCCGCTCCCCCTGCTTGTGCTCTCTCTCTCTCTGTCAAATAAATAAATATCTTAAAAAAAAAAAAAAGGAGTCTGATAGAGCCAAAGACTCTACAAGAAACTGTATGTTTTAATGGGGTTAAAGGGGAAGTTTAGCAGGTGTAGAAACAGTTAAAAGACAGGAGGTGATGCTTACAGAGACAGAAGTATAATGTAGTAGTTAAGAGCAAGCAGCTTTGCCCCTTACTAGCTACAGAGCACTAGGCAAGTAGTCACATTTTTTTTTTTCCTCTGCTTCAGTCTGCTTATAGGACATTTTAAGCAACACTGAAGGATTTTTGTGATGACTGAATGAGTTAATGTACATAAAGCTTTTAGAGTTGTGCTTGGTATAAAGTGTTCTGTAAGTGTATGCTGTTATAATGGCAGAATTTATGTGGCTATCTATGGAAGTGGGTGTTGAGGAATAAGGAGATGAGCATTGTAGATGGAAAAAAGATTAAGGAATTGTAAGATGGGGATTTGGTGAATCATTAATGTGAACACTGTGTATTCTCAAGATGCTGAGGAGAAAAAGAAAATAAGATTGTGGGGTTGCCTGG
This sequence comes from Leptonychotes weddellii, assembly GCF_054177405.1. Taxonomy (NCBI): domain Eukaryota; kingdom Metazoa; phylum Chordata; class Mammalia; order Carnivora; family Phocidae; genus Leptonychotes; species Leptonychotes weddellii. Next base: position 58,420,965 of record NC_138376.1, read on the forward strand.
GTGGCTCAGTCGGTTAAACGTCTGCCTTCAGCTCAGGTCATGATACCGGGGTCCTGGGATTGAGCCCTATGTCGGGCTCCCTGCTCCGTGGGGAGTTTCTCCCTCTCCCTCTGCCACTCCCCCTGCTTGTGCTCTCTCTCCTCTCTCTCTCAAATAAATAAATAAAATCTTTAAAAAAAAAGAAAAGAAAAGAAGATTGTGAGCTAATGTGACATACCTCAGTTGATGCAGTGATATCATAAGGTAATGACCATGAGGAGAGTGCGTAACTATAGCATGGGTCAAGACCTGCAATTCAATAGTGTGGGAAGGTTGTCTACCCTAAAACTTGTCGCAGATACACACAGGGCATGAAAACATGAACAGCCTCTTCTTTCAAGGGTTTTCAGAAACTTTTGTCAAGAAAAAGCCATGGTTTCGTCAATGCAGCAAGGAATAGAAGAAAGAGAAGGGTTCAATTAAGCAAAATCTGTGGTTATATATGAATGAAGAGTCCCAAAGTCACTTTGGACAAGATTTTTTTTTTTTTTTTTTTTTTTAAGGAGAACCAGTAAGGGCAGGATAAGAGAAATAAAAGGTAAGAAGTTTTTTTTCCTGAAGGGGAATGTAAAAGTACTCACCTTGAGCCATTATCATGGGGTAAGAGATAGGGAGGTAAGTTACCTTTAATTTTTCTTCACCTCAACTTGACATATCCATATCTTGACCATGTATAATATTCTTAAGAGGGTATGTATTCTTAGGCATAATCAAGAGTTGACTATGGAGCTCTTTTATTATGCAAATAAAAATAAGTGCATTTATACATTTAAAATTATTAAGGAATAACTAATTCCAATGTTATTTAAAATATTCCAAATCATAGAAAATGATGTTAAGCTTATTAACATATTTTATGAAGTTGGCATTATGTTAATACTAAAGCTGGATAATAATAATAGAAAAAGAAAGTAATGGCTCCATTTCACTTAAGAATATAGATAAAAAATTATTAATAAAAATATTAGCAAATGAAGTCCAGTATGTATCAGCAGTGACCCAGTATAATTTATTGCCAAAATGCAAAGATGGTTTCATGACAGGAACTTTTTCAATAACATAATTTATTACATCATTATTTTAGTGTATTAAAACTATATTAATAGATGCTGAAAAGGCATTTGGTTAAGTTCACCAGCCATTTCTACTAAAACTGCAATCAAAATAGGAATAAAAGGAAACTACCTAAACATAATAAATACTACTTATACAAAACCAAGAGCAAATGTCATTTAGACATTAACCCAAGAGATTCTAGTTTAAAACTGTTTTAAGGTAATTTGGTCACATGCCTATGTATGCAATACTTATTTCAAAAGCAATAGTATGGCTCTATACTAGAAATAATCAGAATTAGAAATGTAAGAAATAATCCACAGACAATAATACAAAAACTTTAAAGTATTTTGAAATAAATTTAGTAAGAAAAATACAGGGCCTATAGGAAGAGAACCATAAAATTTTATTGACGGGCTCATCAAGAGCTGAACATATGAAAATATATGCGCTATTCTTGCAAGAGAGGACTTAATTTCATAAATTTGTCAATTCTGCCCATGTTGTTATATACACTTAATGAAATTCCAATTTAAATCTCTATGTTTTTTAAAAATTGAATTATCTTACATTTTATATGGAAGAATAAGTGTCCGAGAGAAGTTAAGAAATGTATGAATATGAAAAATGATGTGATTCTTTGCCAGATATTAAAATGTTATAAAGTCAGCATAATCAAAATGGTTGGATATTAGCATAAGGATAGACTAATAGATTAGTAGACCAAATCAAAAATTGCAGAATACATGGGAACTTAATATAGGATAATGGTAGTATTTCACTTCAAAAGGGAGAGAATGGTTTAGTAAATGAATACATTTTATTTTCATGTTAGAAATTGCATAATCAGCTATTCATTTGAAAAAAATTAACATTGGACCATTACTTCATATGATATATAAAAACATTGCATTTGTCTTAAAAGTTAAAAAATAAAATAATAAAATTCTTAAAAGATAAAGTTTAGGAGAGCATGTGTATAACCTGTATGTCAGGGATATCGTGAAAAGCAAGTTAGTAACCAGGTTATTAAGAAAATGCATGATTGACCCTGCATAAATATTAAACTTTTTTCTTAGGGCAAAAAATACCTTGTTAGGTAGGATGCATTTGAGTTGAAGTACCAAGAGATCCAAGTCATATGGGCTTTAACAAGGAGGGAATTTATGGGCTCACGAGCCTTGAAGTCCTGAGGCAGGGTAGACTTTAAGAATGGCTTAACTCAGTGTCTTTTTTTTTTTTTTTTTAAGATTTTATTATTCATTTGAGACGCAGAGATACAGAGAGAGAGAGAGAAAAAGCATGAGCAGGGAGAGAGGCAGAGGGAGAGGGAGAAGCAGGCTCCTTGCTGAGCCAGGAGCCCGATGTGGGGCTCGATCCCAGGACTCTGGGATCATGACCTCAGCTCAAGGCAGACGCTTAACCATCTGAGCCACCCAGACGCCCCTTAACTCAGTGTCTTTATCCAAATTATTTCTCTGTAATTCTCTCATCATCTCAGCCCAGTTTTTTGAATTGGCTTCCTCCTGAAGCAGGTATCAAGAAGGCCACAGCAGTTTTTCTAAAAACGACATCTACACTTGACAATGACTAGGATAAAAAGAGCCAATTTCTTCTCCTGACCTATTCTTAAGAGTGAGGAAAAAAACCTTCCAACAAGTTTCTTCTCACATCTCATTGACCCCAACTGGCTGCATTTCTAATTCCCGGTGGCTAGGGAAATGAGCTGATGGGCTCAGGCTTAGATGTGTACACAGAAAGGACCGTCCGTCACAAAATTTGTTTTTCTCAGTGTGGGGGATTTTGTGTAATTTTTACTTTCTTCTTTAATATCAGGTAGAATTTTTAGAAGTTAATAGGCATTACTATTATAATAAAAAATGATAAAACTAAAATTATTTCATAACAGATTACTGAGGAGAGTCTGGATTTATATATATTTTCTCTCTCTTTTTTTAAAGATTTTATTTATTTATTTGACAGAGAGAGACAGCGAGAGAGGGAACACAAGCAGGGGGAGTGGGAGAGGGAGAAGCAGGCTTCCCGCAGAGCAGGGAGCCTGATGCTGGGCTCGATCCCAGGACCCTGGGATCATGACCTGAACCAAAGGCAGACGCTTAACGACTGAGCCACCCAGGCCCCCCTATATATTTTCTCTGTATAATTTCATTTCTATTTTGTCCTGGCAAGGAGTCTTTTTTTTTTTTTTAAAGTGTAATCTTCCTTTAAAAATGGCCCCGAAACATTAAGTGTGTACAAAAAACTATTTTCCTCCAACAATTTGCAATGAGTTTAATTATGTTTTGTTAAACATTAGCAGTACAATTCACACTTACCTCTCATCAAGCCTCTTTGCTTAGTTGGAACAATGGTATGGCTGACAGGCTTGAATTATATTTCTACCTCAACAATTACACTCATTTTATGTCCTTGAAACCATGATAAGTTATGCCACTCTCGTCTGAGAAGAGGAAACACACCAGTTCCTTTTGATCTGATCTGTCCAAGAGTGACTATGAACAAATTCCTGCGGAAGTCTGAGCGTCGTGGCAGCGGGTGCAGGGGAGAGGTACAGGGTGACCCCACCACACTGGCTGCACCAGTTGTTCTTACTGGGGCCCTCATTCCCTAGGAAATGCTACCCGGACTACCACACAGAGTGCACTATTTTTAGCACTGGCCCTGCGTGGGGAAACTGGAGAACTTGAACACTCACCAACGAGGAAGTTGAAGAGAGGGAAGGCTTAAGAGAGAAAGATGAGATGCTTTATCTTTGCCTCCTGTGATTTTATTTGGCACCTAGACATCCAGTTAGCAAGGTCTAGGAGATAACAAAGAGATAAAATGCTGAGTAGTGAGAGATGTTGGGTGAAGGGAAGATAGCTGGCAGTGGGAAGGAGTGAGGAACATTCTTACGTGTAGAGGAGAAAAGCTATAGAATTGAGTTACTCAAACTTAGAGGGAGAGTTTAGGGCAAAGAAGTTGTTTTTGGAGAAGTTAGTCAAGACCTGAAGTGAAAATCCTTAAGAGTTTTGGAAGAGTGGCTAAAAAAAATCAGATATGACTTATGATAACTTTCCAGCTATGGTAATTTAGGCAAATTACTTAAACCTCTCTGAGCCTCAGGTTTTTATTTATAACCTGTGGGTTTTAAATACCTACCTCATAGGGTTCAAATGGGCCAAATGTATGTAAAACACTCAGCATGGTGCCTACAACATAGGAAGCACTTATAAAGAGTGGCTATTATTATAACTTTGTTTTAATTTCTATCTTCTGAATAGCTCTAGTGTTCAGAAAGAGGTGAAAAATAATAATAAACTATATGGCAAGGGGGACATTTGAGCTCTTGTTCCTCATACACATACACTCACACACAGGGAAACAAATTACAGATGTCTTCTTGGCAGCATAATCCATCCATAATGAGGCAATACTCAGGAGAGTTATTATACTACGTTACTCGGACGCGACCACCTCTGTTTTGTAGTTGTTCAGCAAAGAGGGAAAACCTTGTGAACCATCATGAACATGGATTAAGTGTAGTGTAAGTCTGAGGGCAAACCAAAGTAAATCAATGTATCTCTTTTAGACACTCATTGCTAACTAAATGTAATAGTTTCCAGGGGCCAAATTAAGTAAAAGGTAGGTAAATGCACTAATATTAAGACAACCAAAGAATGATAAAAAGCAATGTGGTGCACAGGGCCTCAAGTTGATATTTAGTAAAGATTATTAATTGAACTTCAAAACAAGAAAATATAAAATTAATATTAGAAATATATTTATGTGTTCTAAGCAAAAGTAAGATAACTCATGGAAGATATCCTGCACTGGCCAGGACTTGAGACTATGTGACTTCTAAGATCTTCCAACTCTCAGGAAAAAGTAATATTACCCTTTCTTTGCATGAAAAAGCACAATGAATGTTTTCTCTTTTAATTTTACCTTCTCTTCAACTTGATTTTCTTCAGTTTTCCAGTGAAAAGCAATTAGCCCTAAAAGACTTGGCAAATGGTATTTCATAGCCTTTATAACAAACATCAGCTCCACTCTTCAGGATGACTTAAGTTATTTTGGCTTTCAGAGAATTTTATAAAATTTTATAATTCATGTTTAAAAAATTACCAGCAACTTTCATTTACATTTCTTTCTTATTTTTAATTCTACAAGTTCTCTCCTTCTCTCTCTACACACACACACACACACACACACACACAATCCTTTCCAATGCAACCTAGAAAGAGATAAACGTACAAAAATTTTTTCTCTCCTATCTTTTCCCTCTCCTTGCAACAATAGCCTATTGACTCTATCCAAAATTTAAAGTTAACAGAAATAAGCTATAATTCTTTTTCCATGTGACTTGTTTGAAGGAAGACTCTAAGTGACCTGGAATTCCCTCCACCATTTTTAGGTTCTGGAACTGGGAGATAGATAAAAATATATACATAATCACAGACAGAAGGAGTCTAAAGGTGGCTGTTGCAGGACAGGTCTCCCAGGAAGGAAACCCTGAGATAGAGATTGGTGTGCACAAAATTTACTGGACTGTTTTTGGGACTGACACTCCCAGGGGAAAGAAAGGAGGCAGGACATCCAAGAAGATGGGTTGTAATGTAGTCACAACAAGACTTTAGCCAACTCCTGGGATTGGGTTAGGGAAAGGGTCTTGCCTTTATACTGAATATGAGATGCTTAAGGGAGGGGGCCCCACTCTAGGAAAGGAGGCTGTCTATGACTGAAGGAAATTCCCAGAGAAAGCTGAAAGCTGATGGCTGTCAGCAGGCAAAATTTCTACCTTCCAGGAGAATAAGATCTTTAGTCACAGAGGGAGAATCTAAGCAGTGTGGCACTGGATCCGGCAGTCACTGGGGACAGGTGTCATCATCCTTGGGTAAAATGCTAGCTATGAATGTGAGGTGGACTGACAGTTGAGATAACATTTGATTGCTCTTCCCTTCCCCACATACATAGTCCTATACCCCATACTTGTCTGCCATTCCATCTGCTATTGTCTTGGCGGAGGGAGGAAACAGCAGAATACAGAGAACACAAAGATCAGTTCTTTGCTTTTGAGTTTCAAAAGGTTTGGCCTTGGCAAAGACAAAATATTTGGAAGAAAGTGAGCTGTGTAAGAGGGGAAGGTTTCTCAACCTCTCCCAGACTAGATAAAGGTTCCGGGGGGCTTTGGCAAGGAGAAAAGCAGCAAGGAAAATAGAGACCCTGGAGGACTGTGGATCCCTGGGGTGGAACTTGGGAGCTGAGAGCACAGGAATGAGGAAGACAGAACTCTCCTTGCCCTCAAGGAATTTACAGACTAGCAGGGAAGATACATTAAACAAATAAATGCAATAAATCAAATTAACTATTATGATAGAACATATAGGAAGGGAACCTAATCAGGCCTACACATCTGGGAATAACTCACTAAAAAAGAGATATTTAGTTGGGAACCTGCAGTATAAGTAGATGCTGTCTAAACAGAGAATAGAGAGAAAAAGTGTTTCAGGGAATAAGAAGACATGTGGAAAATTGTGGAGGAAGAGAACGTGACATGTTTTAGAAGTCAAGAGAAGTCCAAGATGATTACTGGGATGCAGAAAGAAGAGGAACAGTAGGAAAGGTAGGCAAACTCATTGGGAATTTAGTGCTATAATCAATAGGGGAGGGATGGTGGTCAGAGCCCTGAAGGAACCCTGGGAATGTATGAAATCAAATGGATTGGAGAGGTATTTGGAGGGAGCATTGAGAAGACTTGGTGATTGATTGCTGTGGGAATGAGAAAGAGCTTGTGGCAAATATGAAAGATCTAGTAGGATTGCCGGAAAATATTGAGGACTGGTTTAGGATGGCGACCAAGAACTTTGTAGTACCACAGATTTTCTGGGAATATAGTGTATATCATAGCTATGTATTCATACATACCTACGAATCAGGTTATTTTAGAAGGCTTCTCTGCCTTTGGGCTTCCCACTCCTGTGGAGTTATTTTGTGCATCTTTATAGACCTGGAGAGAAAAAAATACCACTTTGAGTTTACTTAGGGACTCCACCCAAGTACAGTGACTTCCTAGAGGGAGCGGATTTCCTAAAGGGAGGTGGAAATAGGAGGACAAAGGGAAGGGAAGGTTGGGGGTCCTAAGGAAGTTTACTTTTCTCCAGCTCAAGGTTACAGTTTCTGGTGAGCTTCACTTATTGATTGATTCATTCAAACTCTTTTACTGAGTACCTATTCTGTTAAACGCACAGTGCATGCAAGGCCTTGCGAAAGATCTAAGGATGAATAGCAATTAGAGGGCACAGCTTTCCCTGGCAGCTCTTTCAAGGCTGTCTCGGAATCACTAGACCTAAAAGATCACCCCAACCTTAGTGTTGGATTGAAAATATGCAACTCCTCAAATTAGATTGGAACTTATTCAATATACCTTCCTTCCACCATTTGGGAGATTCTCCAAGTGCAAATCCTCCTGCTTCTCATGGAGATAAACGCCGTATCAGCTATTTCAACTCTCTTCTGCTTAAAGTCCTCAAACAAGACTGTTTTGGGGCTGCTTTTTACTTTTCTGTCCTTTAGCCTGATAATGGTGATGCTATTAGCCAACATGGCCATCTCCCATTCTGTCCTACTCATGTATGTCATCGTGAATGTATCTCAAGCAAGAACACCCTTGTTGCTTCAGACCTTCGGAACCCTTGACTCATGCCTCCTCTTGCCCATTTCAGCAAGCCTGAGGTAGCCTATAGACAGTCTTTAAAGCATATGTTCATGGGTTTGAACATTGTTTGTTCTTCGCTAACCTTGCCTTCCCTCAATGGCACAACCTCTGGTCCCTCTTGTTCCATTCCCTACTCCTCCCTCCTTTCCTCCAGTTTCCCCCTTCTTTTCCTCTACTCTTCTTACTGAGTAAATCATTAAGGGATGCAGAGATCTATAGTAATGAAGGCTGGGCAGGCATTGAGTTCTCTTTCCAACTCTCCACTGGAAATACTTTAGGTCAGAGACTATTGAGATACGGAGAATTCTACTGAAGTAATAAAATGTTGCTATTAGCTTGCTTGGCCATTTGCTAGGTATATAACTTTAGGTGAGCTATCTCTAGGCTTCAGTTTCTTGTATGTATAATGAAACTCTAGTATGTGATTGATGAGTAGAGATGGATTTATTAGGAAGCCTGTGAAGCTTAGCTGGAACTGCCCAGATCCCCTTCCAAGGCCCAGTAAAGGGACATGGTAATTTTGTATTATTTTTTTAAAGATCCATCCTTCCCCAAATTATATAAACTTCAAGTCCCACCAAACTGAGCACTACCTCTACTTATAGAGTTTTGTAAGAATGAAATAAGCAATGAATGTGAAGCACTTAGCACACACCTTTGAAGCTATTGCTATCACCATTATCATTATTAATACTACTACTATGTTATTTATCTATAGAAAAGATTGTAAAAAGCTTAATCAAAATTAAAAATCAACACCCAAAACTAATGTAACACTGTGTCAACTATACTCAAATGAAAAAAAATTAAAAAAAATTTAAAAGTCAAACTTTAAAAGCTATAAAAATGAATGAACACATACATTTTTCCAGTTTTTATAGGGCTCTGTTATAGTATATAGTAACAATATTTTTCAAAAGTTTTCAAATCTATTTTTAATTTTAAGGGTAGTGTATGATTATTATAAAAACTGAAACAATATAGTTAAATAAAAATCTTGAGTTAAAAATAAAAATCTCTTTTCTTTTTCTCCCCTCCCTGGCTATTGCTCTTCCCTCCTCAGAAACATTCTCCTCTCAGTGTAACCATGAATTAAGACTTTGGTGTATATTTTCCAAATCTTAAAATGTACTTTACATTTGAACGTAAAAATTTCTATCTCACAAACAATACAAAAGTAATTTTTTGTTTTTTTTAAAGTTCTCCCTTTGTTGAAAACTGTCACAGAAGAGCAATACCAAACAGGTAACTAGAGAGAACACATACACACACACACACATGCGCGCACATTCCTAGCAGTTTCCACAAATCAGAATACCCAGAATTTGAGGAAACCAGAACTGTCTTCTTACAGATTTTGCCAACTCATGAAAGACCATTATACTAAGTGTTATGAGAGAACATTTGCTAAAGACAATGCACATATTAGCTCAGTGTCAACCCTTGCTGAAGACCAGTGCTTCAGCCTTGTTCTGCACAGGTCGGGGTATGAAGGGGAATGGAAAGCAGCTTCAGATAGGGGTAGGCAGATGGTACCAGCTTCCTGTCTCTTTTATCTTTCTGCTTCTTAGTTGTAATATTATGTACCAAACTCCTGTATTGAGGAAGAAATAAATATTCGTGTTGCTTCTGCATGCATTTTTTTTTTTTTAATTCAAGGGTGGCCAAGCATAGAGAGAGACTGACATACTAGATATTAGAAAATTCTGTAGAGGGGCCCCTGGGTGGCTCAGGTGGTTAAGCGTCAAACTCCTGATTTCCGCTCAGGTCATGATCTCAGGGTCGTGAGATCGAGCCCTGCATTGGCTCTGTGCTGAACCTGCTGAGGATTCTCTCTCTCTTTCCCTCTGCCCGCTCCCCTCCACTCTTTCTAACAACAAAAGTCCTTATATATGTGTACATGTGCTATAAAAATGTGTATTATGGACATTGTAAAGACTTCGTGGTAAATTTTTTAAGGTACTTTATTGCTACCATTATAAATACTACCTTGCAATTATTTCCAGTGCTTGATGTAACATTCAGCCTGCAAAACACATTCACCAGAGAAAGAGTTAAATAGATTACACATTTAAAAACCTCATAATCTAAGGGAGAGATGGAAAAAATCCCCAAATATTATTTAAGACCTTTGTGTCATACTCTTCCAAAAAATAATTATTTTTCAGAGAGAATGTAGATGATTGTTCTTATAGTTTAATTCTTAAGGACTTTTCATAAATACTTTATTAAATGAACACCTTTCATGAACTTTCTTTCTAGTTTAATCTATTAAGTGCAATTTAAAATTAAAGAACAGCTACAGTTCATAGTGAAATCATTAACAGGATTTACACAGAATATTGCATATGTCTATGTATTCATAGAATGTATGTATTTTGTAGCTTACTATAAGAAATGCAAATAACAATTACATATTATTTTCTCTAATTTATAAGTTTGATTTGTTTTATTGTTTTACTATGACCTACATAAATAAACCAGTTTAAATATTAAATTGTAAGGAAAATATATGTCAGGTCAGTTAACAAAGAACCTAAATTTAAAAATGTTTACTATAGAGAGAAACCTGTAATATTGCATAATATGTTTTTATAAAAGAGTTATGACAACTTTTAATATGCAAGGAAAGCTCTCACTTGAGTAATTAAAATTCCAGACCATCTTAAGACATACAAATTTCCATGGTAAAATCATGGTTGGCTTGTTTTCCCTTTGAATATATTGTAGCACAAAATCTATTTTTTCTTGTGCAGTTATATGCTTACTAGATTTCTCTCCCTCCCTCTCCCTCTCTCTCTCACACACAAACACACACACACATCTTTTACTAGTTATTTCTTTTTCTGCCAGTTTGGTTTGTACCCACAAACCATAGTTAAAATGGAACTTGGAAGTCCAAGTCCAACCAGTACTAGAATTTGATGGCGAGCAATGAAAACAAACCCTGCCTAATTAAACAGAAAAGAAATTTGTTGGAAGAATATAGGTTAGCTCACAGAATCAAAGGGAAAGCTGATGAGCAGCCACAGGAAGGGCAGACAAAGAACAGTTCCAGAGGTCTAAGTAAAAAGGATCAGTGGACAGTGTCCTCAGAAAGCTCAATGGAATGAATCTGCACTCTGTCTCAGCATCCTTGTGCTCAGGATCTGGATTCCCAGAATTAGAGTTTACAAGGCCACACCTTGACTGGGGCAGTCTGAACATCTTCACTGAAATTATCATGAAGAAGGCAGGGAGTTGGGAAGACATAGATCTCCAGAGGTAAATTGAGGTGTGGTTACCAAAAATAGGAAAAGATCTGGGAGTTGAGAGTAGTATATGTTCTTAGATTCTAAAATATAGCATACTATAACTACCATAACATTTATTTGTAATTGCTATTATGGTTCTGATCATTAACAGTTAAAACATTCATATGGGAGGATATCATAGCCAGCAAGGCTTTTGTTAAGAATAATAAATAAGAAGGATACCTGGGTGGCTCAGCCAGTTAAGCGTCTGACTCTTGATATCCGCTCAGCTCATGAACTCAGGGCCATGACATGAAGCCCCACGTCAGGCTCCGTGTTCAGTGGGGTTTCTGCTGGAGATTCTCTCTCTCCCTCTCTCTCTGCCCCTCTCACTGCTCGCATCCTCTCTCTCTCTCTCTCTCAAATAAACAAACCTTCAAATCAATCAATCTCAAAAAAAAGAATAATGAATAAGAAAAATAAGGACATTTCTTATTTATCCTATCTCCCTCCTCCAGCCATTTGTTATTACTAAGCTGTCAATGGAATATGTAAACATTAAGTGAAAATTTTCTTTGCACTGGAGTGGGTATAGGCAACACGCAAAGACGTTGTGTTGGGCTATGGAAAATGGTTGTGGAATGAAAGATAGACAGTCTAGGAGATGAAGGGGAGAAGACGGAGGGGAACAAAGAAAAGATGTTTTATTATTTTTCAATTTTTTTAAAGCTTTCATTTATTTATTTATTTGAGAGAGAGAGAGAGCACAGAGGGAGAAGCAGACTCCCTGCTGAGCGGGGAGTGGGACGCCAGGCTCGGTCCCGGGATCCTGAGATCATGGCCTGAGCCAAAGGCAGATGCTTAACCGACTGAGCCACCCGGCGGCTCCAGAAAAGATGCTTTAGACAGAGAAGTAAAGAAGCAGCACACTTGTAGTGTTATCACTACATAAAAATGGAATAATATTGATGGTTAACACTTAGTGCTTGCTCTTTGCTAGGCACAATTTTAAATGCTTTCTGTGTGCCAATTTATTTTTGAGATAGGTATTATTATTATTCCTGTTTTACAGTAAAGAAAATGATAGAGAGTTTAAACAAACTGCCCAGGGTAATGTAGCAAGAATGAGGCAGATTTGAGATTTGAACTCAGATGAGTCAGCCTGCAGGGTCTGGGCATTTAACCACTATGCTATACCGCATCTCTGTGCATATATAACAGCTGAACAATCATCCAGTATAAATTTAGTAGGGTTGGTCTATTTTAGACCAATTCAAAATACAGAGCCAGTTTAAAAGAATAAATTAGTACCCACAGCTATAAATATTCTTCTTAAAATAACACTATCATTTCCTTTATATAGCTTCTTTTTTTTTAACCTTGGGCTAAACCTCCCCCAAATTCAGCCTTAATGACAGAATCTTTGTCCAGAAATTAATACTTAACTAGAACAGGGGAAAAGCTGATCCATTTGGGTCTTCCCAGGTTTAGAAAAAGAAAACTTCTTTTGAACATTGAAAAATGTGGTTATTTTGTTTGCATGAAGAATAGTAATTCTGGCTCATAATAATTCCTAAGTGAGAAATGAGGTCTTGTGATTTTGAAGAAAACCCGATGGACAGTAAATTAATGTTTTCTTGTGAGACGATCTAGTCACATTTTCCCTCAGATTTAAGTGGTAGCATTATCGTGAAGAGTTATAAAATTTCTTATTCAATTACAGGGCTCTTTGTTTTCTTAGTCCATCATTTTTATAGCTATGAATTTATATAAATACATTATCTGGAGATACGTAGTCATGCAACTAATTTTGTTTTTGTTGTTGTTGTTGGGTTTTAATTGGTATCTGAAAGAGTTTAGGGATGAAAATCATTAAAAAATAAACAGCATGACATACCCAATCTCATAATAGAGATTCACAGCACAAGCATGTTTGAGGGCTCATGTAAGAGATAACATTTTGGTCACTGTAGAATTATCTTTCACTAAATAATGAGAATCTTAAGTCTAACGCCTGAACTTTTTCTCTCAGAATTCTCTCTAGACTCTCAAACCCATAAACATCTTTCCTTCTTCTGAACTTCCATGACACTCACTCTCTCTTCAGTGTAGCATTGGTTCCTTATCATTCCCTTCCTGAAGGATAAATGGCTGTTGTTTATATATATATTGTTATTATCTTGCTGGGGTATAAGGTCTCCAAGATGGGGATGGTGATTCACATTCTTCTGTATCCTCTAGTACAACCTACCACATGGTAGGCCTTCAGGAAATAGACATTAAGGAGATATTTAATCAACTAGATACCACATTGTGTAATTCAAGCTAAAAACTTTCATTAGAGAACATTATTTAAACAGTCTGTCAGTCTACATTGAATCAAATGGGTGATTTCAAAGTTCCATTTCACATTAACTGTTTACATGCAAATATATCCGATTAAATGCATCAGGGAAGTCAGATTTAAATCAAACAATTGTATTAACTGTAAAAACAATGTTGACACATATGGGCCTTGTCTTCTATTTTATTTATGTATTTTTTTCTCAGTATCCAGTACATTCCTAGGAAAAGCCCAATAAATGCTGTGTGATGTTGAATGTGTATCATCTCTATATGACTACAGCTTTGCAAATGTTGTTTTATTGTTTCCACAGATATATTTTGATAGGTTTCTATATCTCTTCTTCATACTCTATTTTTAATAAATAATTTGAAGTCAGAAAAAATCAGTTGTCCCCAGCTAATGTAGGAAAGTAAAAACAAAATATCTCTTTTTTGATAAGTAAGCCACACTTTCAATATGCCATTAACCTCCACTTCTTCTCTTGCTTTTGGGACTTTCTCCTGGTTTTTAGAGAGTTGTATGAATATGGCTGGTGGATCTAGAAGTTAAGTTTTGCCAATTATACAATGTTTAACAATTTCAAATTTTATCTGGCATCTGGAATTAAAATAGAAGCTCCAAATAGTATTTTCATGCCTATTTCATATCACTTCTATACTAATACTTTCCAAACTCGCCTTTCACAAGTGATGAACACACTGGCTTTGATAGAGAGCTTTCACCCTCTGGGACTTTGCCAAGCTATGAATACCTATGGTAGACAATGGATTTTGTGTGGTAAACAGATTTCAAATGCAAAGTTTGTGTCAAATTTCCTTGGAAGTTTTGTAACATTATAAAACAGAAACTCATACATGGAAAGGCAATTGTCTTCTTACATAAGCTCTGTCTAGCTCCAAACTATTCCATTTGCATCCAGTAAAAAATCCATGGTGAAGGCTGAGCATGTTGAGCAGTAAGAGCTTGACCTAATAGATACTAGGCTCACAGTCAAGCAGCACCAGCCTTGGACAAAGGCAGTGATCACACCAGGCCTTGTGGTCTGTTGGGGCTCAAGGCTTGGAGCCCTCTCTTCAACCCAACTAGTTCTGCTGAGAGAAGGACAATGATTAGCATTTCCAAATCAAAGACACTTTGAGTGTATGGCAGTTTGCTGGGTTTAAGTCACAAGTTACTACAAAGCTAAAAATTAGGCCCCGGCCACACCAATCAAGGTGGTACCATGCTAGTATTTTCCAAATTTATTGACAATGAAATGCTGTAAAAATTTTAGTGCTCGTGTGTGTTTGCAGTCAAATGCTCTACCACTGAGCTATACCCCCTCGTGTGTGTTTGGATAAAGGTACACAGTAAAGAAATGACTTCATATACACCTTAAACTTACACATGTTTTATATGTCAATTATATCTCAATGAAAAAATTAAAATTTAAAATCTAAAAATTTGAAACAGAAATTGACCTCACAAATGAATGGAATTCTGTAAGAAATGATTAAAATTAGATCTGTGGCTTTAAAAACCTATATCCAGACTCTAATAACAATAATAAGAAATTAGAAAAATTAAAGTATTTCAATTGTGAGTGTAGAATAAGAACAATATATGAAGTTAAAGGAAACATATATTTTATAATTTTGTTAGAAAACATTTCACAAAAAAACCCCCAACATTTTAAATTGGTAAATTGATTCCTTTTTAAATGACCAAGTACTTATTTAATAATAGAAATAATATTCTTGATTCATACTTCAAATATATTTCAAGACTTTGTTTTTATGGTATGAAGTTTGAAAAATAAAAATCACTTACACAGCTCTATTGAAGAAAAGAGAAGAACATGAACATTATGTTTCAATAGTTAGGCATCTTGAATTATGCTGCTTTGCCTCTCCAGTCCAGATATCATTTTAGAAGCCCAGACCCCAACAGCCAACTGCTTCTCCAGGGCTCCATTTGGATTTCTCATGGGAATCTCAAATTCCTTCACCCTGCACACCTGCTCACTGTGTCTCTGGGGCAGCTTCCCCAGGTAAATGGCACCACTAGCTGCTCAAGCCAGGAAACTGGACTAGTTCTGACCTGTTCTTCATCGGTCCTGAAGTCCACTTAGTCCCCAAGCCCTGTCACTTGTACTTGATGAATAGCTCATGCATCCATCCTCTTCCCCCTGCTCCCTTGGTCTGCTTCACCATCTGGCCTCAGCTCCCCCCTCTTGCCTTATTCACCTCCCCTCCTCCCACCTGTTCTCAGGTCACATTGAATCATTCTTGGTTCTCCCAGTATGCAATTTTCTTCTGTCCAGGACTTTCTTTGACCTAGCAAAGAATGTTGTTGCCTAGCCTGGAGCACCTTCACACACTTGCTCACTTAGCTACTGCCCACTCCTTCAAGTCTCAACATAGATACTACTGTTTTCAAGAAGCCTTCTTTTGGCATCCCATATTCACCTGTATATCTTCTAGAAAACCTAGCACCTGCTAGACCCTCAATAAATATGCTCTGAGATATTTGATCAACTAGGTACCACACTGGATAGTTTAGACTAAAAAATGTCATTTTCCTTCTGTTCTTCCTCTGTTCTCCCATATCTCCCCCATTATTGTGCATTTGTTTTAAAGGTCTATTGACTTATCTGTTCCAATTGGATTGTTAGCAAGGACCTCTTAATTACCTATTAAAGACTGTGGCACCAATTAGGTGCCTAAATATGAATGAACTAACATATAGTCCATCAAAATCCCTGAATCTATTACCCTGTCCCACATTTTTTTTAAAGATTTTATTTATTTATTTGAGAGAGCGAGAAAGAGAGCATGAGCAGGGGGAGGGACAGAGGGAGAAGCAGACTTCTTGCTGAGCAGGGAGCCTGACTTGGGGCTTGATGCCAGGACCCCGGGATCATGACCTGAGCAGAAGGCAGACACTCAATCCATTGAGCCACCCAGGCACCCCTCCCTCCCACATTCTTGCAGACTTTCTTTCCTCAATTTGAAGCTTTGAGAAATTTTCCCATGAATTAATAATCCTGATTTCACTTAGTTTTGTGATTAAACTTTCTCATATCTATCTACTTTACCAAGATGATTCTTAATTTTATTTTATATATTTATTTATTTTTAATTTTTCAAATTTAAATTCAATTAATTAACATATAATGTATTAATAGTTTTAGAAGTAGAGGTCAGTGATTCATCAGTCTTATATAACATCCAGTGCTCATTACATCACATGTCCTCCTTAATGTCCATCACCCAGTTACCCCATCCCCCTACCTCCTCCCCTCCAGCAACCCTCAGTTTGTTTCCTATGATTAAGAGTCTCTTATGGTTTGTCTCCCTCTCTGATTTCATCTTGTTTTATTTTTTCCTCTCTTCCCCTATGATCCTCGGTTTTGTTTGGTAAATTCCACACGTGTTTCTCTGATTGGCTTATTTCGCTTAGCATAATACTCTCTAGTTCCATCCACATCGTTGCAAATGGCAGGATTTCATTTTTTTTGATGGCTGAGTAGTATTCCATTGTATATATATACACAACATCTGTATCCATTCATCTGTTGATGGACATCTGGGCTCTTTCCATATTTTGGCTATTGTGGACATTGCTGCTATAAACATTGGGATGCAGGTGCCCCTTCAGATCACTACATTTGTATCATTGGGGTAAATACCCCAATTTGCAATTGCTGGGTCATAGGGTAGCTCTATTTCAATTCCCTGAGGAACCTCCACACTGTTTTCCAGAGTGGCTGTACAGCTTGCATTCCCACCAACAGTGTAGGAGGGTTCCCCTTTCTCCATATCCTCGCCAACATCTGTCATTTCCTGACTTGTTAATTTTAGCCATACTGACCAGTGTGAAGTGGTATCTCATTGTGGTTTTGATTTGTATTTCCTGATGCCAAGTGATGTGGAGCATTTTTTCATGTGTCTTTTGGCCATTTGTAAGTCTTCTTTGGAGAAATGTCTGTTCATGTCTTCTGCACATTTCTTGATTGGATTATTTGTTTTTTGGGTGTTGAGATTTATAAGTTCTTTATTGATTTTGGATACTAGCCCTTTATCTGATATATCATTTGCAAATATCTTCTCCTATTCTGTTGGTTGTCTTTTGGTTTTGTTGACTGTTTCCTTTGCTGTGCAAAAGCTTTTTATCTTGATGAAGTCCCAATAGTTCATTTTTGCCCTTGCTTCCCTTGCTTTTGGAGACATGTCTAGCAAGAAGTTGCTGTGGCCAAGGTCACAGAGGTTGCTGCCTGTGTTCTCTAGGATTTTGATGGATTCCTGCCTCACATTTAGGTCTTTCATCCACTTTGAGTCTATCTTTGCATATGGTCTAAGAAAATGGTCCAGTTTCATTCTTCTGCATGTGGCTGTCCAATTTTCCCCAACACCATTTGTTGTTTTTTCATTGGATATTAGTTCCTACTTTGTCAAAGATTAGTTGACCACAGAGTTGAGGGTCCCTTTCTGGGTCCTCTATTCTGTTCCATTGATCTGTGTGTCTGTTTTTGTGCCAGTACCATACTGTCTTGATGATTACAGTTATGTAATAGAGCTTGAAGTCTGGATTGTGATGCCACCAGCTTTGGTTTGCTTTTTCAACATTCCTTTGGCTATTCGGGGTCTTTTTTGTTCCATACAAATTTTAGGATTATTTGTTCCAGCTCTGTGAAAAAGTTGATGGTATTTTGATAGGGATTGCAATGAATGTGTAGATTGCTCTAGGTAGCACAGACATTTTAACAATATTTATTCTTCCAATCCATGAGTATGGAACAGTTTTCCATTTCTTTGTGTCTTCTTCAATTTCTTTCATGAGTGTTCTATAGTTTTCTGACTACAGATCCTTTGCCTCTTTTTTCTTTTTCTCTTTTCATTTTTACAGTTGCATTCTATCTTTTCATTGTACTTAATTTTATTTTTGTACATATATAAGTTTTTCTTTCTTTTCAGTTTTGGGATCTAGTTTTCTAACAGACCAAAATACACACAGGATCCAGTGTATTGTTCTATTCTATTCACCTGTCTGATTATATCTTCTCCTTTTTTTTAAACATATATTTTTTTTCATTTTTGGGTCTCTTCTGATTTGTCTAGTGTATATTTCTCTGGGGTCATTGTTGCCATTTTAGCTTTTGTTCTCTCATTCATCTGTTCCTCTCTGGACAGAATGACAAGACAGAAAAACTCACCTCAAAAAAGAGAATAAGAGGAAATACGGACTGCCAGGGACCTAATCAGTATGGACATAAGTAAGATGTCAGAACTAGAGTTCAGAATAATGATTATAAAGATACTAGCTAGGCTTGAAAAAAGCACAGAAGACACTATAGAATCCCTTTCTGGAGAAATAAGAGAACTAAAATCTAATCAAGTCAAAATCAAAAAAGCTATTAATGAAATGCAATAAAGATGGAGACTCTAACACCTAGGATAAATGAGGCAGAAGAGAAAATTAGTGATATAGAAGAGAAAATGATGGAGAATAAAGAAGCTGAGAAAAAGAGAGAGAAACAACTACTGGATCATGAGGGGAGAATTCAAGAGATAAGTGATACCATAAAGTGAAACAATATTAGAATAATGGGGATCCCAGAAGAAGAGGAAAGACAGAGAGGAGGACAGAAGGTATATTGGAGTGAATTATAGTGGAGAATGTCCCTAATTTGGGGAAGGAAACAGGCATTTAAGTACAGGAGGCAGAGAGAACCTCCTTCAAAATCAATAAAAATAGGTCAACACCCTGATATATAATAGTGAGACTTACACATCTCAGAGATAAAGAGAAAATCCTAAAAGCAGCTCAGGACAAGAGGTCTATAAACTACATGGACAGAACATTAGACTGGCAGCAGACCTATCCACAAAGACCTGGCAGGCCAGAAAGGATGGCATGATATAATCAGGGTGCTAAATGAGAAAAATATGCAGCCAAGAATACTTTATCCAGCTAGGAAGTCATTGAAAATAGAAGAAGAGATAAAAAGCTTCTGGGACAAACAGAAATTAAAAGAATTTGTGATCACCAAACCCGCCCTACAAGAAATATTAAAAGGGATCCTTTAAGCGAAGAGAGAGCTCAAAAGTAACATAGACCAGAAAGGAACAGAGACATTAAACAGAAACAGTGACTGTACAGGTAATACAATGGCACTAAATTCATATCTTTTAATAGTTACTCTGAATGTAAATGGGCTAAATGCCCCAATCAAAAGACACAGGGTGTCAGATTGGATATTTTATTTATTTTTTTAAGATTTATTAATTTATTTGAGAGAGAGAGAGAGCATGAGTGGAGAGAGGGGCGGAGGGACAGAGAAACTTAAGCAGACTCAGCACTCAGCTCGGAGCTCAATCTCATGACTCTGAGATCACCACTGGAGCCAAAACCAAGAGTTGGAGGCTTAACCAACTTTGCCACCCAGGCACCCCAATGATTCTTAATTTTAATCAAGGCTCTCCCCATGGGACTAGGAGCCACACTCTGTTGCATTTCTTTAGTGAATCTGCTGTTAGATATTCAGTCTTTTTCATCATAAATTTAATTAAGGAATATATCCAAAAGCCCTAGACCCTGTGTCATTCCTGGAAAATGTGAGTCCATGTTGCTTCTCCATGTAGGGAAGTTGTATTCAGACCTGGTCCTCTTCTGCCACTTGGCTCCCCTTCCACAACTTCTCAGCTAAATCTGCAGCTGTGGACTTCTGCTCTTTTTTCCCTCATACCATGTAATTGGCTTGAACTTGGCTTCTTGTCTATGCCCTTGCCTCCTGGCCCAGAGCTGAGATGTACCCGCTGCTTGTCTCTTCCCAATTCTCGCATGCTTGGGGCTGCGTGCGCAACTGCCATTATCATTGCCTTCGCGAGTGCTCTCACTTTCCAGAGTGGCTTCCCATCAGCTGACCCATCTGAGCAGCCAGGGAAGGGAAGGCATTCGTCATTTCAAAGCCTTTTCTATTTGTAATAGGGTTGCAAATTTAATAACTATTTTTCTCATAACCGATTTACTCTTTCTCACCTACTACATAGTATGTTTTAAATTTACAGTCACTATACCTGAATTTATGGTGGTTTAATTGGTCTTTTTTGGGCATGTCAGTCCCTTTTGGGCAAATGCTAATTATATGAGATTTTCTCTTCTTCCCCTTTCTCAACTCTAAGATACTGTTATGACATCATGTGAGGGGGTGTTGGTGGGGAGAAGAGAGATGAGAAGGGGCTTTGGATTCAGATGGTGACCTCAGCGGACTCTCACTGGTCTCTATAGTTGAGTGCTTGGTCTGGTCCCTGAAATTGTGACTGCTGGCACAAAAGTCCCTTCTGCCCTGTGGGTCATTGTATGGGTCCCCCCCACCGGACTGTTTCCCTCTTTGCCTTGCCTCTGGATCTTGTTAGTCTACTGGGTTTTTCTAGATCTTTGCTTTCCCCACCGGGGCACACAGGCATTTCTGAATCCCCTGCTCACTGCACACAGACCAGGAGAGCCAGGAGATCAGGCTCTTTGGTCCAGACAAATTCTCTCCACCAAATGCCATTGCTGGGCACACACACCACATCTTCTCCCAACGTTCTATACAGGGAGCAAAGCAAAGACTCTCTGACTTCAGAATTCTCCAACATATTTAAGGCACTACCCCTTTTGGAAGGGTTTTTGCCTGGGTTTTACTTTCTACCCCTGTCTGTCTTCTCTTTGCTGCAGATCTCCCCTAGGCCAAAAGAGATAACTTGACCTCTCCTTCCCTTCTCCATGATTTTCCCAAGTTACAAGGTCCTCCCTCAGGTATTATTTTGAATTCTGTCTATCCTGGGGTATTGATAACTTCCACAGATAAAGTCAATATGGAGCTTAAAAAATTTACAAAATTTCATAGTCTTTTTTTGTGTGTGTGTGTAACTTTTTATTTGAGTAAAATAAGAATATGTGTAGTCTTTTGATAAAGATCAGATTTCATGTTTTTTTTCTTGCTGCAAACTCAAAACCCCTGCTTTGGATATTAAAAGCTGATTATTAAAACCCTTTATTTTTGCATTCCAGCTATAATATAATCCTAATGCCTTGGGCAGAATGAGCAAAGGTCACACATTAAGAAATGCAAAGGAGAAAAACTCATTCATATATATCAAAATATTCCCATTACAGTATTGATTCAGAGAAAACATATTAACTATAGCAAAATTCCACTAATTTGGACTGGATGGTGAACTCAGTCTGAATTAACAAAATGTTTAAATTATTGACTATTACTAAAAAAATGTAATATTAAATTATGTAGAAAGAAAATAAAATACTATTAAAGATAAGAAAGGGACAACTATTACTAAACATTTAGAAGGGCTGCACTCTAGATATTTTTTGTGTGTACATATATTACACATACATGTCAATATATGTAGATATGTATATCTTTTATACATACATGTAGGGTACATATTAAGTTCTATAAACATATGAGCCAATTTATCTTTTTTTTTGAGAGAGAGAGAGAGCACGTGCAAGTCGGGGACAGGGGCTTAGGGAGAGAGAGAATTTTTTTTAATTATTTTTAATTTATTTTTTTAGAGAAAGAGAGAGTGAGCACAAGTGGGAAGGAGGGGCAGAGAGAGAATCTTAAGCAGGCTGCACACTCAGCATAGAGCTTGATGTAGGGCTCGATTTCATGTCCCTGAGATCATGACTGAGCTGAAATTGAGAGTTGGACACTTAACCGACTGAGCCACCCAGGTGCCCCAAGCCAATTTATCTTAATAACTGACTTTACAGAGAAAGAAACAACACAAAAAGATCGACTTGCCTAATAGTTGGTAAGTTGTTTTGCCAGGTTTGCCTGGCTTTGGAATCCCAATGGATAACTTTTATAAACCTATTTCTAAAAAATGGGGGGGGGGCACCTGGGTGGCTCAGTCAGTTAAGTGTCTGCCTTCGGCTCAGGTCATGATCCCAGGGTCCTGGGATTGAGCCCCCACATCATGCTCCCTGCTCAGCAGGGAGCCTGCTTCTCCCTCTCCCACTCCCACTCCCCCTGCTTGTCCTCTCTCTCTCATTCTCTTTCTCAAATAAATAAATCTTTAAAAAAATGAATTCTATGAAGATAACTTTAACCAGTATATGAAAAAATGTAATTAATATATTTTGTATAGAAATGACAATCCTTGAAAATGTTTTATTCTTCTAATATATTATGGTGACACATGGTAGCTGCACTTGTGAGCACAGCATAAAGTATAGATAAATCAAATCATTATGTTGTACACCTGAAACAAATGTAATATTGTGTGTCAACTATACTCAAATCAAGAAATTTTTGGATGCTTTATTTTTCTAGTATTAGATTAACACTTTTGATTGTTTATTTTCTTAAGAAACACTTTGTAAATTTTACAATGAAAATTTTACCTAGCTATTGAGAAAGTCCTCGTTAAAGGCATTCACCTTAATGAATTTTTTTTTTTAAAGATTTTATTTATTTATTTGACAGAGAGAGAGACAGCGAGAGATGGAACACAAGTAGGGGGAGAGGGAGAGGGAGAAGCAGGCTTCCCGCCGAGCAGGGAGTCCGATGCGGGGCTCGATCCCAGGACGCTGAGATCATGACCTGAGTCGAAGGCAGACGCTTAACGACTGAGCCACCCAGGTGCCCCTCACCTTAATGAATTTTTAATGTATGATTTCCACAGAACTAAACATCATTTTTCCTTATGACATTTGCCATTTCATTCACCTCCTCTAGCTACTTTATAAGATATAAAAAATTTAGTCAATTCACTCAAAATAAAAAAAAAAGTCAAAGATCACAGACACTTAACATCACTTAACCAAATAGCTACTTGAACTGATTGAATTGGCACAATAGAGAAAAAATCAAAATTTCAGACTCTAGATTTAACAATAAGATATAAAAAATAAAATATATGTGTAAATTACTTGCTTAAAATAAAAGACTTACTGTTCAATATAGGCAGAAGCTGAGACTAAAAGTGACTTTTTTTTTTTTTAAAGATTTTATTTATTTATTTGAGACAGAGAGAATCAGAGAGACAGAGAGCACATGAGAGGGGGGGAGGGTCAGAGGGAGAAGCAGGCTCCCTGCTGAGCAGGGAGCCCGATGCGGGACTCGATCCCGGGGCTCCAGGATCATGACCTGAGCCGAAGGCAGTCGCTTAACCAACTGAGCCACCCAGGCGCCCTAAAAGTGACTTTTGAAAATCGAAACTATAAAAATCAAAATTTTACAACAAACTATAACAAAATAATTTAAAATTTTTGAAATAGACAAAATGGCAGTAAAAGAATGATTTAAAAATATTGTATTAAACTTAGTGCCTTGGTTTCTAATACCGTTCTCTAACGGAAGAAACCAGGGCTCCTTGGAGAAATGGTTTATAGGATGAGGGCAGGGAACATGCATGATGAACCTGGGGTATCTTAAATGCCAGAAAGTAGGGAAATACTTAAAACACACACTCACAATGATGGGGTATGACAAAGGGACACAGGAGCCAACTGAAAGAGCTCCTAATGGCCAAACCTGGAATAATTTGAGCAACAAAATAAAGCACTATATGATTGTATCCTAAGTATAAGATAAATATCCATGAATCATACCAATATAAATTATTGAATAAATAAATAATAAATAAATAAAGGAGTAGAAAAAATTGCCAATGCAGAAGAATTCAAAATAATTTATGTACTATGCCACCTACAGGAGATGGAGCATAATTCCCTACTTCATGAACATGGGCTTCAAATAGAGCAGTCCTTCCAAAGGGAACTCTATGGAAAGGGGAGAAAAAGCGTACCTTTATATTAGAGAAGCCTGACAAATACTACCTCAGGCAGATGATCAAGGTTAATATTAGTAGTGATAAATCATCCGTATAGTATGTACCTTTGATGTGATAGGATGAAGATGACACTTTACTTCTGTGGTCTTCACTTCCAAAGTCCTTAATCCCAGATCAATCATGAGAAAGACATCACACAAATCCCAAGTGGGGGACATTCTACAAAATAATGCACCAGTACTCCTCAAAACTGCAAGGGTCATCAAAAACAAGGAAATTCTGAGAAATTGTCATAGCCGAGAGGAGCCTAAGGAGATACGACTACTAAATGCAATATAGTACCTTGGATGAGATCCTAGAACAGGAAAAGAGTATCAGGTAAGAACTAAGAGCATCTAAGTAAAGTACGGATATTAGTTAATAATGGCATATCCATATTTGTTTATTAATTATAATAATGAATCATTTTCATTTAAGATATTAATAATGGGGGGATAGGTGAAACAGGTGATGGGGATTAAAGAATGCACTTACCATGATGATAACTGAGTACTGTATAGAATTGTTGAAACACTATACTGTATACCTGAAACTAATATAACAGTGTATGCTAACTATACTGGAATTTAAAAATAATAAATAAAGATAATAATAGGGGAAACTGGGTGTGAACTCTCTGTACAATCTTCACATTTTTTTGTAAATCAAACTATTCTTCAAAGAAGTTTATTTTAAAAAAGAAGCTACATGTGGATATTATATTGGACAGCACAGTTCTATACTAATAGTCAGGAAACACATAAGACTGAAAAACATATTAAATTATGCTACAGGATGCACTCAGTAAAATCTAGCCTGTAGAAAAGACCACAGGACAAATGACCTAGTTTCTTTAACAAATATATTGTGGGAGGAAAATAGAGAAAGCTGAAGTTTAAATTGAATTAAGAGACACAACCAATCACGACGTGTGGACCTTATTTGAAAATGGATTGAAACAAACTGCAAAAAAATGATAATATTATGAAACAGTTGGAATATTGAACACACACTGAATATTTGATGATCCTAAGGAATTACTGTTAATTTTCAGTGTGATTATGCTATTGTGGTTATTTTTTTAATATCCTTATCTTTAGAGATACATATTGAAATATTTAAGGATTAAATTATGTAATCTCTGATGTTCATGCCAAAATAATATGGGATACGGGAGGATTGGGGGGGTACAGGTGAAGCAATATTGACAATGAATTTTTAATTGTTGAGGCTAGGTTAGATATATGGGAATTCTTTATTTTATCCTATATGCTTATACACATGTTCAAAATTTCCCATAATAAAAAGTTAAATGAAATAAAAACTACAAAGGGAAAATAACTGTCTAATAAGCCTTACTGTATAGTACTCTATTTCTAAATAGTAAAGTGTTTTCCACCTACACATCACCAATACTCAGAATAGCAGCTTCAAGATAGAAAGTGACATTTAAGCTGTGTCTACAGGAAGCCAAAAACCTACTGGTTGATTTGATTAATTGAGACAAAGAGCTAGTCAGTTTAGAAGAGGGGAAAAAAAAAATCAAACTGTTCATTTCGTTGAGTTTACTGAATAACGCCTTGTATAGTGCTATGTACATAATAAGTGATTAATATTTGCTGGTTAATAAATCAGTGAATTAAACATTTGTCCTGGCACCTTAATGAAGACACAATGCGACTGTGAACAGCAATTGCAAGAGAATTCAGAAACAAGGGTAAAAGGCTAGTTCTGGGCAAAACTATGGAGAAGGCAACATTTATTTTCCAAATATTCATGTGCAAAGAACATCATTGCAAGCACACACAGCCTAAGTTCATGACAAGAATAAGAACTGGCTTATAAAACTGTCAGTAGATTAAGTTTTGACAAAATCCTACCAAAAGTTGTTACAATAGATACTTGTGCTAAATTGGTATTTCAATGATTTATATTGTGGTATATCATGTTACCTCATTTTGTGAATCAGACAAAAATAGGTAATATTATCTCTGTTTTTCAGGTAGAGGATAGGCTCTGGGAGGCCTCCCAGCACTGTCAGTGCCAGAAGCGGAGGAATGGGGGCTGGAACCCAGGTGTCCTGGCACCAAGTCCAGTGCTCTTTGTAACACTTAGCTATCCCTCAAGGGGGAATACATAACATACTCTTGTTGCTTCTACTTGGATTATACTGGAAAGAAAGTGGGCATGAATAAATCTCTCTAGTTCAGGAACACAAATAACCTTCTCTTTTGCCAATCTCTAGTATTTAAATAGTGTCAGTAAACTGGTGCTTCTTTTTAATGACTGTATATTATAAATAGTCAATATTCTGGGCAATGTAATGCTCCATTAATATTACATTCTGTTTGTTCAGTGATGCACAGCTGAAATCCAGAAATTAAGCTCTGTGAGGATGGTAAACACTCTTCTCAACATTAAATCCTTTGATGTTGAAAAGAATATGTATTGAAGTATATTAAAATATTATGTAACAACTTTATAATATCAGTTAACACAAAGCTCATCATTCTGCTCCATTATTTGGCAAATGGCTTTATTCTTTCACAGTATCTTCCTATAGGAGGACTTCTATTCCTCCTCAGTAGATTTAGTCCATTTATTTTTCACAGCTTCACTGCTGCTTGATTTCATTTTCCTGCCTATTATATGTGCAGAGAAAACCATTTATAATAGCTTATGTGTGACTGTTTCTCACCTCCAGTCAATGACCATTTCCATTCAAACTATTTTAAACAACGTCTTGGAATCAGTCCATCCCTTGCCTTTGCATATATTCTATATCTTTTTCCAACTTTCCCAAATGACTCACTTTTTGCCTTTGTTTTTAATTAGAGGTTCCTCTTACGGTTTCTTCCTGAGTATCCCCTTTGGAGCTAGACAAATATTGTTTTGCACAGCAGAATATCCAGCTGAGAACAAAAATACAGACATGCATTTGTTGCAACAATGTTTAAGTGGGTTTAATCAGAATGCAGTTTAACAGTTCAAATATGTCCATATTTCAAGGACCACAGAAGAACTTAACATTATATGCTCTCTGTTTCAGCAGTATGAACAAACCAAATTGTCAAACACTGAACAAGTAGAAGATGAATGTACTTCCAAAATCATTTCCCTGAACCGATGCAAACAGCTTGATCACACTGGAGAATGTGACCCATGGAGTTGCCGAAATGTATTTTCCTGCTTACCTCATGCAGAATAATCAAAGAGTTTTCTGAAATGTCACTTGACAAACACACTGAAGAAATTGGAGGAGATAAACTGGGATTTCAGGGTTGGAGATAATTCCTATTGGGCCACGGCAGAGGGGCAGTGTATGTACTTGGGAGAGCGCTAGAAACTCGGGTGAGGGTCAAAGACCAGGACTTGGTGCTGAGCGTCAGGAAATTGATCTTCCTAGAGCATCCACACCAGGGAATTAAGATACCATCTGCATAGGGGCACCTGGGTGGCTCAGTCGTTGAGCGTCTGCCTTCGGCTCAGGTCATGATCCCAGGGTCCTGGGATCGAGCCCTGCATCAGGCTCCCTGCTTCTCCCTCTCCCACTCCCCCTGCTTGTGTTCCCTCCCTTACTGTCTCTTTCTCTGTCAAATAAACAAACAAAACAATCTTTAAAAAAAAAAAAGATACCATCCGCATATGTCATCAGGTGGCTCACTTCCCTGCTTCACCAGGTATATTAGTTTTTTATTGTTGCAGTAACAAATTGCCACAAAATTAGTGGATTAAAGCAACACAAATTTATTATCTTACAGTTCCGTAGGTCAGAAGTCCAGTAAGGGTCTCACCAGATTAACATCAATGTGTCAGTAGGGCTCTGTCTGCTTTTGGAGGCTAGCACAGCAGGTAGAGTCTCTCTCACAACAAGTATCCCTGACTCTTTCGGCATCACATCTCTTTCTCTGACCACCATTGGGAAAGGGTCTCTGCTTTTAAGGATTCGTGTGATTAGATGGGGCTCATCTGGATATTCCAGGGTAATTTCCCCCTCTCAAGGTCTGTAACCTTAATCATATATGCAAAGTACCTTTTGTCACAGGTTTTGGGGAACAGGAAGTAGATTTCTTGGGGGCCATTGTCCTACCTACCACACCAAGTGAAGAGTAGAATGATAAAAGACTTTTCTGGCAACCACCTTTCAACTTATCCTTATTTTAACCTATTGACTGGATCTGGGCCTACCACTGTACACCCCAACATATTCTAACCCTACACTCTTCTTATCCCTTAGTTTTAGCTCACCAGGCTTGAAAACCATATCATCTGTAATTTCCCCTATGATTCTCAACAATATCTAGGATGTGGAAAATTTATAAGAAACAAATTGCTTATAAATAAATTTATAAGAAATAAATTATAAGAAATAAATAAAAATGTATAGAAATAAATTGCTCAACTGGAAAAAATATGTGTTAATTAATTCTCAGTAACAATCTTGCATCTACACATCAGCTATCTCCTGAGGTGGGGGAGAGGCAAGATTTTTTTTCTAAAATTAAACATACTCGTTAAAACAGTGCCATGAGATGGTCATAATATATTTAACAATAGCAGCCAGTTGGGATTCTCTGAATAAATAAAACTGAGTAGATGGGTTTCTTCAGAGGAGGACATTCAGAGAAGTCCCACCTTCCTTTTGGTCTGTGCTCTAGGTAGCCTCAGGTGGACAGAAGATTATTGTATTGTGTTCTTAGATCCAAATGAATAAACATTATTTGTCTATTAAAAATTATGGTATTTTATTTTTAAAGAACTGTGCTAGGGGCACCTGGCTGACTCAGTCAGAACATTCAACTCTTGATCCCAGGGTAGTGAGTTCAAGCCCCATGTTGGGTGTAGAGATTACTAAAAAATAAATAAATAAAAATGTAAAAAAGTTGTTAAAAAAGAATTCTCACTTAAAAAAAGCTGTGCTAATACAAGTTTTGGAGGATATATATCTTTGCTACAATTTTATTGATGAATGAAATTAAGGGTTTTTTAAAATATTATATAAACTGAAGACAAAATTTAATTTATCTTGGTGGCTTAGTGGGTCAAGGGTTGGATTTTTGATTTTGGCTCATGTCATGATCTCAGGGTCGTGAGATTGAGCCCCGTGTGAGATTCTCTCCCTCTCCCCTCTCTTTGCCACTCCCTTCACCCAGACCCTGCTTGCACTCTCTCTCCAAAAAAAATTTAAAAATTAAAAAAAAATTTTTAAAAATTGAACTTACCCCTTGAAGATAATTAAGCTTAAACTTCAAGTCCCTTAATTTTGTATTAGTAGTATTTGATCATATTTTTCTAAAGAAGGTCACAAAAATTGCATAGGTTTAAGACCCCATAAAACTTGAGGCCACCACTGACTGGAGGAGTTTCCTGTTTGAATTGCATAAGTGTTTAATAATCATAATATTTCTTTAAGATAAATATATTTGGTCATGTTATTTTGCTCTTTTCTACATCTCAGTTGTGATAGACTATTTTATTTGTTCACAATTTTTTATTCCTCTCCACTTTTGCTATATTTCCTTTTAATGCAACATATTTCCTGACTGTACTGACTTTGGCCTTGCTTGGCCAATGGAATGTGAGCAGATGAGAAGTATGCTGTGTCTCAGTAGAAAATTACAATGTCCTTGTGTAATTTGGCTCTGTCCCTCGACTTCTGCTCTCTACTATGAACATTACCTGAATCCCAGAATGAGAAGATATGTAGAACCTAGCCAAGCTCAGCATAAGCCCTCTAGACCTATAGCCTTCATGTAATGTGAGTGAGAAATAAATATTTGTAGTTCCACTGAGATTTGTGCATTGTTTGTTATTGTAGCAAAAGCCAAGAGTGATTGTCATTCTGTTTACTTTTTCATTTCACAGTAAGGTATCTGTCTCTCTCTCTCTCTTTCTCTATCTATCTAACCACTCTAGTATTTTCCTGGATTTGCAGGAGTTCCAGGATTTCCTGGATTTTGCAGGATTTGGTTGCTTTTAACAAGCATGTTTATTGATGGTTGCCAAGGACAGAGTCATTAAACACATGCCTTCTCTTCCCCAGAGACAGTCCTTTGTGTGTGTTCTTTTTTTTTTCCTTTTCTTCTTCTTTTCTTCTTCTTCTCCTTCTCCTTCTTCTTCTTCTTCTTCAAGTAAATTGGCAGGTACACAAGGAAGAAAGCTTGTATTGCTGGGGACCTCAGATCCCAAGACTATGCTGCATGCTCACCATTTTCTGAAAATGTAAAATCCATCCCTGTCTGTTTTCTTGAAGTTAATTCATAAAATATGTGGGTTTTTCTAATTATTTTTAATTATGCCCCTATAGAATTAGTGCAAATTTCCCCCACTTGTTTATCTGAAAACCCATTATGTGAAGTGAGGATATGTCCCCTGATGGGTACTATTTACATTTTAAAGCATCTAAGGAGTCTCTTCTGTGGATGCTCTCCAAAGTAGCCAAATTAATGTCATTTCAATTTTTTGCATTTCCACTAAATTTCCCCAATCAGTAATAACAGATGTTATTTGTGTGTGAGTTCATGAAATACATTATTTCCTTAAACATATAAAATTATCAGGAAATCTATCCCTTCCCTACAAGGTGCTATGATTTTGAACTATCAAATTTTTTGACTATATAAGTTGTATCACAGTTGAGGTATCTTAATATATATCTGTTGAAAAACTCATTCTTGGTGGAAGGATGAACTGTCTTTGAAAAGCAGCATGATATTCTCATTATTTCACAATTGCTTTTGGGCCTGACTGAATGTGCACTCCTTGGTTCTGTTTCAAACCACTCCTAAATCTGAATTGTGAAAAAACCTTTATTTAAAAAAACCTTTTTTTAAGAAATAACTACTTGCAGTTATGTAAAATCTTAAAGCTATTTAAAATGTCCTAAGCAAAGGTAACAAAAAATTAATATTCAATAAATTAGGTTATAAAATAACCCAGGATGTAGTGAGTGTTAGAATATCTTTATGCCTTTTTGTATGTGTATGTGAGTTCACATGTATTCTTATTCTAAAATAAAAATGTCCAAGAAGGATTTCAAGGGAGGTTATACCATAAATTATAGTGGGTACTCAACAAATGTTGAGAGAATAAATTGGACTGAGCTAAAGTGTCTTTTTTTCAGGTGATAAGAAAATGGAAAAAGGCACATTTGGAACATTGCATGAATATCTAAATTTAGGTTACATTGATACCTATTCGGAATTGATTGTGAAAAGAACATCTTTAAGAGCTTGACTGTATTTTTTCTTTTATTAGACTGAATGTTCTTTTAGCAAAAAGAACTTTTATTTCTTTTAGGTCAAGACTAGTGGTGTGTACAAGGCCATCTGTGAACACTTGTCTGAGGCTGACTTTTCCGTTACTGAGGACATTACCATGTAACTGACCAAGCCTGGGGCAGATCCTGTCAAAACTGGATCCAGGCATCATGGAGCCTTCGGGTGAATCTTAGCTCTTGAAGTGCCAAGACACTTTGGTCAAATACTTATTCTTTCTAAATTTCAATGTCTTCACTTGTAAACAAGAAATAGGATGCCTATCATACAATTGCTTTAAAATCTAAGACTCTGGGGCGCCTGGGTGGCTCAGTCGTTAAGCGTCTGCCTTCGGCTCAGGTCATGATCCCAGGGTCCTGGGATCGAGCCCCGCATCAGGCTCCCTGCTCAGGGGGGAGCCTGCTTCTCCCTCTCCACTCCCCCTACTTGTGTTCCCTCTCTCGCTGTGTCTCTCTCTGTCAAATAAATAAAAAAAAAAAAAATCTAAGATTCTGGAAGTAAAGTGTAGCAGGCTGAATGGTGGTCCCCCAATAAAGATATTCGTGTCCTAATCCTTGGCGTCTGTGAATGTTACTTTATTTGAAAAAGAGTCCTGGATATTTAACTAAGTTAAGGATCTTGACATGAAGAATCATCTTAGCTTGGCTAGCTGGGCCCTAAACCCAATGACAAATATCCTTATAAGAGTAAGACAGAGGCACATGAGATAGAAGAGGAGAAGGTCGTTGAAGGCAGAGATTGGTGGGAAGTCACCGTAAGTCAAGGAATACCTACAGATATCAAAAGCTGGAAGAGGCAGGGAATGTATTATTCCCTAGAGTGCAACCCCTCTAAATGCTGGCACCTTGATTTTAGATGTCTGACCTCAAGAAGTGTGAGAGAATAAATTTCTTTTAAGCCACTCAGTTTGTGGTAATTTGTTACAGTAGCCATAAGAAACTAGTACATAAATTTTGTGGTATATAATAGGTTTTGAATAAATACAAATTTTGTCCTTTTATTCTCAAGTCATCATCATTGGAGAGTACATTTTAAAAAGGTACCCAACATTCAATGGTCCATATTTAGGGACTTTGAAGCTATTCACTCACTGAATGCACTGAATAGGAGTTTCCACATTTCTATGGTCCTTAATGGTTAAAGGAACAAATACAGGGTAGCCCTTGGAGTCTAGATATATCAACACAAAACTAATCCAGTGTGTCAGTGGAAGAGATACATTAGGGGCTGGAAAATTGTTTTAGGAAATAGTCTCAAGCCAGGCAATGTCTCTAGCATTTCTCTCCCCTGCCCACTAAATGTCAGCAATACCCTACCAATCATTGTGACAGTCCCAAATTTCCCACCTTTCCAATTGCCCCCCAGCTGTGATACTAGCCTCATTTAGACCACAGGTCTGTACTAGGTCTGCACTGTTCAATCTAGGTTAGGCCTTTCAGGCTTGCTCTATATCGCCTCAGAAAAATGACTCTCAGCCTTGCCCTCTGTCCCCAAAAACTTTGTCTAAAACTGGCCCCATAGTTTCTTCCTACTTCGTACATGCTCGAGTAGGCTACGCCACCGCATCATGGCCCCTCAGAACTCACTCTTCAGTACTGGCTGCCCAGCACCCCAACAAGGAAGGGAAGGACTTGGAAAGGAACAAAAGAGCTCAATGTGATCAAAAATATAATTCATATATTTGTGTATTTGAAGTTACATATATGATGCATTTCATGCCATCTAAAAATGTAAGATATAATGTAAATTTTCAAAAGATAGATATAATGTATCCCAAATGTTGTATATTAAATTAATTTTTTTAAAGTTATGCTTGCCCAAATTAGAAAAATGTGTCAAAACTATTAATATTCACAAGCATTAACTCAGTGGTGTCACTTTTAGAAATCTATCATAAAAGAAAAAAAATCTTAAGAGTCACCAAAGAACTATACATAAAGCTATACTTTGGAATATTGCTCCTTATAATACAAATTTAAAACAACCTAAATGTCCAACAATAGAACAATGAAGAATGGTCATATAAATTATGGCATACCTAGATGATAGACTTATGCAACAATTAAAATCATTTTTACAAATATTTTTAATGATATGGAAAATACTTTTGATAGTAAAAGGTGGTATATAAAATTTATTCTGGTCAGAAGAACCGAATAGATATTTTTCCAAATAAGGAAATTGGACATGTTTCCAATAAGACAACTTCCATACAAATGGCCAATAAGTATATGAAAGGGTACTGAACATCACTAATCATCAGGAAAATGCAAATCAAAACCACAATGAGATGTCACCTCACACCTGTTGGAAAGGCTATTATCAAAAAGACAAGAGATAATAGGCTTTGGCGAGGATCTAGAGAAAAGGGAACTTTTGTGCGCTGTTCGTGAGAATGCAAATTGGTGTAGCTACTATGGAAAACAGTATAAAGGTTCCTCAAAAACTTAAAAACAGAACTACCATATGATTCAACAATTCAACTTCTGGGTATATGACTGAAGGAAATGAAATCATTATCTTGAAAAGATATCTGCATCCACATGTTCATTGCAGCATTATTTACAATAGCCAAGACATGGAAACAACCTAATGCACTGACGGATGAATGGATAAAGAAAACGTGGTACAAATACACAACTAAATATTATTCAGCCATAAAAAGGGAATCCTGCCATTTGCCCATTTGAGGGCATTACACTAAGTGAAATAAGTTAGACATAGAAAGGCAAATACTATAAGATCTCACTTGTATGTGGAATCTCAAAAAACTAAACTCAGATACAGAGACTAGATTGGTGATTGCTAGAGGTGGGTAAGTGGGAGAAATGGGTAAGGGTGGTCAAAAGGTACAAAACTCCAGTTATAAGATGTGATGACTTATAAGTGTGATGACTATAGTTAACAATACTGTATTTTATATTTGAAAGTTGCTAAAAGAGTAAATCTTAAAAGTTCTCTCACAAGAAAAATGATTTTAACTATGTGAGGTGGTGGCTGCCAGCTAAACTCATTGTGGGAATCATTTTGCAAAATCTACATATATCAAATCATTATGTTTTATATCTAAAATGAATACATTGTTAACATGTCAATTATATCTCAATAACACAGGAAACACATTTATTCTATTTAAAAAATTGTTTATCGCATCCAAATCAGAAAAGAATAAAATTATCTCTGCACATAATTTAATCTTATATGTAGAGAACCCTGAAGATTCTACGAAAAAACCTGTTAAAAATAATAAACAAATTCAGTTAAGTTTCAGGACACAAAATCAACACACAAAAATCAGTTGCATTTCTATACACTAATAATGAAAAATCTGAAAGGGAATTTAAAAAACAATTCCATTCATAATAGCATCAAAAGGAATAAACTGCTTAGGAATAGACCTAACAAAGGAGGTGAAAAAAAAGACTTTTACACTGAAAACTACAAAATACTGCTGAAAGGAATTTTAAAAAGAGAAAATAAATGGAAAGATATCCTGTGTTCATGGATTGGAAGACTTAATATTATTAAGATGTCAATACTGTCCAAAGCAATTTATAGATTCAATGCAATTTCTATCAAAATCCCAATGGCATTTTTTTCAGAAATAGAAAAAAATCATTATAAAATTTATGTGGAATCTCAAGGGATCTCAAATAGCAAAAAAAAGCATAGGTGGAGGCCTCACACTTGGTGATTTCAAAACATATTACAAAGCTATAGAATCAAAACATGGTGGTACTGGCATAAAGACAGACATTTACAGACAAGTGGACTAGAATAAAAAGCCCAGAAATAAACCCTCATGTATATGGTCAAATAAATGATTTTTGTCAAGGATGCCAAAACCATTCAATGGGAAAAGGACAGTCTCTTCAACAAATGCTGCTGGGAAAACTGGATATCCACATTCAAAAGAATGAAGTTAAACCCTTATCTTATACCATATATGAAAATTAATGCAAAATAGATTGAAGGCTTAGACATAATGCCCCAAACTATACAACTCCAAGAAAAAAACATAGGGGAAGCTTCATGACACTGGATTTGGCAATGATTTCTTGGATGTGACATGAAAAGCAGAGGCAACAAAAACAAAAATAGACAAATGGGACTACATTAAACTTAAAAACTTATGTGCATCAAAGGGCACATCACTGGAGTGAAAAGGCAATGTATGGAATGGGAGAAATTATTTACAAAACATATATCTGATAAAGGGTTAATATCCAGAATATACAGAGAACTACACCTCAACAACAAAAAAACCCACCTGATCAGAAATGGGCAAAGGACTTGAATAGGCATTTTTCTAAAAATGATAGACAAATGACCAACAGCATATGAGAAGGTATTCAACATCACTAATCATGAAAGAAATGCAAATCAAAACCACAAGGAGATAACACCTCACACCCATTAGGATGGCTACTATCAGAAAGACAAAATAACAAGTATTGGTGAGGCAGTGGGGAAATCTTGACTCCCTTGTGCACTGCTGGTGAGATTGTATAATGGTGCGATCATGTGGAAAACAGCATGGTGGTTCCTCAAAATTAAAAATAGAACTACCCTATGATCCAGCAATTCTACTTCTGGCTATATATCCAAAAGAATTGAAAGGGAAGTCTCAAAGAGATATTTGTACATCCATGTTTATAGCAGCTTTATTCCCAATAGCCTAGAAGTGGGAGCAACCCAAATGTCTATTAATGGATGAATGGACAAAAAAAAAAAAAATGTAATATATACATACAATGGAATATTATTCAGCTTTAAAAAGGAAGTAAATTCTGCAATATGCTACAATATGGGTGAACTTTGAGGTCATTATGCTAAGTGAAATATACCAGTCACAAAAGAAAATACTGTATGCTTCAACTTATATGAGGTATCTAAGGTATCTAAAGTAGTCAAATTTATAGAAACAGAAAGTAGAGTGGTATTACCAGGGCCTAGAGGGAGGGAGAAATGGAAGTTTTTAGTCAATGGGAATAGAGTTTAAGTTTTGCAAGATGACAATATGAATATATAATGTGAATACACTACTGAACTGTACATGTAAGGATAATTATGATGAAAAAAATACTTATTTTGGAAAGCCTTTAGCATTGTTTATAGTGATACATATAATAAAAGATTAGATGTAGAAATAGGAGAACGTGGAAAGTAGGACAGAAAAAAATCTAAATAGAAAATCATAAAATTAAGCTAGGAGAGAGTTTTATCCAGAACATGAATGGTGTAAGATTTTGTGTATTTGACTCTAGGCTTTTTAGCAGTCATGGACAACAAGGAGACTAGTTATGTGATTCCTATAATCTACAGAAATAAGCTTCTGGTATGATTTCAACTGGGAAAAAAAGAATAAAAATATATATGAAACCTTAGAAGGAAATATGCCAAAATGTGAACAAAGGTTATTACTAGGTAGTGGTTGTATTAGCCTATTTATACTTTTATGTATTTTCTGAAATTTTCACAAACGACTTAGAACTTATAATTAGGAGAATGCTGTGTGCCTCTTGATGACTTTGGTAGAAACTTGTTAAATGCCTCAAAGGGGCAAAAGGAAAAAGTTTCATATGAGTACATCTAGTGCCAGGTAAAACCAGCTGTAGAGGGAAAAGGAAAAACTGCCAAAGACAAGGATTGATCTTGGTATGGTTGAAGGGCTACAGGCCATGTTCTCTGCATGGAAGCGAAAACGTGTGAAGCTCTGGGTCGTTTATGGGGACAGGGCAGTGGGGAAATAGCTTCTCTTGGGCCACAATCTTATCTTATGACTTCCTGCCATTAGCAAGGAACAGGGTACAGGAGAAGACCCAAGCAAGTAGGGAGACCATATTGAGTTTCCAGCATTTTCTCCCGAGGGAAGATAGACAGTTATTGTTTGTTTTGGTGTTGTTTCTCCAGAACCTGACTTTACTCCCAGTCTGTAAGATTCCATTAATCCAGGTAAATTTTGGTCAAATAGAAAATTATGGAGTTCAATTCATGCTTATGAAAAATTTGAACAGCTTTCTTGAGACATAATTTACATACCATAAAATTCACCCATTTAAGTCTACAATGGTTTTTAGAATATATAGAGCTGTGCAGCAATCACGACAATCTAATTGTGATTACCCCCCCACATCATATCTATTAACAGTCACTTTCCATTTTCCTCCAGCTCAGTCCTAAGTAATCACGAATCCACATCCTGTCGCTACAGATTTGCATCTGATGAACATTTCATATAAATGGAATCATATAATAAATGGTCTTTTGTGACTGGTTTCTGCCACTAAGCATGTTTTTTGAGGATCATCTATGTTGTAGTACGTATCAGTATTTCATTCTTTTTATTGCTGAATAATATTCCATTGTATGGCTATATTATATTTTACTTATCCACTCATCAGTTGGTGGACATTGGGTTGTTTCCACTTTTTGGCTAGATTCTTAAACTGCTAATAATTTTTCCTACATGGAGCCTATTTCTTTAAGTTTGCTCTTTATGAAAGTCTTATTGGGTTTATATTAATCAAAGACATTAAATGACTGCTATTCAGCATGACCAGATAGCATGAGATGTTCAACTATCAATTGTCCTCTGAGATGATCAATTATTGTACTAAGCTGATACAGTCTCAGTCAAAAAAATAGAAACTTGACATTTTATTTAGTTCACACAGCTTTAAGTTAAATGTCCCATTTCTGATATAATAAAAATAATGCACAGATTCCCATCATTATCTCTGAGGCCACTGAGGGGCCTGGAGATAGGACCTGAGGTTGGGAGTCTCTGTTTCAAATTACAGAAGAGTATAACAAGCACTTAGCTTTATTGTTTTCAATTACATAAAGTAACAAGGACTAATTTCCAAAGCATTGACATAAAATGTCCCCAGGGAATTTGGTTTAATGAACAGCTAAAAGTGATCTACAATGAATGTATTTGCTATTGTATATAAATGGTGCTTTTAAGGAACATTAGGGTTTTCTTCTTAGGGGGTGTGGAATCTGGTTTTGCCTATTTATGTGTTTTTGGTGTACAGAAGGGGACCCTCACCATGTCATCCTGTGCTGTGGTCCCCAGAAAAGCGAGCACAAGTCCTCTCTCTCCCTAGTGTCCTCTTATCCTGCTTGCTCCCGCCCCAGGAGGAGAAGAGCTCATCCCAGTGATCTGATCCCAGCACATGGAAGGGGCTACTTTTTCCAGGGGTGGCATAATCAAAGGACTTTAAAGGTCCAGCAATTTCAGGTAGAGTCCTTTTT
The DNA here is from genome assembly GCF_054177405.1 of Leptonychotes weddellii. NCBI lineage: Eukaryota > Metazoa > Chordata > Mammalia > Carnivora > Phocidae > Leptonychotes > Leptonychotes weddellii. The sequence continues at coordinate 58,459,721 of NC_138376.1, forward strand.
TCTGATTCCATTTTAGCTTTTTTTTTTTTTCCTTTTCCAACACTGTGTGCAGCTTTGCTGCCCTGGTCTGAGAAGCAGAAGCAAAGCAAAAGGCATGGAAATACTTGAATGAATTTTTGAAAAAAAAGTCTGATGTTGAGGAGAAGGTAGGCAAAATGCCATGAAATTGAGGCTATCCAGAGAGTAACGCCCTATTGGATACTCCCCTACAAATACAGTCATTCAGAAGAAGCTCAGGCTCCATCTATCTTGTGCCCCCACCATCATCAACACATGGACTGGTCATCTCAGAAGGGTGGCCAGGCCTGCAATAATGTACATCATTACTTCCGAACTTCCACTGGCCAGAACTTATATGCCCCAGCCTAACTATAAAAGGGCCCAAGCGGAAGTTAAAATGGGCTTGATAAACACTTGGCAATGTCTCAGCCACACCAGCTCTGGGCTAGGGGATAAACGATATTTTCTGTTGGTCTCTGGAGGTCTGATTTCTTTGTCTCTGGAAGAGGTTCCTTGTCACATTGTAGTAGTAAATTCTGAGATTTTGGTTTGAATTTAGTGATGAATGGGGATTCATCTGGGGTCGGATCCTTTTATTCCTGGTTCTCCAAGCTGAAACACCATTTCAATAGCATCTAATAGTACCTAACTCAAAAGTCAGAGGTTCTGAAAAAGTAAAATTCAAGAGTTTTGCTGGATCTATCTGATTAAGTGGATTTTGTTTAGTATTATTAAGGTAGGAAGAATTCAACAGTACACTTACTATAGCATTGGCTTTTTCCTGATTTGCCTTGTGGGAATTCTTTTATCATTGAAAAAAGTTTCACTTTGGTGAGCAATGTTGCTGGACTTCTCATTTAGCCTATGTGCACAAAGGACCACAACTTGACTATAAGGAGGCAGTAAAGCCCCGTGCTTAGGAGCAGACTGCTTTGGTGTCACTTTAGGCCATTGGCTTAATTCTTTGTTCCTCAGTTTCCTTTTTATTAAAAGGGGGCATGAGGATGGTAATGCAGTCCCCACCTGGACTAAGAATGTGGCTCACCTTGCTTATATTCTACCTCTGTCCTTGCGTCCTGCCTCTCTTGCAGAGGTTGAAAAGCTAAAATTCTGCATTTCTCAAACTCCTTCACAGCAAGGGGTTTGGCTGTGATTTAGGTCCCATCCATTTAGATGGATTTGTTTGAAATTTGGAAGGCAGACAGGAGGAGGCCATCCTTCCCTCTCACTTGGCCAGTTGATGGCTGGCATAAAAAATCCTGGAGGCGGGAGTCTTCATCTGCAGCACTGCTCCAGTGTTCTTTTTCCAGCTGCCTGGGTGTCAAAAGCTGTGACTGTGGTAGCAGCTTTTTGAATTTGGATTCCTGTTCTGGGACATGGTTTGTAAATTTACTAGCTTCAGTGACTGTGAAGGTAATTGCTCTCCTAGTAGCCCAGATCTGTATTTCTCTGGGAATTACTTCTGGCGGTCCGTCTAGAACCTACGCTTCCAGCCCATCTAACAATTTTGTAAACACCCAATTCCCTGCATTAAATCCCATCTTGTTTAAAATATTTAGAGTGGTTCCTCTTTTTTTTTGGAGTGAATCCTGATGGAATCAATATCTCAAAGGGTTATTGTAAGAACGAAATAATAACAGATGTAAAGCACTAAAGCCCCATATACATAAGTACTAGATACCTGTGAGTTTTATTATTAGGCAGAGTAATGACCAAGAAGGTGAGATGAACTCTTAGAGGATCCCTGAAGCGTTCCATTTTTAGAGATGAATCTGGCTCTAGCAGTGTGTCACCAGCAGCAAATAAAGTGGAGTTTAGTCAGACACAGTTAATTTGCCCACATTCCTTTCACATGCTAATTCAGGAAAAGCTATTTGGCCCTCTGCTGACCCCATTACACTGATAATTGCCATTTCACCTGGTCCCGAAAGGGCATAACCCCAAGTTACTCTTTAGCTCTTGGACTCCGTGAGGACGTTGTGGATGGAGATACAAATGCATCAGGAGCAGGGGTATTTTATTAAAACTCTCTCCTTTTAAATTAATTTGTTTAGTTTCAGAAGCCAGCTAAAGATAAATAACTGGCTATTCTAAAACAAATGTTAATATAAAAGAAGAAAATGTGGAACAAAGCAAAATTACACTTGGTCACTCTGAAACTTCCTCTAAGATTTAAAAGCCTAATTTAACATTCATTATTTCAACCTGAAATTCATTCAGTCTGCCTTTCTTATAAATTACCTTTTTAATACATGCTTTGCATGGAAGCTGCAAAGATTAGCTTCTTTTGTTGTTCCTTTTATTGAGCCCCTATTTTGAATCTGAAGTAGCCATTAACTTGCCTCGTGTGAGGAATTTACACAATTCAATATCATTAATGAAAATTGAAGGGGCTTCTTTTTGAGAATGGCAGATGTTTGTCATCAATGATGATTATGATTTTTTGACCAAAGAGAGTTTAACTAGTTTTTCTGGACATGGACACCCTTGCAGAACTGATATGCATCATATTGTCCAAGAAGAATTGCTGGATGCCACATGGAAGAGAGGAACCAGATGGACTTTGATGAGATTCTTCCTACAACTTTTATTTCCAACTTTGGGCAAGAAATATTCCTAAGTTCCTGTTTCTTCACCCATGAAATAATAGTTTCTCCTTAGATTTATTATGAAGGACAGAGGTCATAATATACATAAAATTCTTAGCACAGTGTCTGGCACAGCAGATCTATTGAGCTGTTTGGTTTTTTTTTAAGAGTTTTTTGACAGAAAGAGTGCACAAGCAGGGGGAGCAGCAGAGGGAGTGGGAGAGGGAGAAACAGACTCCCCGTTAAACAGGGAGCCCCCGATGCTGATGCCAGGGCCCTATCCCAGGACCCTGGGATCATGACCTGAGCTGAAGGCAGACACTTAACTGACTGAGCCACCAGGTTTCCTCTATTGAGCTGTTCTATGTGACCAAAGGAAAGTTGCTTTCGTTTTCTCATTAAAACTTTTTTGCAGAATATTAGGACAAGTTTGTGTCAAGGCCTAGCACATGTATGTATCTATTATTATGCCTATTATTACTATTCTTTACAAATAGTCAACTCTTTCTTTGAAATAGAGTATTTGGCTAACATAGTACTCCCCAAATATCTTTTTTGCAACTGTGGTTATTTACTGAAATTAATGAGGGTATTTTCCTTCTTAGGCTGAAAAAGAAAAGAAATGCATGATTGTCAACTCAAATAACTTTTGATAGCATTTATGGATATAACCTGTATGTTATATATAACCTGTTGTAATTTCTACTAGGTGTTTGTTGCCATCACTTCTTAGTCAACTGGACAATGAAAAAATTACTCTTTTTACTTCATAATTTCTCAATACCATTTGATTTGATAACTTTATAAACTCCCTTCAATTTCATATCCATTACTAATTTATTGCTAAATCTTACTCCTTCTCTCTTATATTGGCACTGAAGGCTTATCTCTTTAAATTGTTCCTCTTCTTTGTCTTTGACCACCTAGAGAGCCAAAGATATTTTCTCTGTTGTTAAATCTATTCAAAATTCTTCCAGATAAAATATCAATCCACAAATTTATAATTTTCCATCTTGATTAATGTAAACTTCTCCTGTTGGCCTTACTTATAAATCACTTCTGTTCACCAAAAATCATTTTTCATCTTTGTTCTTATAAGAACATACCTTTGAGGGGGGCGGAGCAAGATGGCGGAGGAGTAGGAGACCTGGATTTCATCTCCTCTCAGGAATTCAGCTGGATAAGGGTCAAACCACTCTGAACACCTACGAACTCAACAGGAGATCGAAGAAAAGAAGAGCAACAACTCTCTGAACAGAAAAGCGACCACTTTCTGGAAGGTAGGACGTGCTGAGAAGTGAATCCGAGGCGATATTCGGGAGGATAGATGGTGGGGAAGCGGGCCTCCGTCGGCCGCTTCTGGCAAGTGATAGAACTGCGGAGCACAGAATCGGAACTTTTAAAAGTCTGCTCCGCTGAGGGACGTCACTCCGGTGGCTAAGCGGGGGGTGGAACCCTCTGGGACAGTGTGGTCTCAGGACCCTTGGGGTCACAGAAAGACCGGGGGTGCCTGAGTGAGGCAGAGCTCCCAGGTATCGGAGCAGGGAAGCCGGCTGCAGAGGCGGAGCCCAGGCGCGGGCTCTCAGCTCGGGGTTGCCATAAACCGTGATCCG
>NC_138376.1:58464421-58479826 GCF_054177405.1 Leptonychotes weddellii
ATGCAATATATGTTAAGGAAAAAAAAAAAAAGATAGCAGGAGGGGAAGAATGAAGGGGGGAAATCGGAGCGGTAGATGAACCATGAGAGATGATGGACTCTGAAAAACAACCTGAGGGTTCTAGAGGGGAGGGGGGTGGGAGGATGGGTTAGCCTGGTGATGGGTATTGAGGAGGGCATGTTCTGCATGGAGCACTGGGTGTTATGTACAAGCAATGAATCATGGAACACTATGTCTAAAACTAATGATGTAATGTATGGTGATTAACATAACAATAAAAAATTAAAAAAAAAAAACAAGCAAATAAACCAAGTGCATAACGGAAAAAAACAAAACAAAACATACCTTTACTGACCTCTCTTGTTAACTCCATTCCTCTTTCAAGATCTTCAGAACCTTATGAATCTAGTTCGTCCTCCATATGTATCTCTTTCAGTCTGTTTTGGTTAATCTTTTAAGATTTAAGGTGCAAAGCAAGCCAAATCTGAGAGGACTTCAGTCTCTGTGTGGCTTTCCTCTTGAAATCATTTCTCCTCTATCATTTCAGAAAGTAGCACTCAAGCATTCACATATTTACTAAACTGGAGGCTTGGAAGCCAGGGAATGTGTTCTGTTCTGGTCACCTGTGTACTCAGCACTTAGCAGAGGTCCCAGCACAAAGATTCCTCTTCACGTTCCTGGATAACCAGCACCTTCCATGTGCCTGACAACCTGCCAGGCTCTGGGGACAAAAAGAGGAAGTAGGAGCTGCCCAGGGCTTTGATGAGCTCATGATCCAACTTCAGGCCGCATGAAAAGGACAACTTATGATTCATTGTGATGAGTGCTATGACGGAAGCATGGACAAAGTGCTGGGGACATACAGAGAAAAAATCTGCCTGGGGAGGGACAGTCAAGTTTCAGGAAGAAGGTGCCATTGGAACATGGCCTTGAAGGAGTTTCTGCCAGAAGGGAATCTAAGCAGAAGAGTTCCACAGACAAATAAGCTGTCGGAGCAAGGTGGAAAACAACAGTCTATTAAGAGCAAACATTCAAAGACAGGGGGTCCTGTCTTTGTTATGTTGTAGTCAAGATCTTGGATATGTCACTTATCTGTGTTCCGATTTCCCATCTTTTAAATGAGAACGACACTAACAGAATCCCAGTCAGAACTTCTGTGAGGATGGGGGCACCCGGGTGGCTCATTGGGTTAAACGCCCGGCTCTTGATTTCGGCTCAGGTCATGATCTCAGGGTTGTGAGATTGAGGCCCACATGGGGCTCTGCACTCAGCTCGAAGTCTGCTTGAGATTCTTTCCCTCTCCCTCTGCCCCTCCTCTCCCCCCCGCACTCACACTCTCTCTCTAAAATAAATAAATAAATACAATCTTAAAAAAAAAACTGTGAGGATATTACATGAAATGATGCATGTGAAAACTCACTTGTAAATTTTAAAACACTATATGAAAGTAGTTTAATTTTAATATATGCTGTACATATGCCATGAAAGTTTATATTCCCTACTTGAAAGCCAATAGACAACATTTATGATTATAAATGATTTTAATAATATATATTATTATAATATTATATAGGTTATATAATATATAGTTATATTTAATTATATAATTATATATATGTAAAAATTATATATAATTATAATCTGTTATAATTATATATAAATTTAAAAATATTATGATTTAAAACATCAATCTCTAGGGAGAGAAAAACACATTATTTAGAATTATGGATGCATAATAACAGAGGAAATATCTGAAAGTATATGCCTTTGGGGAAAGGGCTTGGTGGAGAAGTGTGGAGCAGATTAACTGTTAGGTCCTACTTGACCTTTAAAACATTTGATTTAAAAAAATAAAATACAGGGGCGCCTCGATGGCTCAGTCGTTCAGTGTCTGCCTTCAGCTCAGGTCATGATCCCAGGGTCCTGGGATCGAGCCCCGCATCAGGCTCCCTGCTCCGTGGGAAGCCTGCTTCTCCCTCTTCCACTCCCCCGCTTGTGTTCCCTCTCTTGCTGTGTCTCTCTCTGTCAAATAAATAAATAAAATCTTTAAAAATAAATAAAGTACACTAAAATTAAAAAGTTGGAATGGAGAAACACAGAGAAGGAAGCCTATTTGTGATCTTGCACCCTCCATGCCCTCAGGCCCCCAAACAAGAGCAGAGGCCCCACCCCTTAGGACCTGACCTCACACCCAGATTCATCCCCATCCTGACTTTACTGAGAGGTTACTAAGGTTCTAGACTGGTGTTTCTTAACGGAGGCCATCCCATGCCCTCAGAGGGTATTCTGGTCTTTCTTGGAGTCATCATTAGTTGTCACAATGACCAGAAGCTGGGAGGTGGGTGAGACGGGTCTGGAGGAAATTACCGGCATTTCCTGGGCAGAGACCAGGGATGCTGGACATCCTGCAATGTGTGAACAGTCCCACACAGTGTAGCATTGTCCTCCATCTCTCACGACCTTCTCATGTCCCCACTGGACATTCACGTAGATTAAAAAAATCCTGCTCATAAGTTTCCTTGTGATTTTTTTTTTTTAAGGGGGTGGTGATGGTGGGCAGGGGCAGAGGGAGAGAGAGAATCCTAAGCAGGCTCCACACCCAGCACAGAGACCCACATGGGCTCATCTCACCACCCCGAGATCATGACCTGAGCCGAAATCAAGAGTCGGAGGCTTAACTGACTGAGCCTCCCACGTGCCCCTACACACTGAATATTCTGAATACCTTTTGCACAGTTTTAAACATTGTGCTTAGTTTGGAACTTTAACAAGTGTTGTGCACCGTTTCAGAAAACTGCATCACCAACTGCAACATCATTGGAGTGTTTGAGTCTCCAGTGCGGCTGCAGCTGTTACCACCGGTGATTCCACGCATACTCTAAAAGTATTTAACCCCGGTTTCTAAGTTTCCAGTATAAGGGGAGTATGTTACTCATTCACTGAATATATAGTTATATATATATATATATATAATAAAATATATATTTTTCTTATAGCTAAACTTGTTTTGTGCATCCATCTACTCCATTATGTCTTCTTGTTAAGTTATGATCAAACATTTACATGTAGAAATCATCTATTATAAATTTCTTTTAAATTCTTCTGCATTGTGCAGTTAGAACAGTATATTGAGGTTTTTTTGTTTTTGTTTTTTTTTAAGATTTTTATTTATTTATATGCCAAAGAAAGAGAGAGAGAGCACACAAGCAGGGGGAGCGGCAGGCAGAGGGAGAAGCAGGCTCCCTGTTAAACTGGGAGCCCCCGATGCTGATGTCAGGGCTCTGTCCTGGGACCCTGGGATCATGACCTGAGCCGAAGGTAGATGCTTAACTGACTGAGCCACCCAGGCGTCCCAGTATATTGAGTTTTTAAAATTATGCCTGTAGGTATATTATCTATAAGCGTTAGTTCAGTATAATAAAGGGGGTGTTAACAAATATTTGTTATACAAAGTGGGTGAGGCTGACCAGATCTAGTACAACTGTTCTGAGAAGGCCTGGAAGTTCTTTGCATTTGACCTGGGTCCCTTCTGTCGCTGCTTAATGGCGCATTCCATTGTCAGTCATTTCTCCCTCCCTTCGGGGATGGAACAGAGCTACTCAGAACCACCTTAAAATTGTCCTTTTTTTCAAGCCCAAAGTAGAACTGATGTAATATCTTATGCTCACTAGGTTTGGCATTACAAAACCTTTTTCTGGATATACATTTGCATGGCTCATAGTTCAAAATCCATGTTCCTGTGCAATCAGCCAAAAGATGGCAGCAGTTTTTCTGCAGTCTTTTCACGGGCAGCCTTTCTTGAGTGGCCCCCACTGGCCGGAGGACTGGTCTTGCTTCGGATCTGTGGGGCCTCCTCTGTCTCCAACCCCAGCACTGGGGCCTGCTGCACTCTGCATTCTGGCCTTCGTACTGCTAATTCACCAAGCTAATTAGGCTAGTTAAGGGTCCATAAAGGCAGAAATCTGTTGGAGTTTAGTCTCATTCATTTCTTTTTGAAAAACTTGCAAGGAAGCTCCTGTCAGCTTTTGGAACGGGAACAGAATCTCAAAGGCTTGGCATGAGAAACAGTTGAAGGTGCCAACCTTCCAGGCCAAAGATTCTAGTCACAAAGAGTCCCAATTCAACTTTTTCCCTTGAGGCAAACTTCAAAGTATGCAGAATCAAAAAACTCATATAATGAAAATAAACCAAGAAATAACACACTTAGCTGAGACTTGCTGGAAACACATTTCTCCCACTGTACCTCAATTCTCTCTGCCTCTAGAACAGCCTCATGGTACTTAATTACTTATAAGGAGGACAAGCCAGGTTTCTGATGTTCACTCACTTTACTCTTCCTGTGCCTGAAAAGTTTCTTTTGCTTGTGTTAAAAAATCGTTATTAAACAAAGTTATATAGCTTACTATGTGCCAGGTACTGTCCTAAGCCCTTTAAAAATATTAATTCACTTAATCTTCACAACATCCCTATGCTATAGGCACTTTGATTATTTTATTTTATAGATGAGACGTGTAAATACCATTTCCTGTTTTCTTATGGTGGTGTTTTTTTTTTTTTCTTTGTTTTGTTTCTCTTTTTCCTACGTAAGGTTTTAGGACAGTGCGTAATTATGTTTTAGAATCAAATTTTTTTAATGATTGAAAAAATCGGAAAATGATTATAGTAGAGATCACAGCAAAGCATAATCTCAAGGCACATTGTTTGGAGTTGTGGGTTTTATGTTTTAGATGAAATATAAGCCACTTAAGGAATTCCAAAGAGGGGCACGAACTAAAACCTCTTAAGAGATTCACTTGGCCATTAGGCTCCAGTTAGCAGAATAAAGAAGCACCAGAGGTTTAATCTCTTGGATCTCTCTTGTTTTTATGTACTCTTGGCATTGCCTAATTTTTTCCCCCACTAGTGAATTGCTTACCTCCAGGCTTTTTGGGGGTGGCAAGAGAAGAATAGCATCCTCACAACCTGTGTAAGGGCATTGTTCACACACCAATGCACATATTCAAAGAGCAAATGCCCAACTTTGGTGACTACCGCAGAGAGTCATTCACACTTTCTGCTTGCACCTATAGAGTAGCATTTGTCTGGAAGCTTTTGTAACAATTTGATTAAAATTTAACGCATATTCAGCTAGTTGATTTACAAAATTACCAAAGTGCTTGCAAAGTCTTGGAATTTGTGGCTTGTTAAAATTAGACCTTTCGAATTGGAGCATTTTGAATTGTGCAAAAGAAGAGTACATAGGAGCTTCACTTGTTAGATAGATCTTTCCTCATATAATTTCTTTAGGGTATTGAAATTTTTGCCATTCCTATTTTTGAATTCTGAAGCACATGTCATTTGGATTTGGATTATTGTCAACTATCAATTAGTGGAGAGAGGTGTGGGACAGCTCTCTCTTTTAAAGCATTTTTTCCATGCCACTGAAATTTTATAGCAGGCCTCCTATTAACTAGACTGGTCAGAGAATGTGGAGGTCTTGCTGCTTGGATAAGGGGAAAGTTTATGAGAAAGCCCATTCTGTTAGAACTCTTGGACTTCTTTATAAAATTAATTAGTCCACTTAATGGCCTTAGAAAACAAAGTGTGTAGTATTACACATCCCTGAGTCTTTCTTTCGGGGCAGTGTCTTGCTGTGCCTCAGGGTGTTCATTCTGAAGGGCCATCATTATTATTTTACATTTCTGCAGTTAAGAGAACCAGGACACAGGACTCAACCTACATTGCTCCCTGGACCTATGTACTCTGGAATTCTTTTCAGTCGTATTCCTGATGGAGATTTGTTTCCTGCTACCGCCTGCCAGGGTTTAGGTTCCAGTTCCAGCATTTACTCACTGTATGATCTTGGGCAAATTAGTCATCTGTTCCTAGGTTTCCTTATCTGTGAAATCGGCCAAATCGTAGGTCCTACTCCAATTCATTAATGCTTAGGTTATGAGTATTAAATATTTGTACAAAAGTACTAAGGAGAATGTCCGGGCTTGGTGTTGGCCAAGCTGCAAAGTCTAAGAGTACAATCCCCAAGACTGTCCTCACTTCTGAGATCAACTGCAAGTTCGAGGGATTCTCAAAACCACTCCCAGGGTTGATAATGTGATAAGATTGGAAGGATTCACAGAACTCACTGAAAGTGTGTTACACTCATGGTTATGATTTATTAAGGGAAAGGATACAAATTAGAACAGGCTATAGGAAAAGACACATAGGGTGGAGGCAAAGGCAAAGCGTCCATTTTCCTCAGGATGTATTACCCTTCTGGTATAAATGTGTAGATAATACACATGGAATACTGCCAAGTTGGGATGTTCACCAGAGCCTTGGTGTCCAGTTTTTATTGGGCTTTTATTACACAGGCATGGCTGATGGATTGATTGCCCATTGATTGATTGTCCATCAGTCTCTAGTCTTCCACCTCACCCCTCCTGTCCCAATTTGGGCTGATACCCAGGCCCACGGGGTCCACCAGGAATAACAAAAACACTTCTATATCACTTGGGAAATACCAAGAGTTTAAAGGTTACTTCTCAGGAGCTTTGGGTCACGCCAAATTTTTTACTTCACAACCCGTCACAGAATAAGCACTCTCTTAATGTGTATGAGTATCATTATTGATTATCATTATTAATTATTCTCTCTCTTGTAAGAAGATCAAAGAAAAACATTGTTTCCCCACTTCTTTTCCAACTTTTTATTATGAAAATATGCAAGCATACAGAAAAAAATGGTGCAAGGAGTTCCTGTATACCAACCACTAGATCTGACAATATTTTGTCATATTTGTTATATCTATGTAGATGGATATATGTATATATATGTGTATATGCATCTGAATTATTTGAAAATGTTGCAGTTATCAACACTTCAACATGTATTTCCTAAGAATAACTATAATACCATTTTACACCTTAAAAAACTAACAATAATTCTGTAAAATGCAATATCCAGACTATATTCTAATTAAAGGGAAAATATGGGGTAATTGAGGGACCCAGTTAAATGCCAGACTCCTCTTCCTTGGACACTGTGCTCATCCTGTCTCTCTTTGTGGAAGAAGAATCCAGAGTAGCTCTGTGTTTCTTGCTGAATCAGGTCCAAACACTGGTGACTGCCATTCAGTGCTTCTATGGCCATGTAGATCTCACATTCCTAGCCTACAATATCACATTCCCCCATACATTTACATCACATTTCCTGAGTTGTTACTGTATGCTAGGCACAGTGCTGAGTGATTCATGTTCCTAGTCTCAGTTCTCTCTGCTTCCCACCATCAACCCTCTATTCCAGTTATTATGTAACTCCATCTTTCTGCACAAACTGTGCAAGTTGATAGTGGGGAGGAGGAGGCATCCTGTCACCCAGACCTTCGGAGAAACCCTGGTTCAATAGTCTTAAAACTGTGTTCCATGGGCTCAATCAATGAACATTAGGAGCCACCCCAAGGGATGAGGTGATGGTCAAGAGGGTGAGTTATACACCTCCTGCAGTTTCCCCCACCACTATCAAGACAGAATTATTGGTATCTTACTGCTTTAAAAATGGCTTTGCAAGCCATTAATCAAGTCCAACCCAATCATTTAACAGAAGAAATGGAAGCAGGAAATGGTGAATCAACCTATTCAGGTACCCAAAACATAGTTTTGGGAGATGAACCTATTCCAGATGTATTTGATGCTACCCTTCTTAAAAGCTGTTCCCTTGTCTGACAGGTCCTTCTGCTCCTCTCTGACTCATCCAGACCTCCTTAAGAAATCAAGAGCCTCCATGCTTTCCCCACCATTGAACCTTCTCACAGCTGCTCAAGATAGTTCTGAACTATACACATTTAACACTCAATATTGTATGCTAGAGTCTTTTTTCTTCTTTTATGTGCCATAGTTGTGTCTTCCTTTGAGGTCAGTAGTACTTTGAAAGTGGAGAGAACAGTTTGGACTTTTAATTTAGTCTGCCTAAACATTTCAATAAATATTCATTAAGTAACTACTACGTACTGAGCACCAGTTAGGTGCTTCGGAGAATAAGGATGAAAAACTCCCTGCCTCCAGATACTCCAATTCTACTTGACGAAACAGACACGAAAACATCATTTTACAGTACCAGACAAATAAGTACAAAGCATAGGTCAGGAAAGGTGCTATGAGAATGCAGAGGAAAAGAAACTCATTGTGCCAGAAAAGGTCAGTAAAGTTTTCTTTTGTTGCTATCCACCATGGGGCACATTGTAGACATTCAACAGTTGTTGATTAATGGAGGATTTTACTGAAGGTCCGTTTTGATGAATCAGTATCCAATTTCTTGTAACAACAACAGCAAAATCCAGAAATGCATATAGCCAAGGCCTGTTTTATCTCTAAGAGCAAAGCCAAAATTCACACCTTTTTGGGTTTGTTAGTACTTCTGCAGCAAAGTGCTCAGAACACTGTAGCTGCATAACAGTTGCTAGGTCAGTGCAGCTCCTGGGGCTTTGTATGTGCTCAGTAAACCAGTTTTTTTTTTTTTTTTTTAAGATTTTATTTATTTATTTGAGACAAGAGAGAATGAGAGACAGAGAGCATGAGAGGGAGGAGGGTCAGAGGGAGAAGCAGACTCCCCGCTGAGCAGGGAGCCCGATGCGGGACTCGATCCCGGGACTCCAGGATCACGACCCGAGCCGAAGGCAGTCGCTTACCCAACTGAGCCACCCAGGCGCCTGCAGTAAACCAGTTTTTAAGAGTATGATTCATTACCAACTTGTTTTTTAAAAATTTCTTTAGTTTTTTTTGGAGAGGGAGAGAGAGTGGTGTGGGAGAGGATCTTAAGCAGGCTCCATGTTCAGTGCGGAGCCAGACTCGGGGTTCGATCTCATGACCCTGAGATCATGACCTGAGCTGAAATCAAGATTTGGATGCTTAACTGACTGAGCCACCAGGCGCCTCATTCATTATCAATTTCTTAAATTGAATTCCATCACAAAAAGTAAGCATATATTTTTTAAATCCCCTTATTCTGATTTGGAGTCTACTATAAAAAGACCTCAAAACCTGGGCAGAAAAAAAAAAAAAGCAATTTTTTTAGAATTCAAAGGAGACTAGGCTCTAAGAGGAAAGCTACATCAGATGCCCACCAAGGTCAATCCAGTTCTGTGATTCCCAACTCTGAGGCCACTCTCCTCCCGTCCTCCACGTCTTCAAAAATCTGTTTCACCTGTCCAGTCATTCAAATTCCACCCACAATTTAAGTGACTGCAGTCTTGTAGTCAAAAAGACATCAGTAGAAGAGCCATGAGAAGTACTCAGGACCAATTACTTCCTGGAAGAGCAACTGAACATTTATCAGGCCAAGTGCAAATTGTCATTTTTCACACTTTATAGCAAGCAGGTGAATTAATACTTTAGAAAAGCCATTCAGTAAGTTAGCTTAGTTTCTTGTGGGTTTGTTTGTGGTTAACGTCTTTCTCAAAATGGAGTCCGTTAGAGGAACTACATGAAGGGTTTACCATGAAGAGATTAGAATTCTGTAATGGCTCCTGTAAATACACATTTGTTTGTGTTACTAAGTAATTAATCTTGGTTTCCTCACTAGATTCTAAGCTCCTTAAGAGTAGGGACACTGACCTTCTTACCACTGAATCCCTAATGCCTAGCAAAATGCCCAGCATGTAGATGTTCAATATATTTTTGATGAATTGATAAATCTGGAAGACAGTATTTGGTGCAGTCCTGAAGTGCTCTTTGCCCTGTAAACATTAGAGATCAGGATGAACGCACTAATCAAGCTTCCATAAGGGGGAAAAACTGAAGAGAAGTATAGGTTGAACCATGTGAAATCACTGTTTTTGAAGGTCCGTAGAAGATAGGCATTTCATATAGTTCAACCTAATTGTTTTGAAAATTTTCTGCTTCCATTTCTCAACCATCTGAATTTATGAGACTAATTTGAATGCATTACATTTTTTAGAAAGGTCTATGTCCTCTGACTATAATCCATAAGGATGTGCGAGAGAGACCAAGGTGTTTCTGAGGCAATATAACAGCTGTTTTCAGATACTTGAGGGACTGCTGGGGGAAGAATCCGTTAGTTCTATGTGTCCCTGCACCTGGTGAAAGGTCTATCTTGGCTCCACAATAAGAAAGTACTTTCTAAGTCTCAGAGCTGTTTGAGGGATAACTCCTTTATGACCAGATGTAAGTCTGAGGAACTCTTTGCTTGTCCTGTTATAAAGGGGAATCTAAGCCACATCAGAGAGGAACTAGATGACCTCAGGGATTCTTCCCCTCTTCAGAGTTGATGATTTGGCTTCAAGGAACTCAACAAGACCCATTAACCTAGGTCCAGGTGTATTTATCTCTAAGAATATATAATCCCTGTTTAATTGTTAAGTGCTTTGTGACCTAGAAATAAAGGCATTGCATATCGTGCGTGGTGTATTTTTCTAGGAAAGTGAAGCTGGGTCTAAATTAAAAGTATGTGAGTACACAGCTTAAAGAGGTATTGTTATAAGAATAATACCACAACCAACAGAAAAATGTTCTTAAAGTTATGGTAGTAAAGGTGTGTTTTAAAAAGCATTAGCTTAAATACAAACTAAGTGAAATAAAGATGGTTTAATTTTTATGTTAATTTCAAGGAAGATTGACCAGAATTGTTTTGCATATTTGAGCTACACCATCCAATTAGCTTAATTTGGAGATGGATATAGCAATGGTAACAACCCTGAACTTGGTTCTTCCCTGTCTCTGGAAGACCACATTCATTGGGCTTCTACTACGTGTCACAAAGGAGAATGAGACAATGATCCCTTCCTTCAAGGACCTAACATGTCATCTGCTTCATGTTTTAACCAAATATGATACTTCCTGAACACTTACTTTGTACCATTAACAACACCCTAGACAATAGGTACTACTTTTGTTTCCATTTACAGATGGGAACTCTAAGATCTACAGAGTATAGAGAGACTGAGTAATCTGTCCATGGTCACACAGCCAGTAAGTAGCAAAGAGGATTTGAACCCAGGCAGTCTGGTTTCAGAGTTCATAAGTTTAACCATTACACTATATTGCCTTCTTTAAGTGCAAGACAATTCTTCCTTTTAAACTGTTCAAAGGAGACTGACTGGAGGCTGACTGCCTAAAACGAACATACATGATATACACTCATCAAAGCCTACTCGGCTCATTTGTATTCATCCAATTTCAGTTCAGTTGGCATCTATGGAAAACCTACTGTATTTTAGGCACTGCACTAAGTGATTTCACAGTGACTGTCTCATTTGATCTTAACGGCTTTTGTCAAACAGATATTAATTCTATTTTGAGGATGAGAAATTGAGAAGCAGAAGTTAAATGACCTGCTGGGTTTCACACAATTAGTGAGAGATTGTGCTGAGATTTAGAACCAGACCTCCTGATTCTCAGTCCTGTGCTTAACAGTAGCCTTGCAAACGTGGTTTTTTAAGTGTACACGTCTGTGCATTTTATTATATTTACAAGGTTGTGCAACCATTATCACTATTCCAGAACATTGTCATCACTCCAAAAAAGAAACTCTGTACCTATTAGCAGCCATTCCCCACTCTCTCCTCCCTCCAATGCCTGGTAACCATGTATCTACTTTCTACCACTATGAATTCACCCATTTTGGACATTTCATATACATGACATCATATAATCAGTGATTCGGGGGGACTGCCTTCTTTCACTTAGCATGGTGTTTTCAAGGTTCATCCATGTGGTAGCGTATCAGTACTTCAGTCCTTTTCTTGACCGAATAATTTTTCGTTGTATGGATATACTTACTATATTTTGCTTATGCGCTCATCAGTTAATGGACATCAGGATTGTTTCCAGTTTCTGGCTGTTATAAATAACACTGCTATACACATTCACGTACAAGCTTTTGTGTGAACATTTGTTTTCAGTCCTTTAGGGTACGTACCTAGGAGTGGAATTGCTGGCTCATACATTAACTCTCTAACATTTTGAGGAGCTTCCAAACTATTTTTTGTAGAGGTTGCGTCATTTTACATTCCCACCAGCAATGAAAAAGGACTCTAATCTCTCCACTTTCTCTCCAACACTTGCTATTTTCCATTTTTTAAAGTCATCCTAGTGCATGTAAAATGGTATCTTGTAATGGTTTGGCTCACATTTTCCTAATTACTAATTGTTGAGCATCCTTTCATTTGCATATTGGGTACTGATGTACGTTTTTGGAGAAACATCTTTCAAATCCTTTGCCCATCTTAAAATTATTTTAAAACTGTTTATTTTCAATTCATTAAGAGCTCCTTACATATTCTAGATATTAGATTCTTATCAGATATGATTTGCAAATATTTTCTCCCATTCTGTGGCTTTTTTCTTGACATTTTTGTGATGCTAATTTTTTACTTGGTTGCTTGTACTTTTGGTGTTATACCTAATAAACCATTACTTAATTCAAAGTCATGAAGTTTATGTAAATATCATTTTAAAACTTGGATTTCAAAGACTTTTTCTTCTCCCATGAAGAAGAGATAATCACAAAGTTCCCTTTGTAGTTTTAAATAAGCCTGAGCTCTATTTGGCATTGGAAAATTGGGTTCATTTTTACTAGGGGGTGGGAACATTAAAATAATACAGAATTCACAAGTTTTCTCCCAAATTATGTAAAGTACTTATCACACGGCATTAAATAAATTTTAACTATTATCTTTTTAAAAATATTTTATTTATTTATTGAGAGACAAAGAGAGAGAGAGAGAGGCAGAGGCAGAGGGAGAAGCAGGCTCCCCGCAGAGCAGGGAGCCCGATGCGGGACTCGATCCCGGGACTCCAGGATCATGACCTGAGCCGAAGGCAGTCGCCTAACCAACTGAGCCACCCAGGCGCCCCGGAAAGTTCAATCTTACTAGTAACAAATCTAAAATTAAAGCAGTAAGGCATTATTTTTCATTTACCAGGTTGACCAAAGTAAGAGTACTGGCAAAGGTAAGATAAGATGGCATTTATATGCTGTTGATGGAAGTGGATGGGCACAACTTTTTGGCAATAGTCAAAATGTCATATGTACATTCCCTTTGATGTAGACATTCCACTTCCAGGAAATTATCTAGTTGAGTAGAAATATCTAAGGCAAAGCTTTGTGCACAAGAATATTTATTGCAGTATCATTGACAGCACTGCAGTATTAGAAATAATCTTTATCTCCAATTATTGGTTCAATAAGTTGAAAATAGAATGATATAATATTCTCTCCTTTAAAAATAACATGTGCATGTGTGTGCATGTATGTTCACATATATATGTGTGTGTGCATGTATGTTCATATATATATATATATACACACACACACATATATATACAGAGAAAACAGTGTGCGGTGTTACCTCTAAGACACAAGAGTGGGAGAGAGCAGGACTTTGACTTCTCTATGTACAATTGTTATGTCTATTTAAAAAAAAAAAATCACCTGTAGCACTTTTGTCATTGTTTAAAAAGTAGACCTGTTAAGTTCATACTGCATTTGTGAACTGGTAGCTAGCCAGCAATATAGTTCAGCTGTGTACTGACTGCACACTGAAAATATTTTCATAAAGTATTCACAGGATACCAGCTATTTTCCTTTGGATAAAAGTGGTGTTCAGCATGTCCAACACAAATTAAGGTACCTTTTATAATCAGAAACCAAAAACAACTATGAACAGATTAAGATTTTTCTGTATATAATATGGCTGGCTGGTAAATGCAGTGGATTCACAACATACTTGGGACAACCCTGGCTCGCAGGTTCTGAGCCCTCCAATATATGCTAAGGCCCTGAGGAACAACGGCCTTGGTTGCAAGAGTCCTGAGCAGTGCAGGTGCTACTTTCCATCTTAAAAGATTCAAATCTTCATCTAAGAGGAATCCCTAGAATTCAGCTTTCCTGGGGTGCTCATGCAGTCTCCAAACTTCTCAGGAATGCAAAGAAATAAAAACAAATTACTTTACAAAGTGATTCCTCTGTTCCTGGCAGTCCTATGTCCTTCCCAAAAGAGGACCCCGGTATGGTCTGAATGCTGGTGATCCCCCCAAGTTCCTATGTTGAAATCCTACCCCCCAGAGATGATGGTATTAGGAAGTGGGGCCTTTGGGAGGTGTTTCCACGAGAGTGGAGCCCTCATGAATGGGATTACTACTCCTAGGCAAGAGGGCCCAGAGAGCTCCTTAGTCCCTTCCTCTAGGGGAGGACATAGTGAGAAGTCCACAACCTGGAAGCCAGCCCTCACCTAACCACGCTGACGCCTTCAGCTTTGACTTCCAGTGTCCAGAAAAGTAAGAATTAAGTTTCTCTTATTTATAAGACACCCAAACTGTAGTATTTTGTTACAGCAGCCTGAACAGACCAAAATAGGCTA
The DNA here is from genome assembly GCF_054177405.1 of Leptonychotes weddellii. Classification (NCBI taxonomy): domain Eukaryota; kingdom Metazoa; phylum Chordata; class Mammalia; order Carnivora; family Phocidae; genus Leptonychotes; species Leptonychotes weddellii. The sequence continues at coordinate 58,478,775 of NC_138376.1, forward strand.
TGTTTAAAATTCAACAAAAGACCAGGTTCGAATCCTGGTTTTTCTCATTCCTGAAGGCATATATATCCAAGTCCCTATATCTTAGCCTAGAAAGGAGCTCTAATATTAACTATGCCACCTCCTTTCTCCGGTTCACGCAAGGCTAAAATGTGGTCATGCTGGGTAAAGAGCTTTCAAATGGTGTGGTCCTCAATGAATGGGAAAGTATTTTAGTAAAATGTGATTCAGTGTACTTTGAAAGTGAGAGATTTTCTGTTCTTTTTTTTAATTTTATTTGAAGAGAGTGAGAGAGAGAGAGAGAGAGCACACGAACACAAGCAGGGGAGTGGGAGAGGGAGAAGCAGGCTTCCCGCTGAGCAGGGAGCCCGATGCGGGACTCGATCCCAGAACCCTGGGATCATGACCTGAGCCGAAGGTAGACGCTTAACGACTGAGCCACCCAGGCACCCCAAAAGTGACAGATTTTCAAGGATCAGCCCTAGTTTACGGTTTTTCATCAGCTCTGGTTTAACAGAACTCTCTGTTCTGTTTATAAAGACCTTTTAAAAAGTAGTGTTTTATTAAGTTTATTATATGGCGATATATTAATATTATATGTCGATATATTAATATTATAATATTGCTGAGCACTTCTGGCATCGAGTGTTTCAGATGTAATTCTTCCATGCTAGCACTCATAGATGGTCTTATTAAAAATAACAACATTTTTAAAGGCCCAGTAATTAAGAAATCATCCTGTTTGACTTACTAGAGATACCATTATGGCACAAACTGTAACTATTCTTCACGTCTTCAGCAACAACAAAATGAAACACTGCCCAAGTTTAGTAAAGACACTACTAAGAGGCAGGTATTTTGCAGGCAAGAAAACCTTTTATTTTAAACCACAAATAGTCAGCAGGTGGCCACAACTATCCATGTTTCATTAAAATCACATAAAACCTAGGTACAAAAGCACCACTGATTATTGCTCTAGAAAAACTGCGTGAAAAATTTAAATACACACAGTAAAAACACCACAGTATGCACAGGACTCGATTTTTAAAGCAAGC
>NC_138376.1:58480326-58533981 GCF_054177405.1 Leptonychotes weddellii
TTTTGCAGGCAAGAAAACCTTTTATTTTAAACCACAAATAGTCAGCAGGTGGCCACAACTATCCATGTTTCATTAAAATCACATAAAACCTAGGTACAAAAGCACCACTGATTATTGCTCTAGAAAAACTGCGTGAAAAATTTAAATACACACAGTAAAAACACCACAGTATGCACAGGACTCGATTTTTAAAGCAAGCGCATGGAATGCTGAATCAATCTTACACACAGCTTCCAATATCAAACTGGTATTTATTTCACTTGAGGATGATGGAAATTTCCAAAAAGCACGACTATGAGAAGATAAAATGTCCATCCTTATATATTTTTGTATGCAACTAGTAGAATCCTAAAAAATTAGCATTTACAAAATACTCGGTAAAAATAGCTTTTAAAAGTTGCCCCGAGATGTACATAAAATCAACCCCAATTTTTCACGACAATTCATTCTCCCCTGTTATCTACAGATTCAGTTTTCTGTGCCTGTGAAAAAGAAAGGGGAAAAAAAGAGAGACAGTTACTATTAAACGTACTAGAAGCCAAAGAAAAGTCTACCCAGCCAACACACACGCTTTGAACATCTGTTTTTTAGCAGCTCTATTGCAAAACCTAATTCGACTCTGGGTGTAAAACAGACAAGGCAGGAATACAGTACGCAAACACTTTGCTGCATTGATTGCTTTCTGCTTTTCAAACGGCCACAGAAGCTTTACCTGCAAGCTCCCACTGTTCATGATAAAAAAACACCACACTACTACTATCTGCTTCTAGCCACTGCAAACATGCAGAATTTTCTACTGTACCCTTAACTCTCACTGTTTCAATCTGCCCCTTTACTGACAGTGTGCTGGGTGGGGTACCTCTGGAGGTTGAGACATTAACAGTTGAGCGAGAGATGTGGATCTGCAATAACATTATGGGCAATAAAAAGAGACATTATGAACGTGCTATCACCGGCTGAAGCATTGAGCAATTTCTTTTAAGGCATTGAGTCAGTCAGTGGGAGGTATTCATGGAAAGTACCTCTTCAGCTTTAGTTTCACCATTTTCAGATGGTGCAGTACCTTCCTTTCCAGCTTCTTGCTTTTCCTCCTTCTTCCCTTTAGCACCTTTGTTAATCTTTGTTCCCGGTTCTTTCTAACAGAGGGTCAGAGCACAGGGAAACAAAGCATGTTAGACAGGGTGTGAGGTCAGTGAAAATCCGTCAGCCTCGTCCAAACACAAGGCGGAGTGCAACCATGGCCGACACGGTGGCTTTCAGGTGGGGAAGGAGAAGCCAAGTCTGCAAGGCTTCAAGTGAGTTACATTGAGGCTCTATGAGAATGTTAACGGGCTGCTTAGACGGTCCACTGACTTCCTCTTCTGAGGAAAAGATGATGATTCTCCTCATGCATTTGTTCAGTGGGCCTCCTCACTCGCTACAGACAAGTGGTTCTGCCGCCAAGAGCAGTGGGGAACTGAAGGATGAGGCAGAAGCCAGGGAAGAAGCCAGCAAGAGAAACACCTCACGTGGGGACATGGGGCTCGAGGGACGAGAAGGCTGAGAAAATGCTTGAAAATGAAGCCCCACGTGAAGAAAAGTTCCTGAATTTAATACAAGCCACAGAAGTGAGTTCTGCTTCAGAATCATCTACTCATGCCACAAATACACGTAGTTTCTTTTTTTTTTTTAAAGATTTTATTTATTTATTTGACAGAGAGAGCGACAGAGAGACTGTGAACACAAGCAGGGGGAGTGGGAGAGGGAGAAGCAGGCTGCCCGCCCAGCAGGGAGCCCGACGCTGCGGGGCTCGATCCCAAGACCCGGGGCTCATGACCTGAGCCGAAGGCAGACGCTTAACCGACTGAGCCACCCAGGAACCCCCCAAATAACATGTAGTTTCCAACAATTCACAACAATGCTCTGAAGGGCAGAGCACAGAAAAGCTATTTGGGATAAGTTTCTTAATAATTCTGTGCTTTTCTCCTCATTAGCAAACCCGGGTGTGTGTACCTACCTCAGTAGGACTGATGTGACGGCTTCATAAGAAAAGCAATTAGAACAGGGTCTAGCATAGTAGGAGAGCCACGAAGTGTTTGCTGATGTTGATTATTTGCTAGTATTAATTATTGTATGATGAGTCATCAGCCCAGCCTAAGACCAGTTACAGGAAGTCCGGCCCCCTCCCCCAGCCCCTAGAGCTGCGGGCCACTTTGTGGCCAGGGCCCAGCCTCACGCTTTCCGAGCCGCCATGTGAACAGCATGTGGCTACCAAACCCCTCTTGGACATGAGGCTTCTCGGAGCAACATGCTCTGACTACCTTTGCCTTTACTGACCGAATGAGAAACACATTCCTCGTAAAGCATAAAACTGTGCTTTATGCCTTTTGAGAAAGAATGTTAACAATGGTGATACTTTCCTAATCATACGTTTAGCCTGAATCAGTAAATGTGATCTTTCCTTGGATGATTTTTAGATATGGAATTATAATTTATTCATTGTTTTAAAAAAGGCCAACATGGGGGAGGGAGCACCTCTTACCTTAGCAGATGTTTTCCTTGGTTTAGGTTCAGGTTTGGGTGGAGCAGGTTTCTGCAAAGATAAATTAAATTATACAAATACTGAAAAAGACAACCCTGAGGACCAAAAGGCACACAGCAAGATTGCAAAAGACAACAGTCCATTTTGACTCTGATTCTGTTCATTTAAAAATATTTCATTCTATTTTCAGCATCAGGTAACAGCATAAAGATCTGTGCATTTCATAACTATTTTCATCCTGGGTTCTCAAGTGAACAGCAGGTGAGATTTAAAAGCCGACTCATTATTCCCCAGTCCAGAGTAGCTCTCCAGGAACAGGTTTAAGCTTCCATCTCTGATGTCTCTGTACTTCCTTTGATCACAGCACAGCAGTAAGAGGAATGACTCAGGCCCTCAGCCAAATGACTCAATGAATTCGGTCACACTAGCCTTCCCAACAGTCTAGAAATCACAGCACAATCGCAGGCAAAGCCCATCCGGTAATGAAGACTGCTGCCTGTGAAGTATTTCAAAATCATTTCCACATCCTTCCACCTCTGATGTTGATTTCAAGTTCTGTAGCCAAGCTTCTTCTACTTTCATCCTCTCCAATGCCAGCTCAAGGTGAGAGAAGAATCTCTCACCCACCCAGACACTGGGCTCACTTGCTCCTAGAGCTCTTTATTAAGAACACAATTATAATAATAAAATGTCCACTGTTAGCTTCCAAAGTTTAAGATTTTTCTTAAACTTAGCCAAAGAGTCCACAAAGTGACTATTTTCCTCTTGATTCATGTGGTTCTCTTCCCCATTGCCCTGAGCAGTGCCTACCCTGTGGCCAAGGTCCCCTCCATATGGGGCTTCAGCCCTCTCCTGCTTACCAGGGCTCCTAGACCGGGGTGCACGTGGGGACACTGGGGAAGATAACGGGTTTAAGCCTCTGGTTTTCTATAGCTATTTTAGGGCAAATATTTCTCTCATCAAGCTAGAAAAAAATAAGTGTACTTCTCTCGGAGCACTAGGGAGAATGGCTTTTAAGCAGAAAACACCACCCAAGGTTTTCCCCTCTGGAGAAAAATTCCTCCGCAATGCCTCTAGGTGGTTCAGGTTCATATTGAATCTGGCCCTGTTCATCAAGGGCATAAAGGGAAATCGTAGACAGTGCAATTCCAGAAGACTGGCTGTTAGACATGACTTTTCAAATACAAATAGAAAACGGCTTGAGAAATAAGGGGTGTTTTTATTAATCTTACCACCCTAAATCTGTAGTCTATTCCCCAAACACAGCAGCTTGCAGAGCTCCTACATTTTCAGGACTTAAAAAATTGTGTTGTATCAGGCTTTGATATATTGTATTAACATATATTTGTTTTCACAATTTACAGCAAATAATTTTCTTTTATATTTTCTGTAAGAGATTCAGCATTCAAGCGTGTTGATGGGACAAGAAAGGATGAGGTTCTGCAATCTGTAGTCCCACTGGCCACTGAGGAGGCTCTGTGTCAGCAGATGATCTCGGTGGAAGGTGCTCGGGCAATGATCTTGGTGGAAGGTGCTTCTACTGCTGGTTCACGGTGCTCAGGAAAAGCTTGGTTTTAAATTTTGGTTTTTATTGATTTAGGAGGTCTACTCCCTTAATGGGCTAGAGATCCACAGACTATAGCGGCTTGTAGTATAATCTATAGTTAAGCCTAACAAAAGTTAAAATGTAACTACTGAACCCTGGTGAAAGTTAATATTGGACAGAGCACACCATCTTAAGGGGGCTGCAGAAGAATCCAGTTTAACTGTGTACACACACATCTCCCGGCTCTTAATCTTTCGGGAGACTCTAATATCGCTCTCTTAGGTTGGGATTCACGTGAAGCACTGCCTCACCCAACCCAAACTCGGCTATATCTCTGAACTTGTCAGTGCCCTAATTAAACATTTCTGCATTTTTTCCCTGCTCTGTGCCAGGCACAGGTGTTGGCCGAGGATGGAAGCCATGCTTCCCTGAAGGCCAAAGGAGCGAGCAGCTCCTGGCGGCCAAGAAGCCAACGCCTTTCTCCCTACATCTCAGTGCGCAGCCTGGGGGGCAGCTATTTTAACCAAATTCCTCCACCAGCGAGCCAGGCTGACCACCTGTCTTGGCGGAGTGAGGACTGGTAAACCGGCAGGACAGCAAGGAGGAGCATGAGAGCCACCAAGGAGCACAGCACGGTGAGAAGGGCTGGAACCCATTCATGGCCAAGGCTTGGTCACACCTAATGATCTTAACCCTTGTCTATTCCCCAGGCCTCACCCACAGTGGGAGACTCTTGAGTGGCAAAGTGGAATCATTACTTTTTCAAAGATTCTCTGGTTCTGAAATGAGGCTACAGCACATGGATTCTGATAGCTTTCAGCAAATTCTGATGGAAGCATGAGCCGCGGAGACTCCGAATTCTTGTCCACCTTAGCACATCATGTGGAATCAGGAGGTAGGACTTGGCTTAATGTGCTTCTTTTGTTGCAGAGATCTAGCAATGTCCAACTACTTCCCGGGCTTTATACTCTTGGTAATGGGGGTGGCCGTGTGACTTTTCAGTGACCTATCTGCTCAAGTAAATTGCTTGGCAACACTGGTCACGTTTGCTAGAAATTCTGACCCAGGTAATTTCCAAAAAGGAAATAAAAAAACTCAAGGGAAATAATACCTTAATCTTCCTTCTGCTGCTTCGTCCTGAACAGAGGGAACATGGACTCATAAGAACTAACAACAAGGGGGTTCTAAAGTACTCACCGCGGACAATCTGGCAGACCGTCTAGTGGGCTACAAAGGAAACGAAAAAAATATGTATTCGTATTATACCAAACCAAGTTGGTTTTTAAAAATTCATTCCTGATATCTGACTTTGTTGAAAGAGTATTATGGTATGGCTCCCATTACCCTCTCCAGGTGGGCACTTCAAGTGCCCTGGGTACCACAATACTCAAGAGGAAGTTTTCTAAAGACGTGTAGACACACTATTCAAAGAAATGGCCTCTCCTAACTAAGGGTGTTGTGGGCAAGAAAAAGAAAGGAAGATTAATTTAGGTTCTGACCCATAATCTCCTTTTGTGATAAAATGAACAACAGGAGCATTGAGGAGCTATTTAAGAACTTAGTTCCAGTCTGACTCTTGTTCCTTACAAACAGAACTAAAACTTACACATTAATACAAAAAAAGACGTATATAATTGTGTAGAAACAAAAGTAGGAGTTCCCTGACTTGTTACTATGCTAGAAAGGAGAATGACGATAAATCTTAGGCAGTTAATAAGACTTCCTTTTACCTGTAACAGGTATTTATATTTATTTATCTGCTAAATGCATACGTTTAACTAAAGATTTAAACAGAGTAAAAAGCCCACTAATCTTTTTTTGATAAAGATTTTTAAAAATTTATTCATTTGAGAGAGAGAGAATGAGTGAGAGCATGAGCATCAGGGGAGGGTCAGGGGGAAAAGGAGAAGCAGACTCCTGGGTGAGCAGACGTGGGGCTCCATCCCAGGACCCTGAGATCATGACCTGAGCCGAAGACAGATGCTTAACTGACTAAGCCACCCGGGGGCCCCCAAAATTCACTCATCTTTTAGTTTGGACGTTTAGAAAATTTAGAAAAACTGGATTGAGATCGGTATTTTTCAGGAAATCTTTTCAAGGACAGCACAAATTAAGCAAATGAGACTGCAAAGAAAATTTAAAATAGCCAAACTGTTGTAGGCATTTCAGAAAGAAGCACACAGAACTGATACTCTACTTACCATCAGCAAAAGATGGCTCCCCAAGGGATTTCACATTCTTAAAGTACAACTGCCTTTCTTTAAAAGTGTTCCAGAAATAAATACTCCATACTTTTTGTCTGTTGTACTCACTGCTCTGTCTCTGGCAGAACACAGTGTATGTTCCACCTAACACATAGTAGATTCTCAAAAGGATGTGCTGAAAAAATGAACTCGATCTTTTGCCTAATCCTTGCTGCCTTATGCAGACTTTGCCTCATTACGATAGCTTAAATGTTTCAAATAATTGTTTTAAGGGGGTCAGCAAAAATGGTCAGTAGGAACCCATGCCACAACTGCAAGGAATTATGGAATTCCTTTTTTTTTTTAAAGATTTTATTTATTTATTTTAGAGAAAGAGAATGAGAGAGAGCACATGAGAGGGGGGAGGGTCAGAGGGAGAAGCAGACTCCCCGCCGTGCAGGGAGCCCGATGCGGGACTCGATCCAGGGACTCCAGGATCATGACCTGAGCCGAAGGCAGTCGCCTAACCAACTGAGCCACCCAGGTGCCCCGGAATTATGGAATTCTTGAAGCCGTGCTTAGGTCAGTGCAGGTCAGCTGGTCAGGCCAAACTGGAAGAAATATTTCTTGCCATCTTCACATCTAAGAACTTTCTTCCTGAAAATAGCCGGAAGAAGCTGAATTCATCTTCCTTTCAACTACAGAAGGAAACGAAGGGCCAGAGCCTCCATGAATAATTTTAACCCTGGGGTCTCAGGGAAAAAAGCAGAGCTGGACTTCAGGCCAGCTAACAGAATATGCAGAGACTGGAGACGGGGCCGGTGAAGTGGTAGCCGTGATATATTCACTGCACAGGGTAAGAGGATGTACAGCTCGACGCTTAGTATGGGAGGAGTGCCTGTATCAGATGCTCCATAGGAAATACCACGGTGTCTGCTAGGATTATCACGGATGCATTCATGACAATGCACCCATGAGTCACAGGGAACCAGAACCCAAATCCTGTGATGCCTTTCTCAGGATGGTGAACTGCAATGAACTGGGTATCACCAAAAAAAGACAACATTAGCAACTGAATCAGCCAGCAAGTAACTTGTGCTTCTTCAGAATGCTCTCGGAGCATCCGCTAATTACCAAACAGAGCTCAGCTTTGATGCTTCTGTATGGCCTCAAGAACTACCCCACCCTCTCCCAGGTGAAGCCCCGCTGGTAGAAGAGTGCTCAGAAAGAGACACTCTGAGAGAAAAAATGGCCACCTCTATGCTCAAGAGGGGTGAACGGACCTTATCTGAATCCCTCTCCAGCTGGTGTCTACGTATGTACGGCATCGGCCTTACCTCACTGGTCACCTCATCTCTCTCCTGTCTGTACCCCTACTGCACAAGACCCTCTTGTCTGGCAGTTCCATAGCTCCAGTGCCCAGCGGGGGCCCTCACTAAATGCTGAGGTGAGCAGAATGCATATGCACCAGAAATGTGTAGTAGTGGGAACTGGAGGGGAGCCGTGCCGAGGCCACTGCTCAGCTACCGTCCAGGATGGGATCTGAAAAGACGCCAAATACACTACTACTTAAACTGCCTTCCTATCCACCAAGTAGTGGTCGTGAGTAAAATCTCATAGAAGCGAGGCCAAATCATGTGAAAAATTTCCCAACTCTGGTGCTGCAGTTCCTCTGCTCTCCATGTGAACCCTTGAGCATACCGAAGAGGCAGACGTCAGAGACCGCTTTGGGATTTCCAGAGATACTCCAACCCCAAGCAAGCACTATTCTGCTGGGCCCAAAAGCCGTTCTGATCCAGAGGACTCCCTACGTTTTTTTAATTCAGTCCCAGTACAAGAGTTTCAAAATAACAAGCCTAGGAAATTAATGCAAAAACAAGGTCTGCCTCTCCAGGCTGTCGAAACCAACCGTCTGGAAAAAGCACATCTTTTACTGTAAAATCATTTCATGACTTTCTGTCTAAAATTTACTGGCTCTTCTTTCTATGCTATTTAAAAAGGACTTTTCTTAAATTTCCCTTTCCAGTGACCATAAGAGATTTTCTTTTTCACTGCAAACAGTGGAGGCTGAGACAGACCTTGCACTCACAGGCAGCAGCTTATGCATGCAAGTTTGTTCACCTTCCTGGAAGCTTCCATCAGCTTGCACAGCCTTAAAATCTATAAGTGACTGGGCTGTATTTATTGGCTATAACGTGGACAAGACTGCCAGTTTTTTCTCCTTAAAGCACTGGCATTTTAAGTATTCATTTGAGACTCGGACCGTTGGGCAGGACCACTATGAAAAAAAAAAAAAGTAAGAATTTCTCTCAATTTGTTGACTGACTCCTTGTGGGAAGTGGCCAAAAGAGTGGTTCTCAGAGGAGGAAAGAAGACTTTCAGAATGAAACGTCACCAAGAATTACAGAGACAAGATATGGGAGGGTTTGTCACTGTGGTGTATAGGGGCTGGGCACAATGAAATTCTTTAATAAGCATTTGAGTAACTGATCACTCCCTGGGTTGGAGCAAATTCTGGTGAAGGCTACTCTGAAAGACACAGAGTCTTTTACTTTAGCATCCTGGTTGCAAAAGAACGTGGAAGTCTAACTTCACTACAACTAAGTTCACTGGGATAGCTGGATTCAAGTAGAATCACTGGACTTTGCTGAATACTGCTTGAAACATATGGGCCATTCCAATGGGATTTGGAAGTATGTTTATTTTTATAAGATTTCTTAATGCTCCTAAGCCTGACCGTGTACAGATCTTCCTCAACTTCCAATGGAGTTACATCCTCATAAACCCATCGTAAGTTGAGAATGCATTTAATACACTCAACCTACCAAACATCATAGCTTAGCCTAGCCTCTCTTAAATGTGCCCAGAACATGTATATTAGCCTACAGTTGGGCACCGTTATCTTACACAAAGCCTGTTTTATAATAAAGTGTTGAATACCCCACGTAATTTATTGAGTACTATCCGGAAAGTGAAAAACAGAACGGCTGTCCAGGTACAGAAGGGTTGTACACGAATGGGTTGTCGACCCTCGCAATCGTAGAGCTGCCTGGGAGCTGCGGCTCATGGCCACCTCCCGGCATCACAGGCGAGCGTCACACCACATAAAGATAGCCTGGGAAAAGAGCAAAACCGAAAGCATGGTTTCTACTGAATGAGCATTGCTTTCTCACCACAGTAAAGCCAAAAAATTGTAAGTCAGACCATCACAAGTCAGGGACCATGTGTACTCAAAGGCAAAGCCAGAAGTCAAGCTGCTCTTAATTTCCAAAGATGAATGAGGAGCCAAATAGAAATTACCTTTTTGGAAAACTGGGAAGTGGGGAAAGATGGATAGCAGAGCCTTGGCTGGGGAATGGAGAGGACAGAAAAATGGCACTGGATAACCAGATTTATGATTACCACAAAAGTGGCATGAGGACATAGGATTTTGAATCAGGAGACTCAGATATTTTTCCTGGTTTTGCAATACACAAGTTGTGACATCTGTGGAAAATAATGTATTTCTCTCAGGACCTTGTTTCCTCTAGTAAAAAGCTGGAAATAATATCTGCCTGTTATCAAACATAGCATTTCCCTGATATTCATTATTCCCTTTCCTGGCTTTATTTTTCTTCATAGCCAATATCCAGTGATTTTATTTTACTCCCTTTCTCTTTCCACTAAAATGGAAGCTCCATGAAGGAAGAGATTTTGGCTTCTTTTGTTCACTGTGGAATCTGCAGAGCCTAGAACAGTGCTTGGCACATTACAGGTGAACAGTACATTTCTGTTGAGGAATGAATGTACTCTGCCCTCATTTCAGGGTTATTGTAATGATCAGATAAAATAATGAACGTGAAAGGGCTTTGTAAACTGCCAAGTGTGATGCTTTTAACATATTTTTGTGGTCGCTTATTGTCCAAAAACTATACTCTGCACCATGCCCTTGAAATATCATGGCAGTGGAAGAGGATTTTCAAAAGAGGATCCCTCTTTGTAACTGATACCTATTCCCCATAGTCAAGCCTGTGCATATTCAATGACATAACTAGAAAATTCAGTCAATTCAGTGGGGGGAAAAAAATCAATCAATATACTGTCTGACAGTTCTTACCCTAACCCACCAGCTAACTGACTGACCTTTTCACTTTTCAAACAGTTGTGTTGATGTCCTGAAGACAAATCATGAGTTTTAATCTGGTCTTGGCTTAAATGACATGGTAAGAGTTTTTTCTAGGAACAATTTTTGTTAGCAATAATATATATAATAACATAAAGTAAATTGTTAAAAATAATATAAAATATATAAATAACAAATAATTAAAATTCTGAGGCTAAAATAATACGTATAAGACAGCTGGATAAGCAAGAATCTCTTACATATATTCTAACCAGCTTGACTGCTCTGTGTAGAAGGATTGGAAAGACTGTTTATACTATCCAAGATCTATTGTGTGTAATGGTTTCTAGGTTTTCTGACTGACAGATCAATTTAAATAGCAGTTCCTAAGGAAAAATCCAAATGCGGTTTGTGTCCAAATCTAAAAATTACATTAAGATTTGTTACACTTAGCCAACTGTCCAACAAATTACATTTTGCCATTTTCAGGAAAATCCATGCATTTGTCATTTTTTGGTTGATTCTAGTGTTTGTTTAGTAACTTGACATGGGACCACAAACTTCACCTCCCAAAATCTGTTAGACACTGAATGCTGGAAATGATGGTGGGGCCTTGGTTACAGGCAGTTTTGTTTGTTTTGCTTTTAAATTAATTTAGTTATAGATTCTGTTAAAGATTTTCCATTTGGCAGAACAAATTCCCTTGTACAAATTTTGTGGAGGGGTTCTGCTATCATGACAAACTCCTCTGAATTATTAAACCACAGTATGAATCACCCAAAGAATCTATAACCAGATACTGTTTCTGACTTTCACATGACCCTTTTAGTTTATAAGCTCAAGGGTAAGAGCTGCAGTTTTTTTACACACTGTGAAGCTCTGTGCAAAAGTGAATGGCTGTCATCAGAGTTAGCATCTAATCTGCTACTTTTTCATCCATCTCCTTTTAGAAGTTCATATTACCACAGTGGGTAAATGCAACCATCTCTCTCCATTTCTTAGCTTTTTGGAGGTTTCTGTACTTTATTTATTTTTTTTTGAGTCCATTTTTTTTTATTAATATATAATGTATTATTTGTTTCAGGGGTACAGGTCTGTGATTCATCATTCTTATACAATTCACAGCGCTCACCTTAGCACATACCCTTTAACACACAGTTTCTTTGAATTGTTACCTAATTAACTATCCTAAGCCCTAAGAATTTTACTGATTAAAAAAAACTTTAATATTTTGACCTTTTGTGTGTCTTTTCACAGTTTTTTACTTTAGAGATGACTCCTTTTAGGCAAATATTCAGCATTAAAAAAAGGAATTTATAATTCACTCATCGGAGCGGAGAATTTATTAAATCAACAGTCTTTCATTTCCTTGCTGTGAAAGGCAGACTCTGTTCTCCTTGATGAATTTACCTATTATCCCGCTCTTTGCCCAGAAGGAATTCTCAGTATCCACTTTACGAGATAGTAAGACCGACAGGTAGAAACATAAACAACATAGTAAGTGGAAAATGCTGCACCACTGTACCCAACTGAAATTTACCTAGGCCAAGAGACACTCCACAGTGACACTTTTATCTCTGGTTTATGTAGTCTCAGCAACCTTATTCAGAATTGCATTCACTCAGATGTAGACAATCCTAGCAATATTTAAAAATTTCAGTTAAAATAATTAAATACAGGATGTCAAAGATACACTTACCTCCTGTTTAGTTACTTTGGATCCATCCTTGCCCTCTGTATTCTCCGGAGACTAGAAAGAAAATATTTCAGTGAATTGTATTTAAAAGGGAAAGCACACATTTGAGGCAGATTTGAAAAAAAATAGCTATTTCAATTCACAGGACCACATAAGTCAACAGATATTTTGTGGAGAAAAAGTTAAGTTTGTAAGAGGATACATTTTACACACGTGCACACGTGCGCGCGCGCACACACACACACACAGCATTTATCTGCACAACTGCTCTAATCTTAAAACAGGAGGGGTGCAAGAGCTGGTATGAACCCCTGTTTTTAATGTGCACTCACCCTACGTCATTTTCATTGATTTTTGATGATTCCACCACTAGTTAAAGAACAGAGACTCAGTGGCCAGAGGCAGCGGTGCCAGGAACCACCACACGTTCCAGGAACTTTGTTTCTCTAAGATGAGGGCAGGATGCTAAGAAAGCTCAGCCTGAGCACAAAAGCATATTTTTGTCCCATACTCGCCTCGCTTTGATTTCTAGCCCGCTTCTTGATATGACTTGACAAATGTGTCATGGATTATTATTCTTTCATTATCAACTCCAGCATCTCTACTGAACTCCCAGCCTTGGCCGGACAGCCCAACGCCAGGCCACCCCAGCTGATTTGTTTCCTGATTTTGACCCACCCCCTGGGGCAGCACCTGTCACCCCGGTGACAGCTCAAATCTGACTCCTTTATGTAAGTATAACAGTGCATACAACTGAGGGAAAAATATCCTTAGATGTAGGTGACACACTGCAGATCCCAATATATTTTTACTGGCTAAAGGCAGTAAATAAGATGAAAACGATTAAGCTAATTAGAAAATTAAACTATTTCACATATTTTAAAACCATATAAATGTGGAAGGTGATTACCCAATCTCTATGACAGGTGGGCAGAAGATATGAATAGAGTTTCTGAGAGAAAAAATACAAATAGCAAACTGACATCTGGCATACTGCTTGGCTTGAGCAAAATGAAACGGCTATGTGGTAATGCCTCATCTGATAAAATGAGGAAAAAATTTTAAAGATAATAAAACCCACTGTTGGGTGGGCCTCGTGACGCTGTAAATTAATATGATATTTTCAAAGAACAAACTGGCAATCTGAGAAAGAAACACAGGACTAATCATATAATGATCCAGTAATTCCAGTTTTGGAACCAGGACTCAAAGACAGACTGTAAAAATACCGTTTTAGTTGTACCGTTTTTAATAAGGAGTAACTGGAAACCACTCACATGATTAGTAAATAATAGAGAAATATTTAAGTAAACTATGTAATTATTAATGCAATGGGATTAAAAATAGTTAGGCTGTGTGAATGAATACATAGAAAGTCCACATAAGATAATGCTAAGTTAAAAAAAACAGGTTATAAAATAACATGTAAAACATAGATCAGAAGTAGATAAAGTCTTTTGGAAAGTCAAAAGCTTTTCTTCAAGGCAGATGACCTAGTAAACCTTCAGTTCTCCCTGAGGCTGTCCACAGCCTCTCTCTCCACAGTCTCTCTCTCCACAGTCTGTCAGTTCACCTCTCTCCAGAACCTCGCATGTGCATGGAGTCCTTTTCTTTTCTTTTCTTCTTTCCCTCCCTTCCTTCCTTCCTCCCTCCCACCCTTCCTTCCTGATTTATTTATTTGAGAGAGAGAGAGAGAGCGCACGCACCCACACAAGCGAGGGGAGGAGCAGAGAAGATGGAGACATGCATGTAGTTCTGTTCTTTTTTTCCTTCCTTCCTCCTTCCCTCCCTCCCTTCCTTCCTTCCAGATTTATTTATTTGAGCGAGAGAGAGAGAGAGTGCACCCGCACAAGCGAGGGGAGGAGCAGAGGGAGATGGAGACAAGCAGACAAGCAGGGAGCTGGAGGCAGGACTCGATCTCACGACCCAAAGATCATGACCTGAGCCAAAACCAAGAGTCAGACACTTAACCAACTGAGCTGCCCAGGCGCTTCTCATGGAGTTCTTGTTTACCAAATGAACCAACCATTTTCCCCTCTTCCCTGATACCTTCTCTATCATGAAGGGAAACAGAGCTTCTCTTTTCTGTTCCCCACTCTCTTGCACAGGAATTTCTAATTCACAGATCTTGCTGTACCAGCCGGGCAAGTTGGAGAGAGCAAAACCTTACAAACTGTGAGCATATGAAGACAGTCCATGTATGGACCATTTGACTTTGCTCAATTCTATGCTACAAACTCGACCCTCTGGCCACAAATGAGATCCTCTGTCAAGAAGTGCTGGGCTCTCGGGGGCGCCTGGGTGGCTCAGTCGTTAAGCTTCTGCCTTCAGCTCAGGTCATGATCTCCAGGTCCTGGGATCGAGCCCCGCATCGGGCTCCCTGCTCGGCGGGGAGTCTGCTTCTCACTCTCCCTCTGCCTCTCCCCACTGCTCCTACTCTCTCTCTCTCTCTGTATCTCTCTGCCTCAAATGAATAAATAAAAAAAAAATTCTTTAAAAAAAAAAAAGAAGTGCTGGGCTCTCATTCACACCTGTTAGGCCAGTTGGTACCCCAGTTCAGTCTGGGGTATCCTCCACCTGTAACTGGTAGGCATTTAAAGAAGTAGCACACAGTTATTCTGATGTTAACTGATGTTAAAAAAGTTAAAAATGGATGTTAATGACATAATTTCCAATATTCTTCTATGCAGTGCATTATTGACAGCAATATGATTGGGGGATCACTTTCTAAACACTGACCTAAGTCAAATGCAAATAACTGGAAAAAAAAAAAAGAAACCTGGAAAGATGCCACACACACAAAAAACAGGTATAACTGAAAATGTTAATGGCTTCAGATGAATGAATATAAGAGTGGAAATGTGAAGAGTTACAACTCAAGGCAAAGCTGGTTTCTCTGGCAATCTCTCCATAAGGGCTTTCTATTAACAAGCACATAACAAATTTAGAAACAAGCCAAATGATCTTTACCCTGGGATCAGTGTGGTACTGTAGCATGAATGCAGGTCAGGACAAGGGCTTGAATGCTGGCTCTCTACCTAGAGTCTCTTCATCCGTGAATGACAGATGATAATGACATTGAACTCCCAAGCATCATGCTTAAGACCAAGTGAGATGTTAGAGCATTTCATAGACAGTGAATTGTTATACAGATGTTATGCAATGAAATATGTATCTTAATGAGTCTTTAAATTATCAAATGTCAAATTATATTCAACACAACCTTAAAGGTGAACACATCCAGATTCCCTGTAACCTTGTCATCTGTTTTTGAACAGGGTAACATAGAGTAATTTCAGAAGGACTTACCATTTCAGACTGTCTTATCACACACCCTGTCCACCTTTAACACTTAGCCATGAGGCTGGGGACAGGAAGGAGGGTATGGTATGAAGGGATTGAAACAGAAGCCCAAAGTTTTTGTCCCAAGAGATTGTGAGGAATAAAGACAAAGGGGGAAATGGGGATTGGGGGTGTACACTGATGATCTCAGACGTCCTTCAACCTTCTAGCGGGCTGATGGGAAGGATGAGGTGAGTGTGAGGAATTCCAAGGCAGAAGGGTTCTCGTCTCACTTCCCAGGACAGAGCAGGCTTGTGCTAATCCAGTTTGAATCCAGAATGGTCAAGAGGGTAGAGAACCATAGTCAAACAAAAAGGTCTCATTCACATATATGAGGCTACTTCAGTACCTGAGTGGCAAGGGTAGCGAATTGAGAGCCAGGAGGGGGGTGGCAGACAAACATGGTGGCCAGATGGAAGGCACAGCAGGGATTCTAGAAGTTTGGAGTACCACTGAGAGCTGATCTGAGGGCAAGTCAGCAGGAAGGTGGATCATTGAACACCTGGTGACCAGATGGGGACAGAGAATCGGCCAAGAAGGCATGAACTTTGGCAAAAATCAACAGGTAGTTGAACTTGTTTGAATTACAGATTCTGAAAATAAAAGTAGGCTCATTGAAATAAAAAAGAAAAAACCCTCAAAACATAAGCTCTAGACCAGGGACAGAAGAAATAATAAACTATCACAGACTGCTGAGTAATTAGCTCAGAGTGCAACAAAGAGCAATAAAGTAATGAACACTATGCAAGAGAGGTTAGCAGACACGGTTAATTGAGAAGCTCCACATATACCTAACAGACAATTCAGAAGCCAGGAACAGAGGTACTAGTAGCAAGGCAAAGATATGGTGGCTGAGAATTTTCCCAAATTGAAGTCATGAGTCTCCAGATTGAAAGCTTATGCCAAGGAACAAACTGGAAACAAAACAAATAAATACAATGAAACATGAAGTAGTAAAACTATAGTAAAGTGAGAAAAATCTTAGAAATTATCAGTTAAAAGATGGATTATCTACAAAGAATTACTTCTCACCAGCAACTACAAATATAAGAAATATGGAGTAATGTTCAAGTAGTTGATGATAACTATCAACCTAGAACCTTATACCCAGCTATCATTTAAGAATGAAGGAAAAATAAAGATATCTCAGAATACAGATACTTAAGACAGTTAACCATCAATAGAACCTTCCTTTCAATGAGGACCTGTTACTAATGGATCAAATTTAGCAATTATAAAAATGAATTCAGATGGAAGCAAAGTATATATGAATTAAGTATGAAATACTGGTAAATCTAATTAACTATTACTTGTAGATAATACCTATTTTTTTTGTGTTTAAAAAAGCTTCAATAGAAATCCTAGACCAGTGCTGTCCTATAGAAATATAACATGTAACTCCAGATTTTCTAATAGCCACATTAAAAAAGTATGAAGAAACAGATGAAATTAATTTTAATATTTAACTGAATCTATCTAAAATTGTATCATTTCAATGTGTTACCAATTTACAAATTATTGAGGTATTTTACAAAGCTTTCTGATACTAAATCTTCAAAATGCAGCATGTACTTTACACTTAACATAAGCACATCTCCACTCAAATGCTAGGTTTTCACCGGAGTACCTGATCTATATTTAGAGTTCATAAAGTTTATAGTAGTTTCACATATCCAGGTTGTTCCAAACGTATTTAAATTTTTTCAATAACTTAATCTAATACAAGTTTTTCAATTTAAATTGATCAAAATTGAAATTTAAAAAATTCAGCTCATTTTTTTTTTAAAGAGTGCTTAACTGCCTCATGTAGCTAGTGGCTACCATACTGAACAGCATAGTTCTAGACCATAATAACCACAAAAAATGAGAGCAGAATGAATAGATGAGAAGTTAAAGCATGCTAGAGTCCTGGTTTTGTTCTGAGGATGATACAGACACAGAATCATTTTAGACTTTGTTAAAATAAAATTTAAAGGGGCGCCTGAGTGGCTCAGTTGTTAAGCATCTGCCTTCGGCTCAGGTCATGATCTCAGGGTCCTGGGATGGAGCCCCGCATCGGGCTCCCTGCTCCGCGGGAAGCCTGCTTCTCCCCTTCCCACTCCCCCTGCTTGTGTTCCCTCTTTCACTGTGTCTCTCTCTGTCAAATAAATAAATAAAACCTTTAAAAAAAATAAATAAAATAAAATTTAAAGATAGCCCTTAAAATTTTTAACGTAAGGAACAGAATCTATAAACTTCCAAATCAGGAGGAGTGGAATAAAGCACATTTTAACAAAAAATTGAGGAAAGAAAAGGACAAATAATAAATAAAAACCATAAAATAAGTCCTTAGAAAAAGTCCAAATACATTAGTAATCACAATATACCTAAACAAATTATACTCATCCATTTTAATGTCAAGTGACAGAAGGAGAAAAACAGAATAATATATGTATATGATTCCACTTTTACAAATTTTAAAACATGCACAAATCAATATTAAGGATTTATATATGACACACATATCATAAAAGTATAAAATCATGGACTGGAAGGATACACAACAAATTCATGATAATGGTTACCTCTAGGGAGGCTGATAAGGGATGGGAACAAGGGGATGTTTCTAAGGAAACTTCAACTTTATCTGTAACATTTTATTTTATTTAAAAAATATCTGAAGCAAAATGATAACATTAAAATTTGTGAAATTTGAGAGGTGGGTAAATGAATATGTTATATTATTTTCTGGATTTTTCTGTATTTAAATTTTTTCCAAATAAAAATATTAGCAATGTTGAGGAAAAAAAAGACTAGAAGCAAACTTGTTCCATTAAGTCTAGTTTAACTGTGCCCTAACATAAATTCATGACTAGGTTTATCCACAGCATTTTCTGCACTTCTTAAGTGACTTATAAATCTGGTTTATATACTGCCTCTTTCTTTTCTGTTCAAGACATATTCATAATTGCTTCAACTGGGTTCATAGGAAGGCACTGGAGTGGGCAAGATGGTTAAGCCAAGAGCAAGACCCCATGAATGTGAACACTCCTTGGGCTAGTGTAGGAGGAGAGCTGACAGGGGAAGGTTGGATTCCTTCAGCAGCTGACCAACTGTACCATCCCCATTCTTTCCCTACACAGACATGCCTGAGCCCTGCACATGAGGACGCAAAAATGTACTAAGGGGACACAACCATTCTCCTGAAGACTAAACAAACCAGCAGTCCTTATCAGGAAACCAAGAAAAGAAACTTGGAATTTTTATTCCACAGATGATCCATAAGGAATCAACAGGAAAAACTGCCTGATTGTCTTCCAGTAAAGAGCAGTTACCACCAGATAGAGGGGCACCAGGGTAGTGGTGGTGTTACACCAGATTTTCTCCCTCCAAACTCAGGAAGATATCAGAGAGTATGGGAAAGTCCTTATACCCTTCAAGAGTTGCTTGGGAACAATTCAAAGGGCATGAGCCTGTGGATTATCAGTGCAGAGAAAGACACTGACCGTGTGGCCGACAGCTGGGACATGTAAGGCTAGTACCTGGCTTGCGCCATCGTTCTAAGCCACACAAGACAAGAAAGGGGAAGGCTCAGGATTCTTGCAACAAGTGCAGGGCCTTATATTAAAGATCCAAAAATTCTTTATTGGTAAGTGTCAGCCCTCAGAGATTTTCTTCTAAGATTTTAAGTGACAAGGGATACTGCTTTGTAAGTTAAGTGAATTACTTGAGAGCCTAGAGTATGTATGAAATTCAAGTAACCATTTTCCAGCAGCCATAGAACAAATCCAGTCTCAACTCCTGGGTTGTCCATGCTAATGTGGGAAAGCTGGGAGCAGATATAACAATGCACATAAACCAATAATTACTTCTTTTAACCTGGGGAATGCATTATTTTGAGGTGATTCTTCTCTAACTTGCTCGCCAATATTTTTTAAGCCTCTTCATTATTATTTAAAATTTCTTTAAAAATTAATTTACATTTTCTGTTACAAACCCAAGACTGGAGAAAAGAAGCAGTCTAAGAGTGAGCTGGCTAGCAGAGGAAATATCCAAATAACCCACCCAGAGAAATGTGCATATAACGAACTCTGCTGCTCTTCTGCTAAAATGAATATATAACTCAACTATTTGATTAACACAGTGTTAATTTCCCCCCCAAATGGGGGCACTGCCCATGAAATTCTTTTTTTTTTAAGATTTTATTTATTTATTTGACAGAGAGAAACACAGCGAGAGAGGGAACACAAGCAGTGGGAGTGGGAGAGGGAGAAGCAGGCTTCCCTAGGAGCAGGGAGCCCGATGCGGGACTCGATCCAGGACACTGGGATCATGACCTGAGCTGAAGGCAGACACTTAACGACTGAGCCACTCAGGCACCCCTACCCATAAAATTCTTGAGGTTTTCTAAATAACAGGTAGTTCTCTTAAATTCAAATATTCCATGACACATGAAACAGACACATTTAAATTTTTATTTAAGCCACCTGGATCATTATTTAACATTAGCATGGTTGTTTTTCATTCATTCTGTAGGTCTGTTTGGGATCCTCCAATACTGCATAACTTTTTAAAATAATCTTTAAAAACCCAATACTTAGAATTGAGAGATCACGTTAAGAGGGTTAATAATCAAACTAATGTTAAATTCCTCTGCTACCTCCTTCCTTGCTTCTATTAATTTCATCAACTTCTATAAACCCAAATTCATTTACTGAGGTCACATCAGGCTAGTATGTCTTCCCACAATGTTATTTTGTTGTTAGAGATAAAAGTAATTGAGTTAAAAACGCTGTTGTAAAAGACTGGATGAACTGAAATAAATAGAAACTACCTTTTTTTTCTGAGGGATACCTTTAGGGAAAATATCTCACATTGTATTCAGGTATAAAAGGTAACAAAAAGTAAAAGAAAAAGCCATGTTCTAGGATGTTCGGTGAAATTTTATTAGCGTAAATATATATAATGCAATAATGGAAGTTTATCTTTAATATGAAATAAACGTTAAACATTTCACACATCTCTTTGGTCTGAATTGCCTCTTCCACCTGAGTTACGTTTTTCGTGTGAGTGGTTTTGTACAGATGGGAAAGCACCTGGCTGAAGTCAGAAGCCTGAATTCCGGTCTGGCTCACATCTCACTTCCCTCTGCCCGAGTTTCTTCACAAGTACAACTGAAAGATGATGGGCCTGAAGATCTCATTTTCCTGACTTACTTAGCTGCTCATGTACTTATTAATCACACTACGGAAGTGTCACTGTGTATATTATAGGGATGCCTATAGGTACTGGGGTCTTGGAAAAGGACAAAACAATGGATCCTAAGTAATAATAATAATAATAATAATAATAAATAATGTATATATTGCACTTACGTGCAAGGCAATGATCTAAATTTTTAATCCTCACCACAATCCTGTGAAGTTGGTAAAGTAGCATCATGTCTGTTTTATAAATGAGGAATTGAGACCAGAGAGGTTAAGTAATTTGCTCAAGATTACCTAGCTGGTAATCTTGCCGGTAAGGGGAGACCTAGGATTCAGAGCCAGGTAGGCTCTCTCAGAGTTCATTCTCTTAAGCACTACACCTCTCAGAGTGGTTTGTGTTAGTTTTCTGAATTTCAAAATTGGCTGCACATCTAGGATGCTAGAAGAGCAAAAGGTTTCCCGACTGGGAAATATTTTAATATGTAGATCAAGTGGAAGAGCATATAATATGCAGTGGAATGTTTCCTATCCCCCCTCATTGGTGAGCCTCTTGGAATAATAAACAATTCCCCATTAAAAATACTCTATGTTGAGATGCACAAAAGTACCATTCTGGGTTTCTGAATGGGCACATAGATAAAAGTATTTTCACCTTACTATTAAAACTAAAGACAAAACACCAAATCATTTCTATTAGTTTTTATAGCGCTTGACATTTTTCAATGACTTTTACTTGTTGTATTTGGTCCTCTCAACAGCATAGGAATATACATGGGTGACCTTAATTAACATTCCCATTTTACAGACAAAGAATAAAAGTTCAAAGAGGTCAGGTGACTTTCCCCTGGTAAAGAGGAGGTGGAGTCCACACTAGATCCAAGTTTTCCAACTTTTATACCAGGGATCTTTCCAGATGGTTACTCTGTTTTCCTATTTGCGCAGATATGAATTAATTTCTAGCAAATGGTAAACACAGTTATGATGTTCCCTGCATTTTTGCAAAACTGATATTCAGTGAGGTCTGATGTGATTGACATGTGACCACAAAAAGGGGGATAAAAAAATTAAAAATTGTAATTAAGAGGAGGTAAAGGAAAGCAATGAGAAGTAGAAAGAATATAGTTTTAAAAAATGTATTCTATGGAACACATATAGAACTTCAGAAGGAGTCTTCAAACTTCACATTTTGATCACCTCAAATCTTTGGTATGTTTATCTCCCACATACACCATGCTTAATGCTCATGACTTCCCACAAAGTAGAATTTAACTAATTCTGTCCAGTATTGTAAAAAAAACACAGCTTATACCCAAAAAGAAAAAAAAGAAAGAGAAAGAGAGAAAATAAAAATAAATAAGAAACCCAACACCTCTCAGGGTAGACTTCGTATTTATCTTTGCATGGGGTCAGAATAATCAGAATATAATTTTAAAATAAAATCACCTTACAGTATACCTCTTAAAAATAACTTTTGTAATTAAACATTAATCTTGGTAATCCAGAACCTGAAATAAATTCAGTCCTAGGTCCAAAAGATTTTCTAAATTATAAAGCTTTTATTCTTATTCTTATTTGAAGAGTTCTAAAAACAAAAGCACCTGCTCATTTTTTTAAATCCAATGACTAAGTAATGGTAACATAATATTTACATTACAACCTCTCAATATATTATATACTATGCCAGGGTACTTATGTGTTTCTGATCACAGGGGAGTATCCCTTTATTCTATATAGAACAAATTAATGAACACAATATATCTTGGAAATAGTAAATCCAGCAGTTTATGGTAACTGGAGAAAATAATTGAGTCTTAGACTCTCGATACTCAAAGATATCAATACTTGGGTGAGGACATTGTGCATATACGTATTTTGTATATGACCCTACGATCCATTAGTTAACTGAAATACCCAGAAGGCTTCATGGCAATGTGCCTCTCCAATGGAGCAGATGCCTGGACCCTGACACCAACCTTAGGGCATGATCACAGAGAGTGATGACTTGGGTAAGTTGGACTGGAACCTAGAAAAAAAGGCAACAGCCTAGGTCTTAATAAAGACAACATTTAATCAAATGAACACTCGCGTATTTATAAAACTCTTGATTCTTCCTTGTTTCATTCACTGGGCATTTTAGTTTAAGTAAAAATACATGAGGTTCTCAGAAATAAACATTTATGGGAAGTACTGTGGTATAATAGTTAAGAGCAAAATTCTTGGGTAAAAGAGGTTGGCTTAGAATTCCTGGTTCTATTACCTCCTCGCTGCGTGACCTGCGGGGAATTCCTTCATCTTACTAAATCCTAATATTCTCTTGTGTGTATGAGAAAGGCCGTAGGGCTTGGCAGTTAAAACCACAGGCTCTGGAGCCAGACTGCCAGGACTGCAGTCCCAGCTGGGCCATTTCTTATCACTGGAGCCTTCTTTAAGATGGCAGTTTGAAGAGTACATATACCTTACTGGGTGGTTGGGAGGATTTTGTTCATTAATGCAAAGTGCTCAGACAGTGCCTGAGTTATAGGAAGCCATCTAAGTGTTATTTATCGTGGCTGTCATTATCGTATCTGTGAGATGAGAATAGCCTCATATAACTGTTATGAGAAAAAAACATGAAATAATATGAAATTACACCATAATAGTTCCCCTATATGTTTGTTCCTAATAGCTTCACATACTTTGGTTTAAAATAAGATGCCTAATGAATACAAAGCATATAATACCTAAGGTCTGGTACATCCAGGCATTCAATAAATGGTAGCTATTTAAATTTTAATAGTAATAAATACATTTATATGTTGTTACTGATAGGTTTCCCTTAAAGTATTAAATTTTGCAACCAATTTTGAAATTTAAAACCGTTTTTCCTGTTTCCCTACTTCTGAATATGTGTATCATTTACTTTATGTGTGATCAAATATGTATTTGCCTTTGGCACGTCTAAATGGCCCTGCTTTCTGGATGTGTCCACAAGATATAGTAATACAGGACTCAAGGAACCAATACTTGATGTGACTGAACTCTTCTAAGAAGACAGTGAAATGGGCAAAAAATAAGCAGCCAGTGAAAAAGGAATTCAACATTTTGATTTGGTTTGTTATCTTCAACACTGATTTTTAAATTACTCAGGAGACTAACATCATATTTCAATATACTAGGTACTGTGAAAGCAGACAGCTAAAATGGTTTTTATTTCAGTCACCATTTCCAAATTGTACCCTGCAGGAAAGTGGAATATATTTAACTTTGGTGTAAACAAAGCAGTGTTTTAGGTGGAAAATACAGGAAAAGAGGATCACTTGATAACTGATTTGCCAAGGGAATTTTAATGTTATATGGAGATATTTTTAAATATATTTTTTTCTTTGAGAAAAACCAACCATGTAAAAATGCACCAGGTTAAAGCTTATGTTCCTTCAAAAACACTGCATTTGTTATCTGTGTGTTGAACATCTACTTCTAGAACTGCAGTTAATTAAACATGCAGGGTGAGATCTACCTGCTCCCCATCCACTGTGTGTGCCATTTGTCCTCCTACAAAATGGAAGCATGGGGCTTATCATAAGCCTATTTCACTGCAGTTCTCTGAATAATTGAAAATATCATTTTTGCAATAATGAACATCCATGGACTGTTTTACACACACCAGGTGTTATGCTAAGTACTTTGCATTCACCATCTCATTTAATTCCCCCAACAACCCAATGAGGTAGAACATATTTGTATCCCTGTTTTACAGACAAGAAAACTGAGTCTTAGAGAATTAGGAATTTCAAAGTTTAGGAAGGAGTTAAGCAATGTTCCCTAAATCATACAGCTAGTAAACAGTACACGTCAGAACCATACCAGGCTACCTCCTCACCAAGTATATGAAATAATTCAACTTACTCCTTTCTTCCCTTGAAAATGATTCACTCGTGCACTTGTTCAACAAATAGTTCTACTACCTGCGCTAGGGGCATGGGATATTAGAACCATCAGAACCATCTCATGGTCAAGTCAAATTAGGACGATTACGAAGTTAATTCCAAATTAGGTAATTAAATAACGTGTGCTAATTTAGAAACACGGTGCTTGTCAGACAACCACCTTTAAAATACAAGACGGTGGTTAAAAGAAAGGCATAAAGGCCATGAAGTCACTTAATCTTTACTAATGAGGGAGGGCAGTTACTGCACACAATGTAATCTCAACTGCTAACAGGCTTGAATTTAACTTCCTTATACTTCAAAGAAAGCAAGACTTCACAGAAAAGACCAATGACAGATCACCTTTAATAACAAACTAGCACTGATCCTCCTGAGATTTAAAAAAAAGCTATAACCTCCAGCCCTTTTAACCAAACAACTTCTTGTCAGTGTTTTTTCTTCAGACATGTGGTCTGGCTAAACCTTTGAACTCTCATAGCCTTTCTTGTGGCTCATTATCATTTTTTGCCATGAATTATAAGTACTTACATATGTCTATTACCTACCCTATCAGACTAAAAGATCCTTAAAAATGAGGGCATTTACTTATTCACCTCAAAGAGGGTTGGGAAAAAACCCAATTCACTTATTTTCCCAACATGATGGTGCTTTGCATAAAGGTGATGCTCAATAAATGTTTATTTAACATGAAATAAGTGAATCAATGAATAAAATGTACAAGCCTGTCATTTTGGAGCCTTTACTCAAACATAGGTACCATATCAATATTAACTCAATTAAACTCAGCAAGCATTTATGGATAGCATACTACATGTAGTTAGGCCCTTTCATATTCATACTAGAAAACTCAATATGGTTAAGAAGGTTATTCATCCTAAATTGATTTATAGATTCAATTCAATCCCTATTAAAATTATGGGAGGTGTTTTTGTAGAAGTTTATAAGCTGATTCTAAAATTTATATGGAATTGCAAAGAACATAATAGACAAAAGAATTTTGAAAAAGAAGAACAAAGTAAAGGACTGATAGTACCAGAATTCAGATCTTACTATAAAACCATAATAATCATGATAATGTGGTACTGACATAAGGGCAGACTTATAGACAATGGAACATAACTGAGAACCCAGAAAGAAACCTTTACATTTATGATGGAATTGGTTTTCCACAAAGGTACCTAAGCAATTTAGTGGGAAAAGGATGGTCTTTCAACAATTGGTATTGGGAAAACTGGCTATCAACATACAAAAAAAACAACCAAACAAACAAAAAAACCAATGAGACAGAGTGAATTTAAACCCTATCTCACACTAGATACAATATTAACTCAAAGTGGATCACAGAACTATAACTATAAAACTTCTAGGAGAAAATATTTTTGACTCTGGATTAGGCAAAGATTTATTAGACGTGACGCTAAATGGATTTTATCAAAATAAAAAAACTTCTGTTTTTCAAAAGACATCATTAAGACAAATTATTTTACAAAGTCACAGACTGGAAGAAAGTATCTACAAACCATACAGCTAATAAAGGACTTGTATTTGGAGTATTTACAGAACTCTAACAACTCAGTAAGACTAAAAACCTAGTTAAAATATGGGCAAAATATCTGAATAGACATTTCACCTAAGGGATACATTATGCTAGTAAGCACATGAAAAGATGCTCGTCATTAGTTATTATGGAAATGTAAATTAAATTTATTAGAATGGCTATAAGCATAAGAAGTGACAATACCAGGTATGAGCAAAGATGTAGAGACACTGGAACCCTCATCCACCGATGGTATGTACAATCACTTTGGAAAATAGTTTGAAAGTTTCTTAAAATGTCAAAAACAGACTGTCATACCGCCCACCAGTTCTATGGTTAGGAAACTTCCCAAGAAAAATGAAAATATGCCCATGAAAGACTTACAGATCAAAATTCATGGCATCATTATTCATAATAACTGAAAACCAGAACAATCCAAATGTCCAACCATTTGTGAAAGGATAAACGATGGAATATCATTGGGCAACAGAAAAGAAAGTAGTACTGATTCATGCTACAGCATGTACCGACCTCAAAAACATTATGCTGAAAGAAACCAGACACAAAAGGCTGTGTACTCTTTGATTCCTTTTATGCAAAATTTCCAGAAAAGGCAAATCTATAGAGTCAGGAGATTAGTGGTTGCCTGGAACTGGGATGGGAGCAGAGACTGGATGCAAACAACTCGAGAAACCTTTTCAGAGTGATGGAAATGGCTCAAAACTGGATTATGGTAATGTTACATAGCTCTATAAATTTACTTAAAATTACTGATTTGCACACTTTGAATAGGTGAATGGACATTATGGTAAGTAGATCATACTCAAATAAGGCCTTTTTTTTTTAGAGTGAAATTGTACTCCCATCCACACTGCTTGATTGTTGCTATGGGGTGTCAGTATCATTCAGCAATTGGCAGTGATACTTCCAATATTTTTTACCAAACTGGCTTTAAAAAATCACATCTCCTTATTCTTAATAATATACATTTCTTTGATCTCTAGCAAAACTGAACACTTCATCTATTTGAGTCTGCTATTTTCTTATAAGGATATACATCTTTTCCATAAGGACATGTGAGACTCTATCTTTTTAAAATAGCAAACTTTTTTCAGTGATATGTGATACAAATACTTTTTCCCAGTTTTTCCTAAGTTTTTAGATTTTGTTAACAATGGGTTTTTGTCATACTGAAGTCGTGAAGTCATGAAGTCACATCCATCTGTATTTTCATTTATAGAGTCTGTCTCTGGTGTTATGACATGTGATATTCTTTTGAAACATTAATCAGAAACCTTGAATATTGTTAGTTAAGCATCCCTTGTGCCCAGCCCAGAACTACTAGGCCTCTCCACTTTAAGAGATAAAACCTAATTTCAAATTTCAAAGAGGCAGACAGCCTTTTCTTCCTTAAGCCTTTGAGTGTAAAGAGACACTAATGTTTACACCCCAAATTCATGAAAAATTGCCTCATTAGTGTATTTCTGATGTGATACACTAGACATTTCCAATAGTTCCAGTGATGAGGTACTGGAAAAATTAAAAAAAAAAAAAAAGATGTGAAAATGTGTTTGCTGTTGCTAATCATGCCAGGACCATGACTCTAGGCCTCACTGGCTGATCTCTCTTTGTAGAACATCATATCATCACATAATAACGTGACCACAGCAGGCATTCATGGCTGTCTGACCAGAACAGTCTAGAACTCAGTCACTCATGATCTCAGCACCACCTGCATTCATGCATATTATCATTTTCCCTGCTATCCCACTCACTACTAAAAAGTGGTGGGTGGCCCATCACCCATTAGGTAATAAATACTGGAAACTGAACTTTTTTCAAATTTAGCAAACTCAGAAAGAGATCTAATGTTAACTAAAGAACTCCTTACTGTTGAGTGCATATTGCTTCAAAAAATTCTACTACAGGGGCGCCTGGGTGGCTCAGTCGGTTAAGCGACTGCCTTCGGCTCAGGTCATGATCCTGGAGTCCCGGGATCGAGTCCCACATCGGGCTCCCTGCTCGGCAGGGAGTCTGCTTCTCCCTCTGATCCTCCTCCCTCTCATGCTCTCTGTCTCTCATTCTCTCTCTCAAATAAATAAATAAAACCTTTAAAAAAAAAAAATTCTACTACAGTTATAAAAAACCCATTTGGTTTAATATAATTATCATACACAAAGATAGAGATAAAACAAAGATATGATTAATAAAAGAACGTTTTATATTAATGTGGGTATTATGGCCTTTAATTTGTTTAACTGAGTTGATTAATAAAAGAACGTTTTATATTAATGTGGGTATTATGGCCTTTAAGTTGTTTAACTGAGGCCTGCTTATATTAAGATACAATCAGAAGAGGCATTCAAATGCCTGATAACAGAAAATGACTCTGTTTTTCTCTGTATATATTTGAGTCCTACCTACACTTGCAAGATCCACCCAAATTCAACCTTCTTTTCCTATCAGTCCTACAGCGTTTAGAATCTATACCTAAACTGTATATTCTGGAATATATATACGTATATATATATTGTGTATATATATGTATATTCCACATATATATATATAGTCTTAATGTTACTCAAGTGCTTTGTGCCTGCTACTCTTATCATCTTCAATGAATTGAATATAAGCTCCATGAGAGTGAACTATGTATCCCCATGACATTAAAGCAGTGCTAGGATTCCAGATCTTACTCTGCAGAACAGCCTAAACAGGTGTTTATTAAATAACTTTTCTTGATTTCTGGAAAAAGTTGAAAAAAGGGGGCCAAGACGGCAAAAAAGTATTGCGGGGGCACTTTTAAAAAATTTATTTTAATGTAAAACAGGCAGTCCTTTAGTCAAGAAAAATAACGTGGAGTAGTATATAAATGTTTTAGCAGGTGCCCCAGCTTTATAGCTCTTGACGTGCTAGGCACAGATTGTCTTCAGGTCTTTTCTTTGCATCTAGGCAGGCTTTACCAGTAAGCTCCAGTGGCCTCCAGGATTCCATGAGGCAGCTCTAAGGTGTGACTGATAGATAGGATGGCGTGGTAACTATGTTAAATTTGTGGCTGCTTCTGTCCAGGTATCAACTTTGGGCTCCAGGTATAAATGAAAAGCCTTCCTATTAATCAAGGTCAGGTTTTCCATCTCTGAAGAACATGCTGATGTCCTGAGGGATGACATTCAGGTGCTTGTATGCAAGTCTGCCCCTAGTCCCAGGATGCCTGGCTAGCTTCTTCACAGGAACTCCCTGCCTTCCAGAGAAATAAAATAACCAAAAGCCAGTACTGTTTTTTCCTTCCCCTCTGTTTCCTTAAGAGAGATGGACAATGAGAGCAAGTAAGAGTAATGGTTTCACCAACTGTGGCCCTTCAATAACAACAAGGACTCCAGCACATCAGGGTCTAATAATAGGTTTGTGCACATCTAAGTTACTGTTCATTTAAATTTGCTAATAATTCTCAGGAAAAGGGATGGCACAAATTCACTCCATAACTCATCTCTTGATGATTGGTTCTTTTGACTCTACTAGAATTCCCAACGTAGTCATTAAACCTCAGATAAATGTTGAAAATGGTGGTATCATTTTAAATACCCTAGTTCTAGTAAAACAGGCCTGGAAAGCAATATTTTCATAAACAAATTTAAATAATGAATCTCAAGTATTAGTACTCTTAATATGCCATCCATCTTCTCAGGTTCCTAATCTCTTTGCATTTCCTAAATTCGACTTGACACGCCCACCACTAAATCTTTGGTACTA
Source organism: Leptonychotes weddellii (assembly GCF_054177405.1). Classification (NCBI taxonomy): domain Eukaryota; kingdom Metazoa; phylum Chordata; class Mammalia; order Carnivora; family Phocidae; genus Leptonychotes; species Leptonychotes weddellii. Next base: position 58,510,116 of record NC_138376.1, read on the forward strand.
GCTATTGGTTGGTGAAACGTTGGGGAACTCAGGTATTCAAACCCTAGTTCAATGGCGTTAACACCTCTCAAGATGTACCGAGGAGTAAATAAAATAATACAAGTCAAACTCTTCCCACAGTATGAAGCACACAGTATGTGCACAATAAACTCTAAGATTAAGAAAAAAAAAAACACAACAAACTTTTGTTGTGTTTTTTAAAAAGTGTAGGAGACAAGTTCCCATCCAATTCTTAGTAATGGCGGGTAAGAAAGCAAAAGCTTCTCTATTTTCATAAAATAATGCCACAAATCAGGCCATAGTCTTTAACTGATAAAGCAGGATATTATTTGTAATTTTGCCTCAAATTTAAGACACACTGATTTACACTCCTGGCAGGCAGTGGGAGGGTGCAAAACATTTTCTTAGGTTACAGCCGCCACACACCGGTTTTCTCTGGGTGAAGGAAAACCTTCCCTTCCCTCCCCAGGACAATGACCCCGAGGGAAACATGCAACGCGGTGCTAGATACTTCGTGTCCCGGCCCCACGCGGAAGGGGACGTAATAGTCCTCAAGGAGCTGAAGCTGGGACGAAAATGTCCCCAGTTCCTTGTGGGTACCGAGGGGCGCGGGAGCACGCGCACCCCGCCTTTCCCGACTGAGTGTGGGCTTGGGTCGCCGGAGTGGACCCGGTGGCCCCATTCCTCGGCAATCCACAGTGGGCGCCACCGGCGCTGTCCCGTCCTGCGCGTGGCTAACTCCGCCGCTCCCGCCGCGAACTGCCGGCAGGTCCCCGCCGCCCGGCCCCGCCTGCGCCGTCCCCAGCCCTGATTGACACGGGAGTTGGTACATACGGGTCTGCAGCGGAGGCGAGCAGGGGGGTGAGTGCTATTTTAAACATGGCTTTCCCTTCCCTTGGCCTCAGAGCCAACGCGACGCGCCCAGCCGTGGGCTAGGCCCACCTGGGAATAACCCCAACATCTGCCCGACTTATTTTTTTTTTTTCGATCTCCCTATGCATGGACTTGTTCCCCCCCCTCCGCCCCCATCACTGCTTTCCCTACACACTAATCACAACCCGGCAGTTTCAAAGAGGAAACTCCCCTCCTGGAAGGGCGAATGGAAAGCTCTTTTGCTTCTTGTTGTTCGAGGTGGAAACCATTCCAGCTAGCATGAGTTCAAAAAGAAGGGAAGCCGCGTCGCTGGAGAGAAAAGTATCAGTCAGAAACCGATGAGGACGGAGGGAGGGAGAGAGGGAAGGAGGAATGTCCGCAACAGGCATCTGAAAAGCGTGGAGAAGCAAAGAGATTCGCAAACGCCGAGTTACTACCAAGCGCATTCCGCGCAATCCACCGCAATGACAAGATCTGCTGTAAGCACAATTTGAAGGCCTTTGAATCTTTTTTGGTAAGACTTACCTTTCTCTTCGGCATAATGACTACGTTCGTGCAGCTAAAAAGTAAAGCAACGGGATGGAACTGCAGACACCGCCGCTGGATGCCGCCGCCGCAGCTGCTCACGCACAGGGCACGGCGTAGCCCGGCCTCTCCGACCTGCACCTCCGCGGCTCCCTCCAGGGGCCCTCTACTCGCTCGCCTCTCCGCTCCTCCAATGAGGAGCCCCGGCAGCCGGCCGCGAGGCCCCATTGGCTGCGGCAACATTCTAAATTCCACGAGGGCACGCCCACCTCAGCGCACACGGTAAGCGCTGTTGTAGTTTCCACTTCACCGAAAAAAATCTGCCTGGTGACTGAGCATGCCCAGTTCAACTAGTAACCCCCAAGCCACACGGTCCTGGAGTTTCATCGTTTCGCTGCTCCCTATTTGGATCCTGTCAGTAGGAACAGTGTGGGCCTTTATAGTCAGGAAAAAGAGTAAGGCTGGACACATCAACTATATAGTATAAGTATATGCACAGCAGGCACTTGATACGTTTCCTACCCCGTAAAGGCTTGTAATGAATGTTAGGTGATGGAGACCTGTAAGAGTGAGAAGATACCCTGTTCTGGGAGAGTGTGGCAATTTCTAAGGGTCTCAGTTTCCCTTTCTAGATATCTAATGACAATAATCTCAAAAGTTACTTAGCTTTCGTTTCCTAAAAATCTGTGATTACAAATCACTCACTAATTCAGCCAACTTCAAACTAGGCTTGAAGATGAATAGGATGTTTGTTATGGAAATTAGAAAAAGAATGAACAAGGTCAGAACAGATTATATTTGAAACATATTTAAATAAATATATTTAAAATAGACATAATTTAATATTTCTCAAAGTTCTGCAAGGCATTAAACTGACATTGCAGAGACACTTCTGAATTTATTTTATGAGATCAGTTTTACCCTGATAACAAAACCAGTGTAAGATCTCAAAAGAAAAGAGAGCTATGGACCAATATCCTTTATAAACATAGACACAAAAATCTTGAACAAAATTTTAGTAAATCAAACCCAACAACATTTAAAAGGATAAGACATCATGACCAGTGAGGTTTATCCTAGGAATTCAAAGTTGGTTTAACATCTAAAAACCAACCAATGTAATTCACTATATTAATAGAATAAAGTAAAAAACAAATCATTTCAGCAGATACAGGAAAAGCACTAGTGAATGGGTAAGCAAACGGTGGTAACCATATGCAATAGAATAATACTCAGCAATAAAAAGGAACAAAATATCCCTACGTGAATGAATGCCAAAAACAAGATGCCACATGAAAGAAGTCAAATACAAAAGACCATAATGAATAATTTCATTCTTTTTTTTTTTTAAAGATTTTATTTATTTACTTGAGAGAGAGAGAATGAGAGACAGAGAGCATGAGAAGGAGGAAGGTCAGAGGGAGAAGCAGACTCCCTGCTGAGCAGGGAGCCCGATGCGGGACTCCGTCCCGGGACTCCAGGATCATGACCTGAGCCGAAGGCAGTCGCTTAACCAACTGAGCCACCCAGGCGCCCTGAATAATTTCATTCTTAAGAAACTATAGGAAAAGCAAAATTAGGCAAGCTTAGTTTCATAATCATATTAGAAGGCAAAAGTTCACATCATAGGAAAATATATTGAAGTCTTACACCACATACATGGCTAAGTTCACTTTGGTCATGCAGAGGCTGCAAATATGCATTAAATGTCATCAAGTAGTTAATTTTACACTTGATCTTAGCCAAAAGGCTGAGAAGCGATCAAGTAAATTTTAATGCATGGCTTTTTTCTTTATTAATTTTCAGAATAATGAATTGACATCCCAGCAAACTCTAGAAGTGGTCAATGATTTTATTTTTGTAATATCTTTAGGAACTGATGGATTTGTATGTATTTGATATGATTCAACCTATTGCCATTATTACTATTTTTTAATGCTCATATTGCCCCAATAGGAGATCTTTTTCAAATTGGTCCTTTTGACAGATTTGTCTTTGGTAGATTTCTTGCTTTCAGGCATTCAGTGGATCACAATATGCTCAGAATAACTCGGATAAAACCAGTTCTTTGCTTGAGAATTGGATAAAAACTTTGAGGTTAATAATTTTACCATAAAAATAATATTTATAATGGAGTTGTCTTGGAAAAGAGTTCATTTGCAGAATGCTTGGTGGTTAAAAAAGAAAAAAAGCCAGTGAAGACATTTTTAATAAGATATGTGTGGGAAGGATGCTGGGTAGCACTTGTAATCTGGGTCGAAAATTTTTTCTTTATGGAGATCAAAATGTTTCACAACAAAGGTAGTCTAGGGTGAATTTTTCCCTCTGTGAGGAAAAGCGGCTCACAATTTGGCATCTTTAGTTTATATTTTTCAAGGCTAAACAATCAACAGCAAACAAAATTGTGAATGTTTTTACTGCACATAATAAAATAATTGCAATGAAAATGAAATTTGCTAGTTGGATAAAGAAAGTTGATTGTGGGAACCTTGGGTCATTTGAGCCTCTTAGTTCATTTACAAGTGACAAAAATCACAGATTAGTTTTGAAATGAATAACAGCATTGATCCTCTTTCCTTTGAAGTGGATTGCACCTGCCTGAGGAGAACACTCTGGAATGGAGGGTTCTCCCTGTAGCTTCAGTAGCTTTACGGTCTGAGAAAATAAGCACAGACCTGTGGAGGAAAGAAGAGTAGGCAAAGAGAATAATTTAGTGGGTAGGTAGAATTCCAGGTTAGGAGATAAAGACAACTGAGCAGAAATGAGCATGCCTCATGCAAGACAGTGAGGAGGCAAGGTCAACCTGGTAAGAAGTAAAAACTCATGTGTTTATCAGTATATTCTGCTGAGTGTTTCACTTGCTTCGAAACATCAACCTCTAAGCCAGTAAAGTCTTCTCTACAAGATGTGGAGACTATCTTAGCCAAGATGGACAGTGGACAAATAAAGGGAGTTACTTCCTGAGGAAGAAAGAAAGAAAAATTAGTGAACAAACTTCTTTTCCAATTCCAATTCCTCTCCCCTTCTTTCCTAGTCAAAACAGTTGGAATCTTATACCTACCTCAGCATTTTTCAAAACAGCAGGGCAAACCCATTGGTGGTATCATGACTATCATTAAGGAAGAGAGCAGGAGAAAGGAGAAGAAAAGAAAGGGCAGAGCATGGAAAATATCAGGGTGCATTTCACATGGTAAAGATAAGTAGTGTTTTCTAAAATGTTTCCATTTTTCATACATTCCCACATAAACACACAGCACACATGTACGTATATAGTTGGCATGTATGGGCGTGTGTGCGTGGAGGCGTGTGTGAGTGTTCTAGGTTGAGACTTGAAATGTATTTTTAGGATAGGTATTGGTATATTTAGGATAGGTATTACTGTGAAGTAAAGCTACTTCACAGCCCTAATGAATCTTATGGATCTTTGGCGTTCCAGCAATTTCTTCCTCTGAAGAAGGGTGCTTAATCTTCAAATCTTGAAAGGAAGTTTTGAAGGGAAATTATCATCTCCCTCTTGATCTGTTCATTCTTCCCTCTTTCAGGCAGGCATAGGCAGGGTATTGCTTTAATTAATGGCAAATTGCTGGAGAATTAATATGTAGAATCTATTGTTGCTTCTGATAACTCTGTAATTCTGGAATAAACTGTTCTTCAGCAAATTGGCCAAAGATTTCCAAAGGTGAATGATTTCAGGAATATAACAAAACATCAAAAACAACTGACAAGCGGTGGCAAAGGAATACTTTATTTTGTTCGTATTTTTATTAGTCAAATCTCTAGTTTGCTGAACGCTAACTTTTGCAGAGACCATGTTACAGTTTTTACAAAGTAACCAGGTCTAAGAGCCACCAACCTCAAATCACAGGAGCTGCCTGATGCAGGTACCTAGACCCTAAGCCCAAGTTATTGAATCAGAATTTTTAATGACTAGACCTGGGAGTCTGCACTTCAAACAAGTTCCTCCTATGATTCTTTTATGTGTGTATGTATGTATGTATTTATGAGAGAGAGTGTGCACACACAAGTTGGGGGGGCAGAGAGAGAGGGAGAGGGAATCTCAAGCAGACTCTGCCCTGGGTACAGAGCCCGACTTGGGCCTTGATCTCCCGACCCTGAGATCATGAGCTGAGCCGAAACCAAGAGTCGGACAGTTAACTGCACCACCCAGGCGCCCCTCTCCTATGACGCTTATACTAGAATTTGAGAATTTTAGGCTAGGCCTTAGTTCTCAACGACCATTTGCTGAATGCCAGTACTTAGATTCGAATGCTGTAAAAGCCTGCTGCCTACTTAACACACTTGCAGAGAAGGAGCATAATGCTGTGGGTGAAACTTCCCTACCATGGACCTCCCCTTGTGCTTCTACTCCATCTGTCCTCGGTACCAGTTTTGCTTGGCACTACATGCGTACTCTGCATTCTTCTCCCTCCTCTTCTCTACTTGTAAGGAGCATGAAGGGTCATTAAAAACTGTACACTTTGAGATCCCTAGAATAGCACCTCCTCCCATCTTCGCTGGCAGCGCTCTGGGCAGCTCCTTGAGCCCCTGACAAGATTAAATTCCCGGGCCCCACATCCTCAAAGGGAACCTAACCTGCTCAAAGTTCCACAAACCACACCCTTTCAATGTTTTATTATTTCAGTGATTGTACAAGCATACCTTGTAATTGCATTAACAGCAAGGGGGCCAGGACATTCTGTGATCTTCTAACAGGAACCAACTTGTTGTTTTTCCCAGCTTTCAATCAAATTTAATCTGTGCGCAGATTCTTTACCCTATGTATGTTCTACACAGTTTTCCCACCCCTAGTCCTTTTCAGGTTCAATCTCTGTGTTATTTACCTCTCCTTCTTCTTATTGCTGCTGCTTAAACTCATCGGAGTGTAATTAATTTGCTCTTTGTGACTCCCAAATGACTCTTTGGGGATGAATTAGCCATGCTCAGTAGTTAGAACCAGGGATTGGGCTACATTTGTCCAGCCATCACTTTCTGCCAGATTGGTACCTTGTCTGGTGCCAAGAGCCAGCCGTGTATAAGGAGTGAAAGTTAAGGGAAGGGACTCCTGAGGCTTCATGGTGAGGACGCAGCAAAGTAAGGACACCACTCATCCCCTTAGGGGAAAACTCACAAGCTGCAAAGTGCCAGAAACTCGTTAGGGGTTGTTGCAGATCTGTCAGATGGAGTTATATATACATTCTTGTAGATTTCTGCCTTTGCCAGTACACTCTCAGACAGGACCGCACCCTGCCTTCGAAGCTGGGGATCTTGGCTACCCATTTCTAATGTCTTCTGCATTTCTTCAAACCTCAGAATCCTTGGGATCTTGCAAGAAACACCCAATAGCCCCTTTCCTGTCACTGTGCACAGTGGTCCTGCCTTTCAGGGCAGATTGAACCATGTTCTTTCCTCAATGAAAACAAATAAACAAAATCCAGGCTTAGGGAAATGAAAGTCAAGTGAATCATTCTGGAAAACACCGTATGGCAACTGGAGAAGATTTTTCAGGTTAGCTTGGTTAATAACTGTCCTAATTCTCAAGGCAATACATTTTTACCCAGCAGTGGAACGCTAGCCTGAAAAGTGCCATAATCCTTAAGGCTGCTTTTACACAGAGTTGTTGTTGTTGCTTTTTTTGAGGCATGGCATTGTGTTATTCCCACAGAAAATCTCATCCTTCCCCCCTTTCTCATTCTTACTCCCACTTCTGGTCTTTGGAACCTTTAACAAATTTTTTAAAAATTTGCTTTCTGAATAATCCAATTTACCTCTTTATATATAGGATATGTCAAAACTTTTCTGAAGTTTTAACTATTCTTTAAATAAATCCTCATCAAAAAGCCCTGAATTTGGAGCCATTCGGCTTGAACTCAAATCCCAAGTCATTGAGCTGCAATCCCATTACTTAACCTCTTTGACATCCGCTTTTTTTGTTGCTGTAAAATGACAATAATGATGTTGATCCAAGGTAGACACTGCTAGTTACAAACCCAATATTCACACTAGTCTTCAGTCTTACTGACAGAATTCTGATTTTTGACATTAGACCTGGCCAAAGCAAAACAAAAACTTTAGTTCTCCACTTCCCCAGCAGAGAGAGGTTGCTACATGACACTGTTTTGGTGAATGAGATGTGTGCAGACGTCACAAGGTCATAGTGTCAACACCACCTATGACAGGGCAGGGGCAGACCCAGCCCCACAGCTGCCTTTTGCCTTTGTTCTTCTCCTTCTTCCATCCTGGAAGTTGGTAATAATGTCTGGAAGTAGAACACTTATCTTACGTCCAAGAGGATGAGCAGAACAAGTCAAGAATGAAAGAGAAAGACAGGGCTGCAGGTCTCTGTACTGGCCCTGGATTGTACCACTCCACTACTTTTTATGCATGGAAAATAAGCACCTGCTTGATTAGCCATGGTAGGTGAGTGTCTGTGATGTGCAGCTGAATATAATCCCTAACGAATACACCACCTCATAGAATTGGTGTGAAAATTGGAGACAGTAAGCTATAGGAATGCGCATGTGCCTGCAGCATAGTACTTAACATATTTTGTTTGAAGAAAGTATATCAGTGTTGTAATGAGCACTGGGTATTATATAAGACTGATGAATCACAGACCTGTACCCTGAAACAAATAATACATTATATGTTCATTAATTGAATTTAAATTAAAAAAATAAACTAATACAGAAAAAAAGAAAGTATATTATATTCCCCCATAGATTATAAAATAGAACACAGAAAAATTTTAACTTTTCCTGAATCCCTAAGGGCCTGATTATGAATGTTTAGTGTAAACCTCTTAAAATCACTTTAAAATAGGCAGAGATAAACATTACAAACAAGTTTTATTGTTGCTGTAGAATGTACTGCCCTAAACTATGGCCTACTGCCATGTGTTAAGGGATGGATATGTTGGCTTGTGGCTCAACTCCGTCTTTGCTGTAGTATGCCTCCCTGTACCGTCGATGCTAGAATCTAAAAAACCACATCCCAGAGCAGCTCGGGTTCTGGGTGTGATTTGGATTTGGCCAATTAGATGCACTAGCATGAAATTTGTGGAGTGGCGATTAGGAGGAGGCCACACTAGGCTATGTCTGCTGTGTCTGCTGCTTTCTCTTTTCCTGCAACAATATCCTCAGAGATCCCAGGCGCTGGCTTTGTGGGTTTTGCTAGGCAGGACTCCCTGCATCCACTCTGCAGACATAGACTGTAGCAGGTGAGGCATGGTCTGGAACTGGGAGCAGTGGTGGCTTCCTGATTGAGAAAGTACTTTTATTCTCATGGAGTCCTGACGCTAGTGGAGTCCTGACTTCAGAAGAAGCAGAGCTCCTTCGATGACCTGGTTCTGGGGTGTGACTTTGGGAGTTTTCTGAAAATTAAAGATAGAGTCTGTTTCTTTAGTCCTCCCAGCTGTCCACAAGCCATTGACTCCTTGAATGTATCTCTTCCTCCTTAAATTAGATACAACAGGTTCTGTTCCCTGCATCTGAACTCAGAGCTATAGAGCTTCTATTAGTATTGTTTAGAAAATATTTCCAGCTTTATTTCCATCTGAATCTATGATTATGGACGCAAATGTTGAGATGCAGACTGTCTATGTGTGTCCCTGAGTGACCACTGTGAATGGTGCCCTTTGAAACCCTTTCCAATGGATATGGGACATAAGTGAAAATAAACCTTTTATTTAAGCTGTTGATATTTGGGGAAATTTGTTCTCACAGGATTATCTACCTTATTCCAAAATGACATAGAACTTAGAACTTAAGAGCTTGGGGTACTGTTTTAATAATAAAATAAACCCTAAAATATGTGGCATTGGCTTAAGAGCTGGTCAGAGAGAATCAAATAAACTATTGCTGAAGACTGGAGGAATGGATTTTTCTGGTGATGAAACATTTGGAAAAAGTGTTGCCTGCAGTAAATTGGAAGGTAAAAGGCATACCTAACTTTGGGGAAGAGATTGAAAACATTAATACTACCATTTAATTGGCTGCTATCAACTGCATTTGGCACAATGTTACAAGAAAGAGATATGTTTGGAGAAGAATTGGTCAGTTTGCAATGATAAATAGAAAAGACTAGAGAGTCTACAAATTCAGGGATTCAAATGCAACTGGTTCTCAACCCAAACAGTAAAGGATAAAATTGATACTTTGAGCCACAAGGGACCACAAGGCACCACAAGGCACCACAAACTCAGCTTTGTAGCAAGGATCAAATCACTGAGCATGGGTTAGGGTGTGCTGGCCTGAAATTCCTTTCAATTGGACCAAATAGCTCAAAATAACATACAGTGGTTCAGGAGGAAAGGTGTACTCACTGCTAGGCTCAAGGAACCTACAATTAGGAAGGGAAGGAAGGAGAGAGAGAAGGAAAGAGAGAAAGAGCGGGATAGGGACAGAGATGGAGACAGAGAGACAGAGAGGGAGAGGAGGAGGGAGACAGACATTGGGGCAAGAGAGCAGAGAAATATGACAAAGTCATATGTCTAGAAAGGAAACATGGGGGTAGGTAAGAAGTCAAAGAAGTTTAAGTTGGGAAGATGGTTTCACTGCTAAAAGAGGCACCAAACTGCATTAAATGCCATTGTGGCTGTTTGAGACTTAAAATGACCCTTGGACCCTTGAACAAGAAGTATGCTGAGAAAACTGCTCAATCTCTAAGGCAAAGAAATATATTCTTCACTGCCTACTTCAGACAAGGTCAAGAAGAATAATGGAAAAGGAGGAACCTCCCAAAGGGAAAATCCAAGGACCGTGGAGATAAATACCAGGGGAGCCCCTCCTAGGAAACCTACATGAAGCCTATTCAGGGACAATTCCTCAGCTTTGGGTAGGAGGCCTAAAACTTCTGCTTAGTCTAATATCAGAATTATAATAGGCCAGTGACTGCCATGTGTTTCTCATTCTTCCTTTTTTTATTAAAGGATTATTATATTAAAGCATTTATTAAAGTCACCCTGATCCTGCTCCCCCACAGGGAGGGTCAGGTCTCTGGATCAAGAGGAGATGCACATGGACCCGTTTTAGAGGCTAGTATTCTCTGAAATGAAGACCACCATGCATCACCCAGAGATCCTGGGCTTTGAGCTTGACGTCATCACTGGGATTTTCGAGTTCTCCTTTCTCAAAAGGATTGAGTAAATGCATTTTGTTTGCAGGAAGGAGGGTGAAAGAAATATTTCATGCCCAGAAGAGATGACTATGGTAATAATCAGTACTGTTCATTGGCTTTACTTCTAATGGGATTATCCTTCTCCTCCTCCCACTTTTAAAGTTAGGCCTAGCTATGTAAACTTACTTTGGCTAATTAAATGTGAACATAAGTGATGTTTGTCTCTCCTGAGCACCATTTTTTTTTTACTGTGGTAAAAACCACATAACATAAAATTTACCATCGTAACCACTTTTAGGTGTACTATTCTGTAGTGTTAAGCATACTCACATGAATGTTCTTAGGAAACCCAGAACATTTTCATTTTGCAAAACTAGAAACTCTGTACCCATTAAAAATAACTTCCCCGTTTACCTCCCCTCCCCCCTACCCTGTGACCACCATTGTACTTTCTGTATAAATTTTACTACTGTAGGTACCTCATATAAATGGAATGAATCATGCAATATTTGTCATTGTGGATTGCTTATTTTACTTAGCATAATGTCCTCAAGGTTCATCCATGGTATAGCGTGTGACAGGAGTAGTGTGCTATGCTGAGCACCATTTTTAAAAGTCAGTGTATGATTCACCATACTCTCTTTTTCCTGCTGTCATGAAGAGAGGCATACAGTAAGATGAGCTTCTCTCAGCCTGGATCCCTGAATTATTGAAATGAGCAGTGTTCCCTGCTGACCTGCAGCGAACATTTAGTGAATGAGAAATAAGCCTTTGTTATTTTAAGCCACTGAGATTTTCGGGTCCTTTTTTTCCCCCCAGGGAAAGTTGATAAGGTTTTGACTTTTAAAATTAAAATTTTACTCTTTCAAAGTTTACAGGGAAAAACAATGAACGGAGGCTCTCACAGTGAAAAGGCTGCTGTGTTTGAACCTTACACCTCCATTGCATTGCTTTGGTTACACCTTCTTCTTGAGGTTTTTTGTTTGTTTGTTTGATTGGTTTTTTGTTCTTGTTTTGTTTTCTATGGCCACATCCATGACTTCTCTTTCTTTAGCTGGCCAAAGCCTGGAGAAATCCCAAGTCCTCATTTCTCATCCCTTATCTATTTATCTTGTTTTCTATACTTTGGCTGGTCAATGTCATTGCACCCTATATATTTGATAGGAATACATTTGAGCATCTAAATCCCCTAATAACAGAAGTTAGGAAGATGGAAGTTAATTTTCTCCTTCACATTAAAATCACAGGGTTGAGGGGCGCCTGGGTAGCTCAGTCAGTTCAGTGTCTGACTCTCGGTTTTAGCTCAGGTCATGATCTCAGGGTTGTGGGATCAAACCTCACATCAGGCTCTATGCCCTGTCCTGGAGTCTGCTTGGGATTCTCTCTCTTCCTATCCTCCCTCCCCCTCCCCCTGCTCTTTCTCTCTCAAATAAATAAATCTTAAAAAAAATAAAATAAAATCACAGGGTTTATATGGTAGCACCATGACCAACTGGGATGCAGTCTCCTATTTCATCATCCTGTCATCCTCATTATACAGCTTCTATGTCATCTTCCAAGATGACTGATCCAACTTTATTCCTCATGTGTACATTTTTGCCAGCAGGAAGGATAAAAGAGAAAGAAAAAAATGCTTTCTTTCTTTAAGGCAACTTCCAGAAGCTGCATATAGCACTTCCACTTATATCCCATGGTAGAATTTAGTCACATCAAACATATGAAAGGAAGCTGGGAAGCATGGTTTTCCTTCTGAGCAGTGATGTTCTCTGCTTCCAGTAAATAACATGGAGGTTCTACTTTTGAAAAAGAAGTAAATAGATATTGAGGTTTAACTAACTATGGAAGGCAGAATAACTGTCCCTCAAAGATATCCACATCCTAATTCCCAGGATATTCCTATGAATATGTAAAAACAGAGAAAGGACTTTGCAGTAAGGACCCTGAGATGGGGAGATTATCCTTGACTATCTGGGTGGGCCCAATATAATCACATGAATTCCTAAAAGCAGAGAACTTTTCCTGGTTATGGTCAAAAGGCAGATGTAACCACAGAAGGAGTGTCAGAGAGGTTCCATGTGAAGAGGACTCAAGCCACCACTTCTGAAATTGGAGAAGAAAGGAGACCATGAGCCAACGAATGCAGATGGCCTTTAGAAGCTGGAAAAGGCAGGAGAACAGATTCTCCCCTCGAGGCTCCAGAAAAGAACACAGCCCAGCTAACACCTTATTCTTAACCCAGGAAGACATGTTGGACTTCTGGCCTATAGAACTGTAAGACAATAAATGTTTGTTGTCTTAAGCCACTGTTTATGATAATTTGTTACAGCAGCAATGGAAAACTAGTACACTAGCATCTCAGGCACCGTGCCTCTCTTTAGCCACCCAAGTGTCTGTGCACACTTCTTTCTTCACACACAGAATACACTCTCTGTCCAAGGGAGAAACCCCTTAAATCCTGTCCATCTCTTCCATTTACGAGAACCCATCTCTAGATCTTTAATCTAGTCTGGTGTTTTACACTATTTTGACTAACATCTCTTGCTAGACCAAAGAGAAAATACTCTAATATGAGGCTTCATGTTTGCTTTTGACTCTATAAGGAAACCATGAGAAAATTTAATTACAAGGTGAGGATCAATTGACTTTATGTAGGAAGGATTTGAAGAGCTCTTGTCCCACAATCTAAGAATTAGCATTGTCCCCAACATTGTAGCCCATTTCTAAGAATTTCATTTTGGCTACTTCCCTGTACTGAGACCCCTTACAGAATACATAACCTAGTATATCAGTGTCTTTAGACTGGAGAAGTAATCTTCATTTCGGATGCTGACATGTCCCTGCTTCCAAAAAGGTTTAAATCAAACATATAAAATCCCTGTATACTATTGATTCCTCCCTTTATCAAAATGGCAAAATTAAAACAAATGGCATTCTGTTCCAGTTAGGATATAGGAAATATGACGATCACTTCCATCCTTAAATGAAAAAAAAAATTACATAAACTTAGAAACTCATATTTTAAAAGAGAGAGCGATTAAATGGAAAAAAAAGAATCTGAAAGAAACTAAATTCCAGAGAAGGGTCAAATTCTAGCAATACATATAAATACATAATAATGATAGCAATGTAGCTGAATTTTTTTCAGAAATCACTCAAAAGTGTTACTTTCCAGCAAAAGTAAAATTATTGAAAAATTTAAAATAATTTCTTAATTATTTTTAGTAAACTAAACTTCAGGCTTTTGTTTGGTGTGAAAATGTAACTTTTAATTTAGCTGCTAATTTATCATGCAGATATTGTTGAAAGTTTTCTTTTTAGCACTTGACATAACTGATAACATATCAAATACTTTTTATCAAGTTAAGCAATAAAATATGAACTATTTTTATTTAATTTTCAAACTCCACCTTACACCTGAAAGCATGAGGAACAGCATCACCAGATCAACAGCAGCCCGTACCCATGTTCAGGCTACCTCTTGAAATGTGATTTTTGAGATCAAACAATTGAGCAAGAGAAAGTCCTTGATTCACAGCCTTCTATTAGACATAGTTTTGTAGAACTGACCTGGCATACATTTGGTACCTTCCATGAATCCAGTGTCAATGCTGCTTATGTGATACCCCTAAAAACCCAAAACTCAACAAGAGGAATAAAATACTAAGGAATAATATTTAATTAGGTAGAGCTGCACTTTGGAGAGCTGCATTCCATTGTAATATTAAGTTTTTTTCTTAACACTCTCCAAGGAACAAATTTTGTCCTGTTTGGTGCAACAGTGCCCCACTGAGAATGCATAATCTAAATGAATTTAAAATATTGATAGAAAATATTTATAAAGTGCATATTTGCAAGAAAAATATATTTTCCCTTGAACTATATAATTTCATTTTTTTCTTACATATAATTTTATGTGTACAAGAGATTACTGCCCGCCTCCTAAAAAAATTGCCTAACTTGATTACAGAAGTCAGCGATCCCAAAGTTCATTTAATAGAAATTCATTTTGGAGTGCACTTTTTCTAGGGACTTCAGGGATCATCTTGTACAGTGTGTCTAATCTGAGATCTTTGAATAATTACAAAGGTAATAATGAGATGTCATGTGCTATTTTCAATATTTCAAAATTCCTTGACAAAATCATACTTCTGCTGGGCTTTTTTCCCCCTAATGTGCTCAGTTTTATAGGTCTTTGTTCTATAAAAACAGGACATCAAATTGTTTCTTAATTACCTGATCAAATTGACATCTCCTTCCAGCCCAATCACTTACACTGCCCTCTGCCTCCCACAGCTTGCTCCATCTGTGTGGCCACCATTCCTAGTCCCCCTTAGAGATTTGTCAGAATTTTTAACAAAACAAAAAAATGAAATAATTGTTGCTCACTAAGTGATTTTTTTCTAGACATAATATTTTGAAATACAAGGTCCATGGTTAAAAATTATTAGCAGGAGAGTTTAGTAGTGTCAGTGTTTCAACCTCTCATCTGGTTTAATTTCTACAGAGGTCTAATGAGGTCAAATGCATTTTCCAAGGTCATGCAACTGGTTAATGATGGGGATAGGACTAAGTCCCAAATTTCTGACTAAAACCTGTCATACTACTCACTACATTAATGCCGTCCTCAGCATCATCGACAGTATTAAACGCTTGTGCAATAGGTGGCATGAAGGCCATTTTCTGTGGATAGAGGTTAGTAGCTGCCTTCACACCCTAAGGCTTGTAAGGGCTCCTTCTCTGTGCCTGCTTGTATGCCAGGGTATTGTCGTCAGCCCAGACACAGCACAAGGCTGGGAGGCAGAATACTGGTGCAGCATTTTTGACAGATCACTGAAAGCAAGCACGTGTTGTCTGTGACTGCTGAGTTGTGCTGTGATAATTGTGGTTTGCAACAATGTCCCTAAGGCACTGCAGGTTCTCAGGATGTGATCTGAAGTATCAAATAGTTATTACATTTGGAACAGTTTTAGCATTTACTATATTTGATAGCATTCCTAGGTGACAATATGGCAACTCTCAGTCAAACACAATTTTTTTAAATATTTTATTTATTTATTTGACAGAGAGATAGAGAGAGAGGACAGGTAGGCAGAGAGGCAGGCCGAGGGAGAGGGAGAAGCAGGCTCTCTGCTGAGCAGGGAGCCCGATGTGGGGCTTGATCCCAGGACCCTGGGATCATGACCTGAGCCGAAGGCAGACGCTTAACCGACTGAGCCACCCAGGTGCCCCCACAATTTGTTTAATTGGACTTTAAAGTAAGATTTATGGAATACAATTTAATAGAAGACTCAAGGTCTAGAGTCATATTGCTTGTTTTCATAGTTTATACTTGCTATTATAGTTTCACTTTCGCCTCATCAAGCCTTTGCAGACAATTATGGTATGGGTCTCAATGATTTTTTTTTTACTCGTTCAAACTACTTAACCTTTTGAGTTCTTTAAAACACAATTAATTCATCAATTATGCATTTGTTCAATAAACTATTGAGCACTTACTATGTGCCAGATTTATGCTAGATATTGGGGAGATACTGGTGAAAAAAAGACATAAAACTTAGGGACTATAGAACTTACAGAACAAATAAAATTACAACTATAATGAGTGTCACTGAAGGGAAGGTATGGTCATGTTACAGTTTATTAAAGGTAGATTTGATAAAATTGGGAATAACAGAAAATGATCCCTTGAGGAAGGAATGATTAAGCAAAAGTCTGAAGAAATAGCCTTTAAATAAGCAAAGAAGGCAGAGAAGAGTCTTCAGGCAGAACAGCACGTGTAAAGTCTCTGTGGCAAGAGGGTGGTTCAGTGAAATAAAGGGCAGTGTTGCTGGTGTGCAGAAAGGGTTGGAGGTTATTATATGAGATGATGTGAACTAGGACCAGATCATGCATAATTTGTAGGCATTTTTAGGTCTTTTTGCTTTACTTGGAGAGCTGCTGAAAGCATGGAAGGAGGTGGGGTGATTAAAGTTCGTTTAGGAAAATCATTCTGACAGCATTGTAAAGAAAGATCAGAGAGGTAAGAAGGAGGTATTGAGTAGGAATACAAGTGATAAATGCTGATTGTTTAGACCATGAACTCTTTTTTTTTTTTTTAAGATTTATTTATTTATTTAAGAGAGAGAGAGGTGTATGCCTGGGAGTGGGGGTAGGGATAGAGAGAGGGGGAGAGAGAGAATCCCAAGCAGACTCCCCACTGAGCATGGGAGCCTGACACAGGGCTTAATACCACAACCCTGAGATCATGACCTGAGCCAAAACCAAGAGTTGGCTGCTCATC
Organism: Leptonychotes weddellii; assembly: GCF_054177405.1. NCBI lineage: Eukaryota > Metazoa > Chordata > Mammalia > Carnivora > Phocidae > Leptonychotes > Leptonychotes weddellii. Next base: position 58,526,908 of record NC_138376.1, read on the forward strand.
CAACCAAGCCACCCAGGCTCCCCAACCATGAACTCTTAATAGGGGTGATATCACCCCCAACAGGGTGAAAATTGGTTCATTTGGGGGCAAAAAAATCTTAGCTATTATTATTATTATAGTTTGTGACCCTCCAAAGCTCAACTCTGATTGATAAAACCTTTTTCCTCAGCATTTAATATCTCTCATTGGGTTTTAGTGTTGTTTTGAGGTATCACATGAGCAACCTTGGCATTGGATTTTTGGATGATGCACAAAATGTATGCAAAATCAGTGCTACCTAACAACAGGGAATAGATGGCTGTAATTGGGGACTTTGTCTTGCAAGATAATTTGATCTTGAATGCATATTACAGGAGATGGTCTGAGCATGGGTATGGGCTGCTTTTGGCTACCTTAGATGCTGTTTATGTTTGATTTTAATGCTTTTGTGTGTGAGTTGGGCTTTGAGAATTAAATAAAAGCAGTTTATATTATGTTATTTAATTTGACAGAAGTTAATCAACTCATCATTCATCTTATCAAATGATAAAAAAATGGCAACAATATCTGAATTGGTATCTAGCAGTTAATTAAATTAAATTTTATATTCCAATATCAGGCAAAAGTCAAAGTCAAAACTAAAATAACTTTAAGAAATTAATTAAAAAATTAATTCAGTTTTTTTTTTAAGATTTGATTTATTTATTTGACAGAGAGAGACACAGTGAGAGAGGGAACACAAGCAGGGGGAGTGGGAGAGGGAGAAGCAGGCTTCCCTACGAGCAGGGAGCCCGATGCAGGGCTTGATCCCAGGACCCTGGGATCACAACCTAAGCCGAAGGCAGACGCTTAACAACTGAGCCACCCAGGTGCCCCTAATTCAGTTTTTAATTATACTTTTGCTGGAAAATACAAATTTATTTATTTATTTATTTATTTGAGAGAGAGAGAGAAAATAACCAGGGGTCAGGGCTGAGGGAGAGGGAGAGGCAGGCTCCCCACTGAACAGGGAGTGGGACGCTGGGCTCAATCCCAGGACCCTCAGATCATGACCTGAGCTGAAGGCAGACACTTAACCATCTGAGCCACCCAGGTGCCCCTGGAAAATACAGTTTAATGGTTTTTTAAGAAAAACTTGATTACATGTCTATTATTAGTATGTATTTATATAAATCGCTCATTTGCATTTATGCATATATTTGATACATTGCAATTTACATAAGCATGTAAATTACATTAAAATTTACCTAGTGTAAATTGGGGAATGGAAGGGGGATAAAAGTAGAGGATTGCTATTTTCCATAGTAAGCTTCATTTAACATTTAAAACAATGTACATATACAAGTTTGATAAAAATTAAAACTTATACATAAAAGTTTAAATGACATACTGTGTTTCAAAATCATCAGACTACCTGGTTTGTAATAAATAGCTAATAAATTTTTTTATTCATTAAAAAAGAGTTACTCAGCAAATATAGTTTTAAAGTTAAGTTAAATGTTGAAAGCTTTCTAATTTACCTTTTAACTTCAAAATTTTACTTAGCCATTCTTAATCCTATAGTGAATAAAAAACTCCTGTATTTAATATGTTTACTTTTTTTATATATAAATCATAACTATACAATATATTTGTGGTGCTTACATTTTGTGGATAGGGCAATTAGGAAAAAATGTTGAAAAAGGCTTCTTAGGACATAATAATGAGGAAAAGATTAGTAAAAGTTGTTTAGACTAGGATGATGGAAGTAGAAATGCAGAAACAGAAAATTTGGGGGGAGGTAAGTCAACTAGGATTTGATAATGAATGGGATTTAAAGAGTGAGAGAAAGGAAGTTGTGAAAGATAATGCCTAGGTCTAGTTTACACAATAACAAATGATTCAGTGAGACACTGAGATATGGAAACCCTGGGAAAGTACCAGGAGTTTGTCATTTGCTTGTTTATTTTGTGGAATCTTGTGTGTGTGTGTGTGTGTGTGTGTGTGTGTGTGTGTGTGTGATTGTGTATTTGTGGGCAACATTTAATGAAGAAGTTTGCAAATACTGACTTTTAGGTGCCTATAGTAGGCAGAATAATGGTTTCCTCAAAATTTCCACATCCTCATCTCTGGAAACTGTGAATAAATTATGTTACATGGCAAAGAGGAATTAAGGTTACAGATGGAATTAAGGTTGTTGATTAGCTGACCTTAAGATATTAATGGTAATCCCCAAGGAAACCAATAAGAAAATAACTGAGATATATAGTAAAAGATAAATTCTATAAGGGAATTAAAATAGAACACTAGAAAGTATCTATTTAACATAAAGGAAGGCAGTAATTGAGGAATTGAAGAATACAAAAGACACAAGGAACATATAAAACAGCAAAATAGAAGAATAGAATAAAATTTATCTATAGACCTAATAGATGTCTATAGATAGTAAATCCTAGCTTATCAATAATTATATTAAATGTAAATGGATTAAATTCTTGAGTTAGAAGACAGAGTGGCAGATAGATTTAAAAACAAAACAAAACAAAAAAAACAAATTAAAAAAACCCCAATAATCCAACAGTATGTGCCTAAGAGACTCACTTTAGGTCTAAAGACAAAAATATGTTAAAAGTTAAAGGATAGAAATGAGATACTTGTAACCAAAAGAGAGTTGTAGTGGCTATACAAATACTAGACAAAATAGACTTAAAAATAAAAATTAGTTTTCTAATTTATAACACTAGAGAGAAAGGTGGACATTTTATAGTGATATAAGGTCAATATGCTAGGAAGATACAACAAATATAGACATCTATGTACTTAACAGAGACTCAATATGTATGAAGCAAAAGCTGACAAAATTGAACAGAGATATAGTCAATGTGACAATAATATTTGAAGACTTTGATATCTCACTTGCCATAATGAATAGGGAAATAGATCAACAAGGAAATGAATTTGAACAACAGTATAAACCAACTAGACCTGACATCTATAGAAAACAACCCAACAACAACAGAATGTATATTCTTCTCAAATGTGCATGGAATGTTTACCAGGATAGATCATAGTTAGGCCATTATATTGAACACATTTCAATAAATTTAAAAGGATTGAAATAATACAAAATATGTTATTTCAACTACAAGTGAAGGAAATTAGAAATAAAAAACAAAAGGAAATTTTGAAAATTCACACATATGTGGGAATTAAATAACACACATCTGAAGAACCAATGATTCCAAGAAGAAACCACAAGGGAATTTAGAAAGTATTTGGAGATGAATAAAAGTGAAAGCACAACAAATCAAAACTTATGGGACACATACACACTCACAAAAAACACAGTAATTAGAGGAAAATTTATAGCTGTAAGCTATGAGAAAAAGAAGGAATATTTCAGATCAACAATCTAAACTTCTAACTTAATATATAAGAAAAAGATGAGCAAGTCAAACGCAAAGAAAGCAGAAGAGTGGAAATGATAAAGACTAGAGCTGAAATAAATAAAATAGAAAATAGAAACATGATACAGGAAATCAAAGAAACTAAAAGTTAGTTCATTGAAGAGATCAATAAAACTGACAGATATTTAGCTAGACTGATCATGATAAAGAGAGAAGATTTAGTTACTAAAATTAGGAATGAAATAGGGGACATTTTTACCAACCTCATAGAAATAAAAAAGCTTAAAATTAAATACTATAAATAATTATATGTGAACAAATTAGATTACCTAGATAAAATGGACGAATTCTTACAAAGATACAAATTACCAACACGACTCAAGAAGAAATAGAAAATATGTTATTGATCTATAATAAGCAAGGAGGTTAAATCAGTAATCAAAACCTTTATATCAAAGAAAAGCCCAGGACCATTTGGCTCCACTGGTGAATTCTACCAAGTATTTATAGAAAAATTAGCACCAATCCTTCACAGACTCTTCCAAAAAATAGGAGAGAAAGGAAAAGTTCCTAACTTATTCTATGAAACCACTATTACCCTGATACAAAAGCCAGGTAAGGACATAACATGAAAAGAAAACTACAGACCAATATCCCTTGTGAATCTTCAACAGAATACTAATAAGCCAAATCCAGCAACATATAAAAAGAATTATACAACATGATCAAGTGGGATTTATTCCAGGAATCCAAAGTTGTTTCAACATAAAAAATGAATCAATGAAATATACCGTATTATAGAATAAAGGGGAAAAAAACCCTCAACATGATCATTTGAATAGAAGAAGAAAAAGCATTTTCTGATAAAAATATTCAATAAAGTAGGAGCAGAAGGGAATACCCTCAAAGTAATAAATATCTATGAAAAACTCATAGCTGATATCATACTTAATGGCAAAAGTCTGAAAGCTTTCTCCCTAAAATCAGGAACAAGCAAAGAATGTCTGCTTTTATGACTTCTATTCAATGAGAGGGGGAAGGGGAGAATCTAATTGGGGTGAAAGAAGTAAAACTGCCTCTATTTACAGAAAATCTATTATAGTAAGTTCAGCAAGTTTGCAGGATACAAGATCAATATACAAAAGTGAGCTGTGTTTTATATATTAGAACAAACAATACAAAAATGAAATTAAGGAAAATTATTTCACTTACTATAAAAGTATAAACAAGAATAAAATACTTGGGAATAAATTTAGCCAAAGAGGCACAAGATTTGTACACTGAAAACTGACATTGCTGAAAGAAATTAAAGAATGCCTAAATAAATGGAAAGACATCCAGTGCTCTGGAACCCCTCTGAAACCCTCAGTTTGTTTCCTGGAGTCCATAGCCTCTCATGGTTCATCTCCCTCTCTGATTTCTCCCCCTTCAGATTTCCCTCCCTACCCCTATGGTCCTCTGTGCTATTGCTTATGTTCCACATATGAGTGAAACCATATGATAATTGTCTTTCTCTGCTTGACTTACCTCATTTAGCATAATCCCCTCCAGTTCCATCCATGTAGATGCAAATGGTGGGTATTCATCCTTTCTGATGGCTGAGTAATATTCCATTGTATATATGTACAACATCTTCTTTATCCATTCATCTGTTGAAGGGCATCTCTGCTCCTTCCACAGTATGGCTATTGTGGACATTGCTGCTATGAACACTGGGGTGCATGTACCCCTTCTTTTCACCACATCTGTATCTTTGGGGTAAATACCTAGTAGTGCAATTGCTAGATCATAGGGTAGCTCTATTTTTAACATCTTGAGGAAATTCCATACTGTTTTCCAGAGTGGCTGTACCAGTTTGCATTCCCACCAACAGTGTAAGAGGGTTCCCCTTTCTCCACATCCTCGCCAACATTTGTTTCCTGTTTTGTTAATTTTTGCCATTCTAACTGGTGTAAGGTGGTATCTCATTGAGGTTTTGATTTGTGTTTCCCTGATGGCTAGTGATCTCAGGGTTGTAAGTTTGAGCCCCACACTGGGTGGAGAGATTACTTAAAGATAATATCTTTTAAAAAAAAATTAGAAACTTTTTTTGCATCAAAGCACACTATCAAGAAAAGTGAAAACACAACCCACAGTATGGGAGAAAATATTTTCTTATCATAAATCTGACAAGGGTCTAGTATCCAGAATATATAAAAAAATGTTTTAACTCAACAATAATTAGAAAGGGGCAAAAAATTTGAGTGGACATTTTTCCAAAGTGGATATATGAATGACCAAAAAGCATATGAAAAGATACTCAACATCATCAGTCCTTAGGAAAATGCAAATCAAAACCACAATGAGATACTACTTCACAGCCATTAGGATAGCTATAGAAATAAAAAAAGAAAAGAAAAGAACAAGCGTTAATGAGGATTTGGAGAAATTGGAATCCTCTCCCAAAAAGTTAAATATAGTGTTACAATATGATTTTACCCCTGGATCTATACCCAAGAGAACTAAAAACATGTGTTCATACAAAAACTTGTACATGAATTTGCATAACAGCATTATTCACAGTAACCAAAAGGTGGAAACATCCCAAATATCCATCCACTGTTATCAATGGATAAACAATGTGTGGTATTTCCAAACAATGGAATATTTTTCAGCTGTGAAGAGGATGAAGTACAGATACATGCCACCACAGGGAAGAACCTTGACGTATTGATACATGCTACCACGTGGATGAACTAAGTGAAAGAAACCAGACACAGAAGGCTATATATTGCATGTTTCCATTTATATTTCCATAATAGGCATATCCACAGAGACACAAAGTAAATTAGTGGTTGCCAAGAGCTAAAGGAAAGAGGAATGAAGAATGACTGCCGAGGAGTGTAAGATGTCTTTTTGGGGTGATGGAAAATTTCTGGAATTAACAGTGATACTTATATGACTTTGTAAACATACTCACAGCCACTGAATTTTATGCTTTAAAATGGTGAATTTTATGGTATGTGGATTATATCTAAATGTAAACAAAAGTGAAGAGGGAGGCAGAAGAGTGTCAAAGAAAGAGATGCAATGCTGCTAGCCTTGAAAAGTGAGAAGGGATCATGAGAGCAGGGAAGGTGGAAGGAGTGAAGGTGAAGGAGTATGGTGAAGTTAGGGGTTGCAGCAGTGGCAGCCACAGCATTGAATCCAAATTTTTTGAAGAGAGTGAAGAAATCTTGAATACTCATGTTGGATAGTGGGAGAATAAATTGACTAGTGGATATAGTAGTATTTTTGCCCATTTCAAGAGCCTATTTAAGGATTTATCTGGTTTGCTACTGTTGTCGTAAGTTGTTCACAAATTAATACATCTGTCTTAGACTTTTCACCCCCAAATGTATTTTATTTTATTTTATTTTTTTAGGGATTTTAATTTTTTATTGTTATGTTAATCACCATACATTACATCATTAGTTTTTGATGTAGTGTTCCATGATTCATTGTTTGCGTATAACACCCAGTGTTCCATGCAGAACATGCCCTCTTTAATACCCATTACCAGGCTAACCCATCCTCCCACCCCCCTCCCCTCTAGAACCCTCAGTTTGTTTTTCAGAGTCCATCGTCTCTCATGGTTCATCTCCCCCTCCGATTTCCCCCCCTTCATTCTTCCCCTCCTGCTATCTTCTTTTTTTTTTTTTCTTAACATATATTGCATTATTTGTTTCAG